>NC_041384.1:608696066-608863884 GCF_002162155.2 Triticum dicoccoides | reverse complement strand
CCATATGTGATTATTCAAATGCCATTTATATGATTTGTGCTAAACAGCATCTATAAGTTGTTCTAACATGCATGAAAATGGTACAGATGGATTCCTTGAATTTTTCTGATAATTTTTCATATATAAATTATTTAATTTGGAGTTACGGTTGAATTTCTATGAATTTTAGAAGTTTATACAATTTTCTGGAATTTCCTGAATTATAATAAATCCAGAAAATGGTTTATTGCGTCAGCACTAGGTCATGCTGATGTCAGCAGGTCAACTAGGCGGGTCCAGGTCAAACCTGACCAGTGGGGTCCACTGGTCAGTGACCCAGGGCTGTTTAGCTCGCTGACAGGTGGGCCAGGTCAACGGCCACGTCAGCAGGGTCAACTCTGACTGGTGGGTCCCGTGTGTTTATTAACTAATCTAAACAGAAATAAAACGTAGATTATTTAGAGCGTGGGTCCCAGGTGTCAGTGAGCTAGGTGGGTTGGTTAGTGGGGTCATTAGCGCTAATTAAGTGACACGTCGACTTCGCCGGAGTTCGGCCGGCGACGACCAAAACTGCGGCGGGGGCTCGCCGGAGTGGCGCTGCGAGCGGTTTTGGGCCAAGCCAAGGGCACCAGAGGGTTGCCCTTGCTTGCGCGCATCCAAAGGAGGCATGCGGGAGGCGCGGGGTGGCCGGAGCTCGCCGGAGTGGAGGCCGCGGCGGCTGCCGGAGCTCGGGTTTGGGCGGAGCGAGGTTACGGAGCGCTAGGGGGCTGGCTGAGGGGCTATGCGGACTCCTGGGGCAGCTAGGAGCACGCTAGGCTCGTCGGACTGGCCGCAACAGCACGTCAGTGCCATGCCCGGCGTCCATGGCGGACGGCGGCGCTCGGTACGGTGGCTAGCATGGCTACTGCACGAGAAACCAACGGGGAGAGAGGGGAAACGTAGGAGAGCTCACGGAGGGGCTAGCGGAGGAGACGACGAAGTCGGGGAAGCTCTGGACGCGCCGAATCGGTGGAGTCGATCTCCGGGCACCGGAGGTGAAGACGACGATGCTCTGGTCGGCTGGGGCCTCTTCTGGTCGCGTGCATCGAGTGTGTTGCTCCACGGGGTCGTGGCGGAGCTCTGGGAGGCGTCGGTGAGGCCAGAGGGTGGTGGTGGCCGCGGCGAACGGCGTCGGTGGCGACGGGGCTCCGCTCGGTGGAGGAGAGAGGGAGCCAGAGAGAGGGGGAAGACGATGGGAGAGGTCGAGGGGTTCCAGGGGGTCGGGGCATCGTGGTGGCGTGAGGGGGAGGCTCGGGAACGCCTCGGTGGAAGCAGGAGGTGGCCGAGGCGGCATCGGCGCTCGCCACCGAGCTGCTTCGGTGCGAGGGGAGGAAGATGACAAGGGGGAGGAGGTGGGCTGGGCCGGCCAGGTGGGGAAGCTGGGCCGGCTGGTGGGCTGCACGGGTGAGGCCAGGTAGGCTTTACTCCTTTTATTTTTTTTCTGTTCTGTTTTCTTTTATTTAATTCTTTTGCCACTGTTTTGAATTAAAAATAATAATTCAAACAATGCCAAAGCTCCTCTGAATATTTTATATTGCTAGATGGACTTTTCCAAAAGCTTATAAAATATTTCAGGGGGTATTTGAAATTATATTCTAATTATATGAATATAATTCAAATTCAAATAGCTAATGAATTAAATCCAAAGTCCCAAAAATAAATCCTTAAAAATGTTTAATATTTTGGTTGGGACCAGAACCCTTACCAAAAATTATCAAACATTTAAGAAGAGCCTTTTGGAGCAATGAATGAGATTTCTAGGGTTTTTGCCCCTCTTTTATTTAGGGTTTTGAGGCTTCCAATATTCCTCAGTTCAAATTTCATTTAAATTTAAACATGATGCAGCAACCAAGCTAGTCCAAGGCCAGGGTAAAGCTAGGGATGTGACAACTCACCCCCACTAAACAAGAATCTCGTCTCGAGATTCAAGCGTAGGGTAAAGTGAAGGGTAACGCAACTAGTATAATCTTCACGATCCAGGGTGCACTTCAGTTGAACGTTGATTCATTCACCATCATTGTCTTGATGTCTTGCTCTGAGAAATCCTGCCAACATGACATGGAGGGAAGAAGGAGACTCTAGAAGGGTCGATCTTCTTGAAGATCGAACAACTCACGGAATGAGACATAGGACCATCTCTCGGGTTGAGACACGAGATACACATCAAGAGGGGTGGAAAGAAACGGATGACGAAGGTTCACTAGGTAGACAATAATTCCACACTTAAGAAGGTGGTAAACGATTGCCAACGTAGCAAGGAGTTGAGTTGCCATGATACCATAACGATGCACCTTAGGGAGGGTGACTCGTAGAGATATCCCCTTAAGTGGCAAAAAGAATTACCTTTGATTCAAAGATCATTGAAACTCTTTATACCAGCCTAAGGCAATCACAAGCGATCATTTGGAGGGGGTCGGTAGAATGGCATACTCGGACTTGGATGATGTGGATTACCTTGTTGAAGACAACGTAATGGATGATTTTGCTTATCACCGGAAATGGAAGAGACCCATGGTGGAAAGGCACATTGACGGTGCAAGCTGGGAACAAAATGCAAATGCTGGGAATGATTCTGGTAACTGGGGAAGAACCCAACAATAGGGAGTGAATTCACTGTTTGAGTAGGTCATAGCATTGCCGAGGGGACTGAGAGCAAACCCAGCTAGTGCCGAGGATAACACGTAGCGCTTGTGCATGCTCTCAAGAACTTGAGCATTTCCACAATCATCAAGATTCTACCAATATCCGTGTCAAGGATCCTGGCAACACAACTTGCTACCACGATGAATGATGATGGATGATGCAGATGCAAAGGAAGATAACACTTCTCAGATTTCATCTTAGCGAGGCCAAGGAAAAAAATCTGGATGATCGACCGAAAGACATTTAGCACTCCGCTTCTAATGTTCTCCTTGATGTGCTAGTGTAACCCATTCATAGATATGGTTTGATATCTAGAACATCAAGTAAAAGGTCGGACTTCGGGAATACAAAAATCCATAGGGGCAACTAGGGAGTAAACCCTACGAAATCCCTATGGGGAGGTGGCCAACTTCCTCAAACAAGATACTATAATAATAGGTCTACCGTATGGGTGTGTTGGCCACGACATCCACCTTGCCGGTTATTGAGGGACCAATAATATAGTTCTTGGGAAATATTCCAACCATCATATCTGCCTGAGACTCAGATCTGGTTGGTGTCAGGATATTCCAGACTCATCGAGTCTAGGAAGAAAAATGAAAGTTTGCAACACAAATCGACGAGATGACGTTGCGAGATTCTCGGGGAATGAACTACGATAGTAAGCTCCAAAACATGAGCTGGTTCTGCTACAAACATGTGAACACGTTGTCCCAGACAAGCATGACCACATAGTAGTCTTACAATATAACACTACCGAGTTCAGGTGGAGAACCATCATCGAGGATATCGAAGTCTTTACGCAAGTCCATGGATTAGATCCCAAGCATAGACTTCTTTTCCTTGAACAAGTCAATCAGTGGCTTACTGTGCTAGGGACACATATAGAATGAAGGTTGCAAGTCTCCAGACTACAGAATACTTCGCACGTGTGCATGACTGATTTGCGATGATTCCAGAGGAAGCAACATTGACTTTCTCGAGTCCACGGCGGCAACTTACATCAAAATGCACGTGAATCAAAGGAAGTCACTCCTTTCATCAAACAAGTACTTCATGATCTAGCATGAAGAAAATGCTTTCAAAAGTTTCCAACACTAACTTAATGTTCAACAAAATCATGGAGGAGATAAGGATGTTGTCAATGGGCTCAACAACAATTCATCTAGGTTTCCTTTTAAAAGGAATTCCATAGTTAAGTGAACACGGTGATAGCATTGGTTAGACCAAAGATGTAATGGTGTATGCTCGAGGGATCAACCACGAATAAGACAACATTACGAGCATCGTTGGTTCCGACTTGATTTGACGATAGCCCACACTCAAATCAAAGGATTGATAAGACGATAGGTCCAGCAACTGATCACAGGGACCAATCGATGAAGATATCATCTTTCTTCAACACACACTACACAAGAATATCCCTTTGGAACGAACTAAGTCAGGCAAGCTTTTATCTTCCAACCCTCCAAGTTATCGTCCAGCTTAACCAACTAGCTCAGGGATATCTAACACCGATTCTTGGAAAGAAGGTGGTTCATAAGAAACCAACTTGATCACGGGCTCAACATAACGGTCAAGTGACAGCCTGGTGATACTTTCGAGAAGATATTCGAGAAATCACGAACCACCGATATGTTACTAAGCTCGAGAACAATCTCGCTTTTGAGGGCAAGATGATATGATCAAATGAGTGAGGACTTGACAAGATCCTAACTCATCAATCGAAGGGTGCACCGAAATAAGGACTAGGTAGCATGATCAGTCTTAGAAGGATGATTCAAAAACCAACATACTAAGAATGAAATTATTATCCTTTAACTACCAAGCAACGAGGTTGCTGGGAGTATTGATTTCACACATCACAATTCATTTGTCGGTATTCCGGTTGCAACAACACGGAACCGAGGAATGGAAAAGGATGGCGAGAAGTATCACTATGTCAAGAATTCACAAAAGGTGGTGCAATTCTCATGAAATTCTTGATATAAAGATGGTAATACTCCAAGGTAGAACAGAACAAAAGTTGGGTTAGCAACTTGATCTGTAGAGTACAACTACTTTGACCCAATCCTAGATATGCATGAGGTACTGGAGTTTGTTTCTCCAAGTCATTCAGGACAGAATGGCTTGACGGACCACAAGAGTAATAGGCATCGATGAACGAATGCATGCATACTCTTGACTATCAATTGATAGACGAGGGTCAGAATGCAACTAAAGAGAACAACTCAAAGGAACATATAATTTTCTGAGTTGTGGATGCATAGATTAGTATGTCGAACCAAGTTCAACATATTTCTTCCGGATAACCCATGCAGAAAGGTAGAACTGGCAGAGTCACGATTTATGAATGGAGAACTCCTCAAGAGTACTCTAATTGTGATCTTTTGATCCAATAAACATCTGCCATAAGCGGTTCATAGTATTTGGAAGAAGGAAATACCATGGACCTCGAGGACTATCGCAAAGTTACTAATATCCTGAAGGAACTAGCAAACACTATCAACATGAAGTAAGTAGAGTGAATCTCGGGTTCAAGAACCCAGGAACAGAATACCTATTACTAAGTAGCATCACGGGATGCTTTCGAGAATGATGGCCAGAATCATCACACTGGGAACACAAATCATGGCTAAATTACTAGATGATCCCCTAAGACACCTAGGGTCATAATAATAATTCCAACATAAATGCCAAGGCAATAGAATACCTCAACTCAACAATTAGTGTGATTGAGCTGGCATAAAGGAACATCGAAACCAGAGGGAAAGGATTTTGCAAATGCATCAGACTATTTAGAAACCTAGGATGACTCGGACAGCATAACGGCTGTAAATGCTCAGAAAAGATTTGAGACATTCACAAAAATGGTGGCATAACCACTCAGAAGCACAATATCAAGGTTCCGAGATCAACAATTAGCATACGGAAGTAGTAGGAACTGAACTGAGACTTAAATCCAACAATCTTATAAGTCCACTGATTAGTAACACGTGATCCTAATAGAAAGAAGGGATAGCCTAGTTCTTAATCCCCGTAGAAGAGAAGATGATGACTCAGATCAGAAGGGCATGGGGTATAAGGAGTAAAAAGAGCCTTACGTTCCATCCCACAATCAATTCCCTTATATAACTAAAGAATTTCTAGACTCAACTTCGACCAGTTTGGCTTGGTAATCCTACAGGCAGTCAGGCTCTGATACCAATGCTGTCAGGACCCCGACTCGATGTCACATCGATCTAGCCGGTAACACCTCATATCACTTTGCGGCCTCACGCACGGTATCCCCACGGGTGTCGCCTTACCTTTGCCCGGGACCGTTTGCGCCTTTTGGCTCACGTATATGATAGTGTCGCTAGCATCCATATGATAAGGAGCCCGGGCTGACATGACTAGTCGTAAACCCAAAGTGGCACAGACCTACAGGGACATGCATCCATGACCCAGCTTCGAATGTGTCGGTCATCAGCAAGTGGGTCCGGGCTGTAGCACTGGGCTAGCAGGACTCCGGTAAACCGGGCTGTAGCGGGCTAACAGGACTCCGGTACTCAAAGCGTGACATTTCCCCGAAGGGACAGACACAGGAACGAAGAAGGACACATGCCGGCCAGCCTAAGTGTTCCAGAGCAGTAGCAAGCTACCATGGCTCAGCGGTAACACTAGGAGACATTTCCCGGTAAGAGAGGCTACTAAGGATAAACAACTAGATAGTCAGATCCCACACATACCAAGCATTCCAATAACATACACACAATATGCTCGATATGTGCAAATACAACATGGCATCACAACATGACTCTACGACTCAAGTATTTAATCAATAGGCTCCGAGGAGCGAGATATTACAAACATGGGTCTCATGACCCAACAATCAGAGCATACAAATCAAAGCACAAGCGGAAGCTATCATGGCTGGGTACAGACATCTATAACTGAAAAAGGCTGAGAAGCCTGACTATCTACCAGATCCTGCCGGGGCACAAGATCGTAGCTGAGGTAACAAGCTAAACGTCAAAGTCCACGCGAAACTACTAGCGAGACTGAAGTCTCTCTGCAAAAACATAAAATAGGCAAACGTGAGTACAAATGTACCCAGCAAGACTTACATCAGATCTATCTACACATGCATCATTATCAGCAAAGGGGATGGTGGAGTTTGACTGCAGCAAGCCAGCTTTGACTCGGTGGCTATCCTGAACTACGACTGCAATGTAACTCTTTTGAGGTGGCGCACACGAGTCCACATATTCACCAACCAATACACCACTATGGATCCGCTCCCGTCTCCCTACGAGAACGCCATCCATAGCACTCACGCTTATCTTGCGTATTTTAGAGTATCCACTTTCACTTGTCTATGAACTGATATAAGCAACCCAGAAGTCCTTTACCGCGGACACGGCTATTCGAATAGATGATGTTAACCCTGCAGGGGTGTACTTCTTCATACATGTTTCCACCACTTAGCGTCTGCACACGACATGTGCTCGGCAGACTTCAAGCGAAAGCCGACGTGGGTGTAGACCACGACCTACCTAAACACTCAAGTCTCTAGTCCAGGTTTATCGCCTATTCGGGTTCCATCCATGAGGAGATCCGGCCGGAGTTTCGCTCACAGCCCCAAACGATGTGAACAGGGTTCCGTGACACCAAACGGGCGCCCGGTATACCCGGCCACGTGCCTACCGCATCACAGCCCACCCCTACGGTCAGCGCTGTCCACGGCCTCCAGCATACTACAAACACCAGAAACTACTTGCAACTCCTGGACAGAGGACAAGGGTGAATAATAAGTCGAGCGGGGTCATATTTCAGGGCCCAATGTATGGTAGTAGCTGAATCATGGATCACAAACACAGAACTCAGTTCCTGAGGACGGCTTCAATGAGACAACCCACCATGTACTCCTACATGGCCTCTCACCGCTACCTTTACCAAATCGTGTTCACACACCTAGCTCACACACAGTAGGACATGTTCACACGCCTCTGATTCATCCCCGATGAATCAGACCTGACTCAACTCTAAGCAGTAGCAGGCATGACAAACAAGCATGAATGAGTAGGCACATCAGGGCTCAAACAACTCCTACTCATGCTAGTGGGTTTCATCTATTTACTGTGGCAATGACAGGTCATGCAAAGGATAATGGGGTTCAGCTACCGCAGCAAGTAACAGATGAATCGTTGTTGTCCTAATGCAGTAAAAGAGAGCAGGAGCGAGAGAGTGGGATTGTATCAGAATGAACAAGGGGGTTTTGCTTGCCTGGCACTTCTGAAGATAACATTGAGTCTTCATCAGTGTCAACGATCACATCATCGGTATCACGTCTATCGAGAGGGGACAAATACCGGCAACACAGAAAGAAACACAATCAATGCAATGCACAATATGATGCATGATCATGACATGGCAAAATGAATGTGTTTTGGGCTAATGCAACTAGCAACAGATTAAATGAAGTTGGTTTGAATATAAAATTCAAATTCAAACACCATATGTGATTATTCAAATGCCATTTATATGATTTGTGCTAAACAGCATCTATAAGTTGTTCTAACATGCATGAAAATGGTACAGATGGATTCCTTGAATTTTTCTGATAATTTTTCATATATAAATTATTTAATTTGGAGTTACGGTTGAATTTCTATGAATTTTAGAAGTTTATACAATTTTCTGGAATTTCCTGAATTATAATAAATCCAGAAAATGGTTTATTGCGTCAGCACTAGGTCATGCTGATGTCAGCAGGTCAACTAGGCGGGTCCAGGTCAAACCTGACCAGTGGGGTCCACTGGTCAGTGACCCAGGGCTGTTTAGCTCGCTGACAGGTGGGCCAGGTCAACGGCCACGTCAGCAGGGTCAACTCTGACTGGTGGGTCCCGTGTGTTTATTAACTAATCTAAACAGAAATAAAACGTAGATTATTTAGAGCGTGGGGCCCAGGTGTCAGTGAGCTAGGTGGGTTGGTTAGTGGGGTCATTAGCGCTAATTAAGTGACACGTCGACTTCGCCGGAGTTCGGCCGGCGACGACCAAAACTGCGGCGGGGGCTCGCCGGAGTGGCGCTGCGAGCGGTTTTGGGCCAAGCCAAGGTTGCCCTTGCTTGCGCGCATCCAAAGGAGGCATGCGGGAGGCGCGGGGTGGCCGGAGCTCGCCGGAGTGGAGGCCGCGGCGGCTGCCGGAGCTCGGGTTTGGGCGGAGCGAGGTTACGGAGCGCTAGGGGGCTGGCTGAGGGGCTATGCGGACTCCTGGGACAGCTAGGAGTACGCTAGGCTCGTCGGACTGGCCGCAACAGCACGTCAGTGCCATGCCCGGCGTCCATGGCGGACAGCGGCGCTCGGTACGGTGGCTAGCATGGCTACTGCACGGGAAACCAACGGGGAGAGAGGGGAAACGTAGGAGAGCTCACGGAGGGGCTAGCGGAGGAGACGACGAAGTCGGGGAAGCTCTGGACGCGCCGAATCGGTGGAGTCAATCTCCGGGCACCGGAGGTGAAGACGACGATGCTCCGGTCGGCTGGGGCCTCTTCTGGTCGCGTGCATCGAGTGTGTTGCTCCACGGGGTCGTGGCGGAGCTCTGGGAGGCGTCGGTGAGGCCAGAGGGTGGTGGTGGCCGCGGCGAACGGCGTCGGTGGCGACGGGGCTCCGCTCGGTGGAGGAGAGAGGGAGCCAGAGAGAGGGGGGAGACGATGGGAGAGGTCGAGGGGTTCCAGGGGGTCGGGGCATCGTGGTGGCGTGAGGGGGAGGCTCGGGAACGCCTCGGTGGAAGCAGGAGGTGGCCGAGGCGGCATCGGCGCTCGCCACCGAGCTGCTTCGGTGCGAGGGGAGGAAGATGACAAGGGGGAGGAGGTGGGCTGGGCCGGCCAGGTGGGGAAGCTGGGCCGGCTGGTGGGCTGCACGGGTGAGGCCAGGTAGGCTTTACTCCTTTTATTTTTTTCTGTTCTGTTTTCTTTTATTTAATTCTTTTGCCACTGTTTTGAATTAAAAATAATAATTCAAACAATGCCAAAGCTCCTCTGAATATTTTATATTGCTAGATGGACTTTTCCAAAAGCTTATAAAATATTTCAGGGGGTATTTGAAATTATATTCTAATTATATGAATATAATTCAAATTCAAATAGCTAATGAATTAAATCCAAAGTCCCAAAAATAAATCCTTAAAAATGTTTAATATTTTGGTTGGGACCAGAACCCTTACCAAAAATTATCAAACATTTAAGAAGAGCCTTTTGGAGCAATGAATGAGATTTCTAGGGTTTTTGCCCCTCTTTTATTTAGGGTTTTGAGGCTTCCAATATTCCTCAGTTCAAATTTCATTTGAATTTAAACATGATGCAGCAACCAAGCTAGTCCAAGGCCAGGGTAAAGCTAGGGATGTGACACTTAGGGTCGTCGGGATGTGGCAAGGCGTGCGGCGGGAGGCCGGATCTGCCCACACTACGTACGGCAGCGAGGAAGAAGGGGTCGGTGGCCCTCCCGCACAGGTGCTGGGTGAAAGAGAACAGCGCAACCGGCAGTGGATTGCCTCCCTCGCCGAAGGCGATAGAGTGAACGCTGCACCTCCTCCCCTTCCCGGTGCGACGGGATACAGACGCCTCCTTCACCAGCTGTGAGGGGGGAGAGAGAGACAAGAGGCCAATGCAGTCTTGTTTAGATCTGGTGAAGAGAGGGTGTGTCGGTGTCAAAACCGGCGGATCTCGGGTAGGGGGTCCCGAACTGTGCGTCTAGGCGGATGGTAACAGGAGACCGGGGACATGATGTTTTTACCCAGGTTCGGGCCCTCTTGATGGAGGTAAAACCCTACATCCTGCTTGATTAATATTGATGATATGGGTAGTACAAGAGTAGATCTACCACGAGATCAGAGAGGCTAAACCCTAGAAGCTAGCCTATGGTATGATTGTATGTCCCTACGGACTAAAACCCTCTGGTTTATATAGACACCGGAGAGGGCTAGGGTTACATAGAGTCGGTTACAATGGTAGGAGATCTACATATCCGTACCGCCAAGCTTGCCTTCCACGCCAAGGAAAGTCCCTTCTGGACACGGGACGAAGTCTTCAATCTTGTATCTTCATAGTCTAGGAGTCCGGCCGAAGGTATAGTCCGGCTATCCGGACACCCCCTAATCCAGGACTCCCTCAGTAGCCCCCGAACCAGGCTTCAATGACGACGAGTCCGGCGCGCAAATTGTCTTCGTCATTGCAAGGCGGGTTCTCCTCCAAATTCCGTGTACCTGTTGAATAATGTCCAGTTTCTTGTAAATGTAGCGCTCCTTGGCTTCTATGCCCAATAATGGCCGTCTTCCACGTGTCAAATGAATACGAAAAGTCAGTGTGTTTTTACATTTACACCCTAGCCGCGTGAATGAGCCACCTATTTAAGGGGACGAGGATTTAGATCCAAACCACACCTTCTCCCCTCCGCGAGTATTCATCAGAGCATATTCGAAAGAGGTCCATTCTATCATGGCCGCCCGCCGCAGCTCCTCCTCTCGTCCTTCCAGCCCTCAGCCTGGAGATTGGGAGAGATGCTCCATCCGGCACAGCGAGCTAGTGACGCTCCAGACCAGGGGATTTCTCCCCCCGGCCTATATGGTCCCGGTTCGAGCCGGACTTGCCACCTATAATGGCGGAGAGCAAGCGGAGAGCGCCCCCAATCCCTCCAAAGGAGAGCGGGTATGCCTTGTCCATTACTTAATAAGAGGGCTCGGATTTCCAATTCATCCGTTTCTCCGGGGGCTCCTGGAGTTCTATGGCCCCCAGCTGCACAACCTCATGCCTGCCACCATATTGCATATCGCTGGCTTCGTAGCCCTTTGCGAGCTGTTTTTGGGATGGGAGGCTCATTTCGTGCTGTGGAAAAGGCTATTCTGCCCTGTGCCCCGTTCTCAGAAGGGGTCAATATATCAAGTGGGCGGAGCCGAAGTGTGGTGCATCGCCGGGACCAGATATCTATCTGGAACCCCAAAGAAGGCGTCCGAGGACTGGCCTTTGGAATGGTTTTATATAGAGGACGTCCCGCTGTCGGATCCTGTTCGGACCGGCCTCCCTGAGTTCGACAGTGCTCCCCTAAAGAAGTGCCTAAGCTGGCATCCACGGAGCCCTCAGAGGGAAAGTGACAAGGACGTTCTTTACCTGACGGGCTGGATAAGATTGTTAGCTCATTCCGGACCGACCATGATCAGGGTCATGGCTGCATGCATCATGCGAGGGGTGCAGCCGCTTCAGTATAGAGGCCACCCCATGTGGGACTTCAACGGGGAGCACGACGCCACCCGTCACGGCCGTAAGGGGCCGGATTCGGCTCCCGCTCTTGTCCGCTTTGTACAAGGGAGAAGAGGAGGAATTTCTCCGCGTCAACCCATAGGGTGGATTTTCTATGTACAACCCCCAAGTTGGGTAAGTGGACACTTTTACTTGCCCATCCGTTTTATATTCCCATCGTTAAATACTCAGTCTAACGACTTCAACGCAGGAACTGCGCCAGGCTGTTAAAGAAATAAACAGCCCTCCTCCACAACCCGAGGATCCGGGACGGTCCCTCGACCCGGCCTCTCAAGAGGATCCGGACTTATCTGTGGAGCTGATTGATGTGGTGTTTCATCAATTGAGCAAGGACAACGCCTTGGTGGCCATTACGGCCGATTACCCAGGGCTACTCCCAGCCTCACAGGTAACTAAGACCGAAGTCCTAGCACTTTGAAAAGGGATCTATCCTCGCATGTTTTCGATTGCCGTATGGCAACCGTGTTTTGCAGGGGAGGTCCTTGAGACGGGAGGCCGAGCCTACGGCGACTAGCCAACGAGGGGCGGCAAGGCCCCGCGGGCTGAAAAGAAGTGCGGTCCGGACTGAGACGCCGACGCAAAGGTATAACACGCCATCTTATTCCCAGGTGTTATTCCTTCAAGGCATATTAACGCTCGTGCTTTCTTCAGGACGAAGAGACCTCACCGGACTATATCCGGAGAGGTTGCCAATTGCGCCTCCACCAGCCAGGCTCCAAAGCCTAGTCCGGAAGCGGAGGTGAACACAAGGCGTGCACCGGACGCTCCTCCGACAGAGGATGCGGACAGGCTGTCTGCCACCAATTCTGAGGTGGAGAGTGCCATGAACCACATGCGTCGCCGGACAGTTCTTCGCGACGCTTGTTTCTCCCAAGAGGCATTGGATGCCTTCAATTCGGGAGATGCGTACCTCCGTGCCGCTCAAAATGGTCTAGCCAGAGCCACGGAGCAATATGTAAAGACATACGGGTAAGAAATTTTTGGTAATTATATATATACCAGTAGCCCCCGAGACTTGAAACCATTAGAATAACTGATTTAAGGATCATTTGTTATGCAGGTTCTTACAGAAAAGAATACCCTACTGTCCCAGGAGCTGGAAGAGTGCAAATCCCGACTTGAGGCCGCACTAGCCGCGACAAGGGAGCCCAAGGAGACCCCCTCTCGTAATATACCCTTCGAAAGATAAGTATTTTGCGAAGTGCAGCGTGGGTGCAAATCTGAAAAATGAAATTGCAGATGGTGCCGGATTAAATCCGGAAAAGCAACAACTCTTACACCAGCTGAAGGATGGTGAGAGTGTGCTGACAAAGGTGAGGCGGGAGAAGAACGATCTCCAAGATGCCAACACCAAGCTGGGCGTTGAACTGAAGGATGTTCGTGCCCAGCTGTTGGACTCCGTTAAGGAGAATCAGCGGCTTCGACGCGCCATATTTAGTAAGTGCTTAAACGAACTTTTAAAAAAGAGTTCGGCGAGGAAGTCGACTGACAGAGCAATGTCTGTAGGTATGCTAACAGGTCGTCCTGCAGAGGAAATGCCCGGTTCTACGGGTGACCTTCTTCCCGAGCTCTCACAAAGCGAGTTCGGCAGGTGATGCAAGGCGTCGCCCAGGCCTTGTGGCCATCCATCTCCATGCCCGAAGGCCTTGGAGAGCTTGTAGAGAAGCTGAAGGGAGCGCGGAGGCGCTTCCGATTGTGGAAGATGTCGGCCTGCCGTCAAGGCGCCAGGGAGGCCTGGGCCATGGTGAAGACGCGGTACACGAAGGCTGACCCAAACCACATGGCCGAGGTCGGACCCATGGGGCCCGATGGGAAGGAGATCCCTGTGAGGTTAGTATACAGCCAAGTAGAATTGGCCGCAAAGTATTCCCAACAGGACTGTAAGCTAGACAGCCTATTAGATGGTATTGAAGAGGAATACAATCAGTCAGATTGACTATGCAATTTTAATTGACATGTGTAATGCCTTCTAGCCGGATTGTAGATTGTTTGTCATGGCCGACCTTTTCGCTTCAACCTTGGGACCTGACGGTCCGGAGTGTGTCCGAATACCCTCGCGGTTATATAAGAACCGGGGTATGCATGGAGACCAGGCGTAGGGGTCATTAGTGCTTGAACAGACAAGTGCCCAACTAGTTATGTTATATTACATGGTTAGTAAGAAACATCTTCCAGGGAGAATAGTTCCGTTAGGGGTTCCTTTCCCTGGGAGGCATGCCCTAAAGTGCATGTCCATTCTGCGAAAACAGACGCAGGAAAAACATCTGGGGGCGTATAGATAAATAAGTGAAAAAAAGAACATCTTTAGTTCACCGACCGAATATTCCCTTAAGAATGCTAGCTTTTGGCTTCACCGAGTCTGAGGTACACATCCAGCTGACCCGGCAGTAACAATCGCAGAGGTGCTCCCTTTACCACCTAGCCGAGAAATCGGGAACGTAGGGGTAAGCACAGGAGCCAGGAAACCCAGCTTGGCCAAAACTTAAGTCATATCGATGCATCTAATGGTGAATAAAAGGTACATGCGGAAGTGTGACACATGTGTTGGGCATGAAGCCCGTATAAATAAGCTTATGTTTAAAGAAGCCCCCAGGTTTAATGAGCGCGGATAGCGCGTCACTTTATGAGCCTTTAAAGGCTATAAGAGAGAGAGAGGGGAGAAGGAGAGAAATGTAAGACAGAAAGTATATAAAAAATGGACAGAGGAAGGAGACGAACACAGAGTTCGACGCTAGGCATAGAATCTTCAGAGACGGGCTGCATTCCATGGGTTCAGCTCGAGTCGGTTATCTGATGCATCTCGCAGGCGGTACGCTCCACCAGTCAGGACTTGGTCAATTATTAAGGGACCTTCCCACTTGGGCTTGAGTTTGTCCTTTTTCTTGTCTGGCATGCGTAGAACTAATTCGCCAACGTTGTAATTTTTGGCCCGTACTTCTCTGCTTTGTTATCTTCGAGCCTGCTGTTGATAGAATGCGGAACGGGCTTTTGCCACGTCACGCTCTTCCTCCAAGGCGTCCAAACTGTCCTGCTGATCGAGCTTGGCTTCTCTTTCTTCGTACATGCGCACTCGAGGTGAGTCATGAATTATGTCGCAGGGCAAAACTGCCTCTGCGCCGTACACCATGAAGAATGGTGTGTATCCGGTGGTGCGATTCGGCGTGGTCCGCAGCCCCTAGAGTACGGAGTCGAGCTCCTCTACCCAGTGCGTATTAGATTCCTTAAGGGACCGCACTAATCTGGGTTTGATGCCGCTCATGATAAGACCATTTGCACATTCGACCTGGCCGTTAGTTTGTGGGTGATAGACGGAAGCATAATCGAGCTTGATGCCCATGTTTTTGCACCAGAGTTTTACCTCGTCGGCCGTAAAGTTCGTGCCGTTATCAGTGATGATGCTGTGGGGGACACCGTAACAGGGTACAACCCCGGATATAAAGTCTATCACCAGTCCGGATTCGGCCGTCTTAACAGGCTTGGCTTCTATCCATTTGGTGAACTTATCCACCATGACCAGTAACTATCTTTTCTTGTGGGTTCTGCCTTTAAGGGGTCCAACCATGTCAAGCCCCCAGACCATGAAGAGCTAAGTGATGGGGATAGTTTGGAGGGCGGTGGGTGGCATATGGCTTTGGTTTGCAAAAAGCTGGCAACCGACACATCATTGGACTAAGTCCTGGGCGTTTGCCCGGGCCGTCGGCCAATAAAAGCCTGTACGGAAGGCCTTGCTTACAAGGGACCGAGCTGCAGCGAGATCACCATCGAGTCTGGCATGAATTTCAGCCAGGAGGTTCCGCCCTTCCTCTTCGGAGATGCACCTTTGAAGGACTCCGGTAGTGCTTTTCTTATAAAGCTCTCCCTCATGGACTTTATAGGCTTTAGATCGCCGCACTATGCAGCGTGCCTCATTTTGGTCCTCGGGGAGTTCCTGCCTAGTAAGGTAGGCGAGGAATGGTTCTGTCCACGGGGCGATGACGGCCATTATTACGTGGGCTGAAGGTGTTATTTCATTGGCAGAGCCTCCAATTATGTCAGAGTGTTCGGTGTCGGGCAGTGCGGTTGGGTCCGGGCTGTTATTGCCGGGTTCCCCTTCCCATACTACGGTTGGCTTGAACAGCCTTTCCAAGAAGATGTTGGGGGGTACTACATCGCGTTTTGCGCCAATGCGTGCCAGGACATCTGCCGCCTGATTATTTTCCCGAGCTATATGGTGAAATTCGAGCCCTTCGAACCGAGCTGACATTTTTAGGATGGCGTTGTGATAAGCTGCCATTTTTGGATCCTTGGCATCAAAATCTCCATTTATTTGGGATATTGCGAGCTTTGAGTCCCCGTGCACCTCTAGGCGTTGAATGCCCATGGATACTGCCATCCGGAGACCATGTAAAAGGGCCTTATATTTGGCTGCATTGTTGGAATCTGTGTACATTATCTGGAGTACGTATTGAACTGTGTCTCCTGTGGGGGACGTCAAAACGATGCCAGCCCCTAGACCGGCCAACATTTTGGAGCCGTCGAAGTGCATGACCTAGTTTGAGTATGTGCCGTACTCTTTAGGGAGTTCGGCCTCCGTCCATTCTGCGACGAAGTCGGCCAAAACTTGCGACTTGATAGCTCGCCATGGCTTGTAAGTTATGTCGAACGGGAGGAGCTCAATGGCCCATTTTGCAATCCGGCCCATCGCGTCACGGTTGTTTATAATATCGTTAAGTGGCACTTCCGAGGCTACTGTTATTGAACACTCTTGAAAGTAGTGTCACAGCTTCCGGGATGCCATAAATACCGCATACGCAATCTTTTGATAATGCGGGTACCGTGACTTGCACAGAGTAAGGACAGTGGACACATAGTAGACCGACTTTTGAAGGGGGAATTTGTGTCCGTCCATTTCTCGTTCGACGACGAGCACTATGCTTACGACCTGATGGGTTGCTGCAATGTATAATAGCATTGGTTCGCCAATGTTTGGCGCGGCTGTCGGTGTTCTGGGAACGGGGGTCCCCAGACTTGCCTGCCTGCGACCTACGGCGTGGCTCAAAGGGGGGCCCAGCACGACCCATCTTCACCAACACAAACTCAAGACCCTCGCGAGGGGCCAAGCCTCGTGGGGCGGACGACACGGAGCTTCCTCAGGCACGGCCTCGTCAGGCTGGCTCACGAGGAGGCGGAGAGATCAAGGCGGGGTTCCTCGCGAGGTGCCCGTGACGCAAGCCATGATGACTCAGGGTGCCAGGCGGGTGCCAGCCCGCGCAGCGTCCTCCTTTCCTCTTTGGTGCAAAGGGGGCAAGCGCAGCCGCGGAGTACCGAGGCATCAGGCAAAGGTTGCCATTTCGGTGCAACGAGACCAAGACCAGGAGGACCACGAGACGGAGGTCACCATGAAGATCAAGACGGCGTCATCACCAGAGCTTTGCGCAGGCCAAGACTACTTTTGTCAGGATAGTTGATACTTGCTGTCCCCTTTCAAATTAGCCCGCCATTGTTGGCTCCCTTCCCGCTAAATATTTGGGGAGAGGACCAGGGCCACTATAAATAGGACCGGCCACCCACGTAGCAAGGGGTTCGGCTCAGTCTCCTCCAAGGGCTCGACAAGTAGAGAGGTGGTAAGCAGAGAGAGAGAGAGTGAGATAGAGAAAGGTGGCTGAACTCCTCCCAGCAGTTCATCGCCCCAGCCAAGAACAGACCCTCGCGAGGCTGTTCTTCCTTGTACTGTTCATCATCATCAGCCCAAGAGGCAATCCACCGCACCACACACTAGAGTAGGGTATTACACCACAACGATGGCCCGAACCAGTATAAACCCTGTGTCCCTTGTGTTGTTCTTTTCATAGCTTTGATCCTAGCGTGGCGGAGGGGTGCAGGAAGGTAGGAGGCGAAATCTCCGCGCGCACCCCAGTGTTCGAACCTCAAGGGTCTGCCGGAACCCGAAATCCGACATTTGGCGCGCCAGGTAGGGGTGCGCCGAAATTCGTCTTCCACCGCTCCGTGCCCCGTCGCGTCGTCATCACCATGCCCGGCGACCAGGAAGGCAACCCAGACCCATGGGCTGCGTGGCCCGCCCGCACAGAACCGCTCGCCTCGGGTGACCCTGTGCCCCAGGCAGCTCGCGGTCCGTAGGGCGCTGCGGGCCACGGGCGACGCGGACAGGCTTCGACAACTCTTACACCACGGCAGGCGCGTTCGGCAGTAAGGGCCTCTAATCACGCCGCAACCACGACACCGTACACCCGCCGGGAGCAGGCGAACTCGAGAGCCGCACTCACGGTGGCCTGAGAGCTGCTGCAGTGCAGCCTGCTGGAGGGCGGCCACGACGTGCTGCTGGAGCGAGTGGCAGAGCTCCTGGGCTTCGCCGCCTCGGGGGCTCAACCCTTCTCCACCCAGCTCCCATCTCAAGCCCAGGGCGACCCACGCGGGGGCCCCGCGCACACCCGCGGGCTCCAGGGCTACTCCGACGCCAGCGAGGCTGTCAGCGCCGGACCGGCAGCGGCGCTGCCCCCGCCTCCTGTCCGCGAAGAAGGACTCACCGCGACCCGTTGCCCCAGCGGGCGGCCGCGCTGCCACCCCACGATGGGCGCGTCAGGCAGGACCGCGTGGCATGCGGGGCATTACAGCGTGGCATTCGGGATGACGGCGCCGGAGGAATACGTGCCCC
The DNA here is from genome assembly GCF_002162155.2 of Triticum dicoccoides. Lineage (NCBI taxonomy): Eukaryota > Viridiplantae > Streptophyta > Magnoliopsida > Poales > Poaceae > Triticum > Triticum dicoccoides. The sequence goes on along the minus strand of NC_041384.1, from coordinate 608,845,274 downwards.
TCATGATGGACCAAGGACACCCTCACGAGAACGGACAAGGCTCGCTCCTCAGCCCAAGCTGGGGGGACGAGGCACTAGAAGCTGAGCCTTTCCAGGAGCCACGGGACGGTCCCACTGGCCACGCTGGAGGCAAGGATTATCGGGTACCGCTAATTCTTCAAGAGCAGGTATGCGCTAACCATGGATCGCAGGAGGTGCAGGTCGCCGCAGTGAGCAGCTGCCCTGCTCCCACAGTCTCCTACCCCTCGGGAGGAGGGCGCAGGGGGCTGCAGGAGAGAGGCAAGGATCCGACATCGCCATCGCGGCGTTCGGAGCAAGGCGTTCTCAGGAGGTAGGCCCTCCGCTAGGGAGGTGCCCCAGGGCCTGCCCCCGGCGGAGGACCCATGGTCGTCGGGGGAACCGCTGGCGACCGCTCTACCCCATCGGGCGGCGTCCTGGTTTCCGGTCGTTGCTGATGGCACTAGAGTGTGGCGCAAGGCGGGGCCCTCATCTGGCGATATGAAGCAAGGCCAGTACCTGTGAAGAAGGCCCAGTGCCTGTGAAGCTCGCCGCCCCGTGACACTCTCACGTAATAATGAGTGGGGCTGTACACGCCCCGGAGTCTCAGGGGTGCCGGCCTCAGGCCCTGGGGCTCCCTCCCACGCCCAGTGGTAGCACTTAGCTCCGCGTTGGTGAGAAGACGTCCAAGAATAGACTAGGTGCCGGACATGGCCTTTTGTTTGCTTTTGTTGCTCTTCCCTTTGGTTGCCGCTTTCCCCCGCTGGATTCAAGTTGGATTCGAATTTGAGATTTGCGTGTGTTTGGGGAAGGGGTGCTTAGTCTCGTTCGAGCAATTTCTCGCGTTTCGGTTACCGCTTCACCTCAGCTGCCTCCCCTCGTGAGCCCCTCGCGAGCCAGGTCAGGCCTAGCTCGCGCGCAGCCCAGACTGCCGCCACCGCGTCCTCTCAGGAGGGCGTCTTACTGCAGGTCCGACGGATTCAATCAGGAAACACTCCGGGCTCCACAGCCTCGTGCGGGCTGCCCCAGGGCCAGCACGGGACAAAGGTAAATTAGCCGACCAGCACGTCGCCTAAGACAACCACTTGGCGCAGGCGCATGGGCAATGTAGCTCCTACTGATACGAGGGGCTCCCCCTCCAAAATGCTCTCACAGCTATCAGGCCAAAACCTGAGTCCTATTCATACAGGGTAAGCAGGAACGACGTGCAATCAGTCGGATGAATCTCCCAATGCGTCCTTAGGAGCGCCATTGGGGCCGTTGCTGGCGTCGCTGAACTCGCCCCCACTGCCCGCGTTGCCACCAGCGGCGTCGGGGCCGCCCGTCATGCCGCCCTCGTCGGCCGCCACGATCGCGTCGTCGTTGTCTGAGGCGAAGGCCCTGATAAGAGCCTCCACATGGTCTTCCACCCAGTGCGCCAGCTCACCTTGGACGGCCTAGGGGACTGGGGCGATGGCGGCGTCAAAATCGAAGTGGGGATCCATGCTCCGGAGATGGCTGAAGACACGAGAAAAGGCGCGCCTGAGCAGGGTGCGGCTCCTCTCCTCCACCAACCTGTCAGCCCTGATCGACCGCGCCTCCAGCTGCGTCACCACGTCAGCAAAGAATTGAAGATTGCCCGCGTAGTTAACCGCGTGCGGCTCGCCGACGGTCTCCTCGCAGATGTTGCCCAAGGCTGCGTTGGCCCTCTCCCGGAGCGTGGTCAGCATGGGGCCGTGCTCATGCTCCAGGAGCCGCCGCTGACGTATCTCGTCCGCGTTCTGGTGCGCGACGGCCTCAGCCTCCTCCACCCACTAGCAAAGAAGGAGCACCTCAGCCTGGGAGGTGGTTAGCCCACCTTGCGCCACCTCAAGGGTGGCCCGGCAAGCATCGGCCCGCCGCGTCACCTCCTCCAGCTTGGCCCTCAGGGCAGCAGTCCTGCCTTCGGCTTCGGCCCGGATCAACCCCAGCTTCTCCTCGAACTCGTGCTCGATGTTCAAATGCGCCATCACCACCCGACGTCCGACCTCCTCCAGGACACGGGCTTCCTGTGCAGCGACATCGTCCTCCGCCTGCATCACCAAGTGCTCCCTCGTCTCCAGACGCTCGTACTCGCGGGTACGTTCGGCGGCTTCTAGCGTCAGCGCCTCCTCACGCTTCTGGAGCTCCGCCGAGTCGCCGGAGGCCACCCTCATCGACGCGAGGGCTGCCTCGTGCAGCTCCACCTGCTCCTCCAGCGAGTGGCACCAGGCCAGGAGCTCCCGAGCCTGCTCCTCTGCAGCCGTTCGCCGCTGGTCAGCCTCCCAAGCTTCCTCAGCAGCCCGAGATCGGGCCTCCCGAGAGGCCACCAACGACGCCTTGGCCTCTGCTTCATCAAGGTCGCGCTGACGGCACGCAAGGGCAATGGCGCCCTCCAGCTCGCGCCTCTCTACAGCCAGGCGCAGGCCCTCGGCCTCAAGGTGCGCGTCTTCATCAGCAAGCTCCTCACCAAGCAGGCTCACTGCGTCAGTCGCCCTTCGAAGGAATCCTTGGCGGAGAGCGCGACGCTCCTGAGTGTGCTCAAGCACGTCTTCCACACCATCATCTGCCCCAAGCAAGCGCCGGGGGCTGCAGGTCAGCGCTCCCCCTCCGGGCTGGGGGCTGGGGGCTGGCGCCCTCGCGACGGGCGGGCATGCTGCGTCAGAAGCCCGGCCTGGGGCCAGCCCGACCTCAGGAGAAGAGCGCAGGAAGCGCCTCAGCCAATCGCAGTCCACGACCAGGCGAGAAGCCCATGGCAGGTTGGCTATGCCACGAGAAGGCTCGCGAAGGAGGATCGCGAGGTGCGCGGGGCCACGATATGCCTTGGGATGGTCCGCCTCCTCAATCGCCCTCACCACAAGGGCTCCGCTACTCGGGGCGCTCGAGGATGGTGGAGGGGGCAAAGCCAAAGGGGACGACTCCTCAGCCGTCTCAGCAAGCTCGGCTGGAAGGGGCCTCCGGGGCAAGGGTCAGTAAGAGCAACGGAAGGATCAGGAGCAGGGAGAGGAGAAGGCTTACTCATCAGTGGCGAAGTACTTTCTGCGCTTCAGCGGGCGACAAGGGTAACCGTCGCCCAGGGCCTCCCTTCTCTTCCTGAGAGCCCCAAAGTCCATGCGGAAGTGGCCTAAGAGTCGGGCACAGGGACCGACCTGCGACGAAGATGGAGCATCAAGACGATCAGCGTCAGGGGCGCCTGCCTGATGTGCGCCGCCAATCACCTCCCCGAGAGAAGCAGCTGGAGCCTCAGGGGCCCCAGTCGCAGGGGCAGAGGGCAGCTGTTTGTCAACCTCAGCCTCAGCGGTACGGGCCCCGATAACTACTTCCTCATGAGCCTCGCCCGGTGCCATCACCACGCCAGGAGCCCCCTCGACCTCTGGCGCCTCGTACCTTCCTGCTCCGCCACTCGAGGACGAGTCGCCTTGGCCGACTGGAAGGGCAGGCACCACCACCGGATTCTCGCGAGACCCCTGAAGGCCGGCGGGGCGCAGCCCCCACTCATCAAAGGCAGGCATCTGCTTCACAAAGTCGACCCTGCTCTGGCAGAGGTACAGCAAGGCCCCTCCCTGCCGGACGCTGCCGGGGTTGGGGTCCCCAGCTAGGGTCAGCAGCGCCGTCTTCAGCACCTCAGGAGCCAGGTCCTCTTCCTGGAGCCTCATACTATCCTCGCGCCCGCGGAAGGCCCACATTCGGCGAGAGTGGCGTTGAAGAGGAGCAACGCAGCATAGCAGGAACTCCTTCACCACCTTGGGCGCTGTCACGCCAAGCGACCTTAGGAGCGCGAAGCGGCGCCAAACGAAGACGAGCCGGGGGCTCTCAAGCGCCACCTGGGCCCAGCCCGAATTGGGGACAACATGCGAGGTCGACTCCGTTAGCAGGGGGCTGGGCACCCTTGCGTCCACATACAGCCACCGCTCGCGGAACCCAACCTCGGGCAGGGGGAGCTTGAAGTCAATCCCAGAGGCGGCAGTCTCTGGCGCGGTAACGAAGCTTACACATGCCCAGCATTGGGTAGGGTCGACAAGATGCAGCGAGAAGAAGTGACGCAGCAAGGCAACCAAAGGAGGGATGCCCACCATGGATTCGCAGACGAAGGCGAAGACTGAAAGGAGGGTGATGGATTTATGACTCAGATGCAGCATGTGGATCTGATAGTGGGAGAGCACGGCATTGAAGAAATCAGAAAAAGGGGAAACCAGACCTGCCCACAGGGCGTCGGTGAAATATGGGACCTCGGTAACTATCCTGCCGATGGAGAAATGGGATGCGGGCCAGGCCGTCGTTCTCCCGCATTCACTGAAGATGGTGGCCAGAGCCGAGCTGACCTTACCCAAACCCTCGGTGGGGGCCGCCAACGGCGGCGGGCGAGGCGGAGACGCGGGATTCTTCCCTCTTCCCTTCTTCGTCGGGGCCATGGCGATAGGAAAGGGGGGGGGAATGATTCGAGATTGAATTGAAAACAGAAACCAGGGTTCGAGCGGAGGAAGGACAGGAAGCCCTTGGGCGATAAAAGGGGAATGGCTGTGTTCGACTACGGGTCCGCCTAGCAAGGCGCAAGATAAGGAGGGCATGGGGGAACAGTGCCGCCCACTTCCAATCAACCGCCACGTGGCGCCCAAGGCCGCAGGCTGTTAGGGCCAGCGGCGCTTCGCTCTTGCCCTTCCGCCTCCCTATGCAGCCAAGTCCGGGCGCACCTTGGGCCCGGGGGCTACTGTCGGTGTTCTGGGAATGGGGGTCCCCAGACTTGCCTGCCTGCGGCCTACGGCGTGGCTCAAAGGGGGGCTCAGCACGGCCCATCTTCACCACCACAAACTCAAGACCCTCGCGAGGGGCCAAGCCTCGCGGGGCAGATGACAAGGAGCTTCCTCAGGCACGGCCTCGTCAGGCTGGCTCATGAGGAGGCGGAGAGATCAAGGCGGGGTACCTCGCGAGGTGCCCGTGATGCAAGCCATGACGACTTAGGGTGCCAGGCGGGTGCTAGCCCGCGCATCGTCCTCCTTTCCTCTTTGGTGCAAAGGGGGCAAGCGCAGCCGTGGAGTACCGAAGCATCAGGCAAAGGTTGCCATTTCGGTGCAACGAGACCAAGACCAGGAGGACCACGAGACGGAGGTCACCATGGAGCCCAAGACGGCGTCATCACCAGAGCTTTGTGCAGGCGAAGACTACTTTTGTCAGGATAGTTGATACTTGTTGTCCCCTTTCAAATTAGCCCGCCATTGTTGGCTCCCTTCCCGCTCAATATTTTGGGAGAGGACCAGGGCCACTATAAATAGGACCGGCCACCCACGTAGCAAGGGGTTCGACTCAGTCTCCTCCAAGGGCTCGACAAGCAGAGAGGTGGTAAGCAGAGAGAGAGAGTGAGATAGAGAAAGGTGGCTGAACTCCTCCCAGCAGTTCATCGCCCCAGCCAAGAACAGACCCTCGCGAGGCTGTTCTTCCTTGTACTGTTTATCATCATCAGCCCAAGAGGCAATCCACCGCACCACACACTGGAGTAGGGTATTACACCACAACGGTGGCCCGAACCAGTATAAACCCTGTGTCCCTTGTGTTGTTCTTTTCATAGCTTTGATCCTAGCGTGGCGGAGGGGTGCAGGAAGGTAGGAGGCGAAATCTCCGCGTGCACCCCAGTGTTCAAACCTCAAGGGTCTGCCGGAACCCGAAATCCGACAGCGGCCAGGACTGGGTTTGTTGCCAAGATGGCTTTTATTTCGTCGAGTCCGGCCATGGCTGCATCCGTCTACTCGAAGTGTTTTGTGCGCCGAAGGAGGCGGTAAAGGGGTAGGGCCTTTTCTCCCAAGCAGGAGATAATGCGGCTTAGAGCCGCCACGCATCTGGTTAATTTTTGTATTTGTTTGAGGTCCTTCGGGATATCCAATTGAGATAGAGCTCGGATCTTGGCTAGATTTGCTTCAATTCCTCTACCGGATACAATGAAGCCCAAGAGCTTTTCGGCTGGAACGCCAAAAACGCATTTTTCCGGGTTGAGCTTGATGTCGTATGTTCGGAGGTTATCAAATGTTAGCCTCAAGTCGTCTACTAGAGATTCGACATGTCTTGTTTTAATGACCACATCATCTACGTATGCCTCCACTATTTTGTCGATCTGGTTTGCCAGACATGTCTGAATCATGCGCTGATATGTTGCACCGGCGTTTTTGAGCCCGAAGGGCATTGTGTTGAAGCAGAATGGGCCGTATGGTGTGATGAATGCCGTTGCGACTTGGTCTGACTCTGCCATCTTTATTTTATGGTAGCCGGAGTATGCATCGAGGAAACACAACGAATCTTGTCCTACGGTAGCGTCGATGATTTGATTAATGCGGGGGAGGGGGAAGGGATCCTTTGGGCAAGCCTTGTTAAGGTCTTTAAAATCAACGCACAGGCGCCAGGATTTCTCCTTCTTTGGTACCATCACCAGGTTTGCTAGCCAGTACGGGTGTTTTATATCTTTGATGAATCCGGCCTCCAATAGCTTGGCTAGTTCCTCTCCCATGGCCTGTCTCTTAGGTTCGGAAAAACACCGAAGAGCCTGTTTGACTCGCTTGAATCCTTTTAGGATATTTAAGCTGTGTTCGGCCAGCCTGCGTGGGATTCCTGGCATGTCTGAAGGGTGCCAGGCAAAAATGTCCCAGTTCTCTCGTAGGAACTCTCGTAGTGCGGCGTCTACATCAGGGTTTAACTGTGCCCCGATGGAAGCTGTTTTATTGGGGTCCGTTGGATGGACCTGGAATTTGACTGTTTCGTCCGCCGGTTTAAAGGAGGTGGACTTGGATCTTTTGTCGAGTATCACATCGTCCCTATTGATCATGGAGCGCAGCGCAGCAGTCAGTTCCTTAGCCGCTAGGGCTTAGGATAGCGCCTCGAGGGCCAGTGCGGCTGTCTTGTTTTCGGCACGGAGTGCTATGTCCGGATCACTAGTGAGAGTGATGATTCCGTTAGGCCCAGGCATCTTGAGCTTCATGTACCCGTAATGGGGTATTGCTTGGAAGATTGTAAACGCTTCCCGCCCTAGCAGAGCGTGATATCCGCTACTGAATGGGGCCACTTGGAACGTGACCTCTTCGGACCTGTAATTATCCGGCATGCCGAACACCACATCTAGTGTGATTTTTCTTGTACAGCGCGCTTCCCGACTGGGGATTATTCCTCTAAAGTTGTGCTGCTTCGCTCAATGTGGTTCCAGTCTATTTCCATTTTTTGAAGGGTTTCGTCATAAATGAGGTTCAATCCGCTACCGCCATCCATGAGTACCTTGGTAAGACGAAAGCCGTCCACTATTGGACTGAGGACCAATGCGGCTGGTGCTCGGGATATTCGGAATTTAGGTTCATCACTGGCATTAAAAGTAATAGCCATGTCACTCCATGGGTTTATTGTTGCTACTTGGTAGACTTCAGCAAGGCTGCGGAGTGTTCTTTTTCGCATATTATTTGATGCAAAAGTCTCGAAGATTGTTAATACCGTACTGGTGTCTCTGGGGTGGCTTTCTGTGGCTTTTGGAATTAGAAGGTCTTCGCCAATTTTTGCCACCTGCCGGAGTATCCAACATGCTCTAAGGCTGTGAGTTGTTGTGGCGCCCTCTGCACTGTGAATTTTACAGGGTCCATTAAGCCATCCTTCTAGTACGGTTCCATGCCCTGTAGAGGGCTTTTGCTTTTTGGTATTGAACCCGGGTGTCTGGCGATGATGCACCCTTATATTTCGGACTGGGTTTGTATTCGGGGCCGGATTGTCCCAAAATTTTATTTCGGTTTTCCAGGCGCTTTCCATCGCACAGTACTTTCGTATTATGGACGCCAAGTCAGCGAAGCGTGTAATATCACGACGACTTATGGCGTTGAGGATTCCCTTGTCCATGCAATTATTGTAGAAGAATGAAATTGCGTCTTCCTCGCGGCAGTCCTTTATCCTGTTCATAACCAGGAGGAATCTGGCCCAGTAATGATGTACTGTTTCTTCGGGCTCTTGCCTAATTTGGGATAGATCGCTTATGTACGGGTGGGTGGGTGGAATCAAATCCAAAACCTCACCCAATCTGAGACCCAGAGGCCAAGGAGTTTCCGAACTCGGAAGTTTGGATTCTTGGATGCTGTCCAATGAATCTAGCCCGTCGCCTGACTTTAAGTTCAGGTCTTGAGTGATGTCCTCCCCTCCGCAGGTATCCGGCTTGGAGGGATCGGGAATCTGGACATAGCTAGTCCTTAAGATAGATGAAGGGTCGCCGCACTGTCCCTCTACCACGGCAACGTGATGGGTGACCTGGGGAGAGTTAATCTCTCTCAGATCGTCGGTGCAGCAGCCGAACAGGCGGTCATAAGGAAACCACCTAGCCGGAGAGTTTGCCCGACAGCCAAAGCTCCCTTAGCAACGGTGCCGTCTTTAAAGACGGGATGAGGCATCCTTCCTGATGGCGACGACATAGAGGAACTCCCAATGAAAGCACCAATGTCAGTGTCAAAACCGGCGGATCTCGGGTAGGGGGTCTTGAACTGTGCGTCTAGGCGGATGGTAACAGGAGACCGGGGACATGATGTTTTTACCCAGGTTCGAGCCCTCTCGATGGAGGTAAAACCCTACGTCCTGCTTGATTAATATTGATGATATGGGTAGTACAAGAGTAGATCTACCACGAGATCAGAGAGGCTAAACCCTAGAAGCTAGCCTATGGTATGATTGTATGTCCCTACGGACTAAAACCCTCCGGTTTATATAGACACCGGAGAGGGCTAGGATTACACAGAGTCGGTTACAATGGTAGGAGATCTACATATCCGTACCGCCAAGCTTGCCTTCCACGCCAAGGAAAGTCCCTTCCAGACACGGGACGAAGTCTTCAATCTTGTATCTTCATAGTCTAGGAATCCGGCCGAAGGTATAGTCCGGCTATCCGGACACCCCCTAATCCAGGACTCCCTCAGGGTGAGAGACTGAATATAGCAAACCCTAGGAAATGAATGCCGAGCCTCCAGCGTGTAACATATATGTAGTGCAGCGAGCGTGTGGAGAGTGCAAACCCTAGCGAACAAGCATTGAGCCTCCCGCTTATATATATACTACTGTAGTACGGACTGAGCTCCGGTGCCTTCACTGCACCTGCTTTTGGCTGTATGACAGGTGAGCCAGCCACATTTTGGGCCCACCTGTCGTAAAACCCTAGCGAAAATTGCACCAACGTGAAAGACGATTGCGTCTCCAACACAACCAAGGTGAACTGACGAAGGATATCATCTTTGTGTGTAACAAGCAAAGAGCACTTATGGGAGACAGCTTGTTTTTCGTCGAAAATCGATCAGCTTCACCAGCCGACGCAACCATGAGGCGTAACCATGAGCATCGATAGGTCATCGTGGTGATGCATCATCCATTTGGCATCAAGTTTGGGAGAGGCACCTAAGAAGTTCGACAAATCCTCACTGTGGTATGTTTCTTCTCAGTAATCAAGCTCGAGGAACAAAGAACCACGTGGCAGAGGACAGTGAGGCGGAACAACAATGGCCATCCAATTTTGTGCAGTTCCACTAAAATTGAGGAAGACATGCCCGGGTATGGAGACACGCATCGCTGTTTCCAAAAATATAAAAAAGGGTTAGCAATGACATCTCAATTGTTAATAAGAATTAATGAAAAGTACACCAACAAACAGAAGCATCAAAATTATCTTGATGGCAACTAAACCAGGATACCCAAGAAAAAAAGCATTTCTTCATTTAACCAGTGATAGTACTACCACCATATGGACAATGACCGCACAACGACCATGTACTTTTTGTCGAAACAACATGTATACCTCCACCGAGGCATAAATCAGGACAACTTTTTGAGTGGCATTTCCTCTATAATAGTACTAGTAGGTGATGTTGGACCAGCCGATAAACCCTAGCTACTATGCATGGGGAGCTGGGGAGTAGTCGCATAGAAGAAAACCCGCACGCAGCGACCTGGGGAGCTGGACCAGTACAAGAAGTTATACCTCAGGTGGGCAAGATGTCGTTTAGGCGGGCGGGCGGGATCTGCCCACACGACGGCAGCGAACAAGGGCGCGGAGGATCTTCGTCCGTGCCAGCGCCGGCTCCGAGAGGATGATGCACATCGGCTTCCTCCATCGCCGACGACGACAATGTCAACACTGCACCTCCTCACCTCCCGTAGCAGACGAGATTCGGCCGGATCTATGACCACCGGTGAGGAGAGAGATAGAGTGCACACTGTGATCTTGTTTTGATATGGAGAGGGTGAGAGAGCGAGACACGAGAAACTCTATCAAAAGAGAGGCTATAATGGGGTAAAAAATCTCTCCAAAGCAGTGGTTTTAAATAGAATACGCGCGTTCCCAGAAAAAAGAAACGAAAACTGGCGGGCAATTTTTTAAGGGTCTGTCTAGGACACATCTAGATGTGACATAGTTATGTCACATATAAGTTGATGTCCACTCTGTTTGTGGTATTTTCCTAGTTTTTTTGTTTCTTGTTGCTACATTATATACTTGTGGGAGCTTAGATGTGATATCCTTAAATAACAACTAGATGTGAATTAGACAAACTGATTTTCTAACGTACCAAGACAGAAAACTCGATCAAAAACATGCCCCCGCTTCCAGGTCGCGAGAGTCGTCGCGCACACACACATAGACATAGACATGCATATCCGTGTTTACGTAAAATTCCATTTCCATCTCGATCTCCAATCATATTTGTCCAACTGGCACATTATTTACGTTGTTAATTATATATGTAGCAATATTAACGTACATCATCTCTTGTTTGTGCACGTCCGGACCGCTGCCACGGCCTGTCCTGACCAACCCGAACCCTCTTCATCACCCGCACGTGCTTCCCGCACGAAACGGTCAGTGCCGCATTCATGCCTGGGCAGAGCGGATGCGACCTCTCATTGGCGCCGGCATTGATTGCGGTGCGCCGGCCGAGAGAGCGTCGCCCGCGCCGCTTCCGGGTGCACGCGGCTGCTCCGCGTTCAAAGGTTGCAATAGCCGGCTACAACATGCGCGATCTCTTCTAGTAGTAAGTTCTTGGGAGTCCGTGCTACGGCTAGCTGTCCTCCCCCAACTCAACAATCTCTTCTAGTAGTGCTAGTACTCCATGGCGCGATCCATCGACAAGCAGGCGAGAAAGTTATGGTATACTACTCGATTTGCGGTGAGTGGCATGCCGAGCGACCGTGTGGGGTCGAGCCGTGGAGGAGGGTGAGACACGAACATGACAGACGTGATTTAAACGTTGGTTTTGATCGATGGCGTGATCCAATGAAACGAAACGTTGGTTTCTCTCCGTTTCCATTTTTTCTATGAAAAAACGGAAACTTTTCCACTCCATTTTCATTCCTATTCCAAGGTTGCCCCGTTACAACATTCCATCAAATACAAAGGAAAACTAACACGCATGCTAATGCATCTCAATGATTCACATGTCATAGCCAACATTTACTTCACAACTAAAGAAAAAAGTTGTGAGAGCGTGTACGATAGAAAAACTACTGATGGGGTCACTACGACTTAAACCCTAAACCCTAAACATGATTTAATTTCCTGGCCAGGTAGAACCTGTCGAAGGAATGTGCTAGAGTGTCGGTGTACAAAAAGAGGGGTACACTTTTTGTACCCCTATAACTGTGCACGGCAATCTGAGCCACGGGCACCACCACACTGAGCAAGGCAAGGGAGGTGAGCCAAGGTAAGGCCAAAGCTCAGAAGAAGCAGAACGACGCCAAGACAAAGACCACAAAGAGCAAAGGGGACGAAGCGGACCCCCCGGCAAGATCCTTGCCGGGAGGCGGTTTTAGCAAACCCGGCAAGACCCTTGCCGTGGCAGCTCGCCCCACACCTACGGGGTAAGTCACCCTTGAGTCCACTGCCCCCATGGGGGCAAGGATTCGGGAGACATCCCTGTGGTGGCTTGCAGATCTTTGTGAAGACATTCAAGATCAGATACACCCTTTAGAAGACGATGATCCTTGGCGGGATCCCAGCCAAGGAGGACCACAAGGCCCCCGGCAAGAGCCTTGCCGGGGATGACAGCGGGCGCCACGGCAAGACCCTTGCCGAGGCCCCGGCAAGGCCCTTGCCAAGAACACCCGTAGGGCCACCATCAGGCCCACGCCAGTCAAACCTCCACCGCCATTCGCATGCAGCTGCCGACCCAACCAGCTGGGCAGGCACCTACGTGGCGGCATGCGGATCTTCGTGAAGACCCACCACTGCGCCACCTCAGCTGCCTGCCTGCCTACATGGCACCATGGGCGCCGCTGGCCAGGGCGCGTGTCGGCACGAGAGGGAGCGGCGACGGACGAGATAGGGCTCTCCCTCGGCCCCGATAAAGCAAGGACACCTGGGCAAGACACATTAAATGTGCCTTGTCATGTAATGCGAGGGATAACGTCGCATCACCGTTCCCTTTCCACCTCCAGTGTGCCACTGTGGCCACCCCTTTTCCTATAAAAGGAGGCCCGAGGTGACCAGGAAGAGGATTCGGCTTTTTGGAGCTCCTCACTCCCCATAGCTAGCTCAAGAACACTGATATACAATCCACCAAAGCAGGAGTAGGGTTTTACGCATCCTCGCGGCCCAAACCTGGATAAACGAACCGTGTGCTATCTGTTAGATCCGCTCTTCTCACGACCCCGCGCCCCGCAACTGTAGTAGGGATTCTTGTGATCCCATAGGTGTCGTTCGCACCGACATCTTTTGCGCGCCAGGTAGGGGGTCGCAGTTGTGAGAATCGGCTCTAGCAATCAGCTCAGCACTCCTTCGTCTTCGTGGCTCTTGAAGAAGAAAGGAGGCCAAAAGATCGACACTCGAGCGATCGACACTCGGGCTCTACCACGATCGGCAACGCCCTTGCCCTATTTCGAGTCCACTCAACAGCTCAAGCGGCTGCGTCGAGAATGGCAGAGTAGCTTTCCGCGATCTGCAACGCCCCAGATTCTGACTCGAGTCAAACTCGATAGTTTGAGCGGCCGCGTTCAGAATGGAAAGGTGGCTTGTCCGGCAACACGTGTACCCGGCTGGCCATGGGGATCCGTCCCCAAAACGCCGCTAGGGGCTTCCGCGCCGGCAAGCCTTCCCGATCGGCGTAGGGCGCACATACAAAGAGGAATTGAACGGGGAAATAACATGCATGAAAATTAAGAGTACTTCAGAGTTATATTACATCACAACATTGCTGTGGTTCTAACTAAAGATAAAATTTGTCTTGGTCGGGAACCCGCAGCGGCGAAGAAGAATGGGATGCCTAATCCCGGCGCTGGCCTTCCACCCTCTTGATTTTGTCGATGCAGTCGGTGATGGGCTTGATGCGCTCCTTGAGCACCGTGAGGTCAGCACCATCCGGCAAGCTCTTCATCGCAGCCGCAAAGTCAAGATCAGGATTCCAGTATGCCACCTTGGTGAGGACCTTGGTCACGACCCTCTGGCAAAGTCGCCAGGCCTCCTAGGCCAGCGTGGCCGTCCTGTTGGAGTGGAGATAAGCCAGGGCTCCAAGGACGCCCTCGAAGAACATGGTCAACTTGGTGTTGACGGTCCCGCTGCGCTCAGGGGCCTACCTCATGTGTGGCATCCCCATGGTGGCCAACTGTGAGGAGACCCTGCCAACGACCTCCTCCAGACGGCTGATCCATCTGTTATCGCCCGCCACATAATCCTGGTGGGAGGCAGCCTCGTTCGCCCGCAACTGCTTCTCCTCCTCGAGGCTCCTGGTCAAGGTCTCCTCTCGAGCCCTGCCCTCCGACAACACCTTCTCGAGATACTCCAGCTTCAGCCTGAGGTCTCTGATAGAGTTCTGCGCGTCGGAGAGCTCCCCAACCCTGTTGATGACCGCTCCTTGCGCCTCCACCAAGGCGCTGCTGAGCATGCTCTTCTCGTTGGACAGCTTGAGGGCCTGCTCCTTCAGCTTGTCTTGCGCCACCTCCAACTCCCTTACCTTGCCAGCATGGGCCAGAGCCTGGGCATCGAGTGCCTCCTTGTGCCTCTGCTCCAGCTCGCGAGTCCGCCGCGTGACAAGGGCCTCGAGCTCCTCATCCTTGCCACGGAGCGCTGCGGAAAGCTTCGCCTCACGCGCGGTGAGGTCCTCTTCCTGGGAATCCAGTGCGGCTTGATGCTGGTTCCGGACGGCCTCGGCCGCGGCAGCCAAGTTTGCCGCCTGTTCCTGGGCCTTCTCGATGTCAGCCATCTTCATGGTGAGCTCGACATCGCGCTTGGCCAACTCCTCCTGAAGGGCCCTCTGCTCCTCACGAGCCTGGTGGAACCAGGTCTGCGTCTCAGCAACGCGCGCCTTGAAATCCACCTTCGCCTGGTCCACCGTTTCCATCCTGGACTTAACCTTGTCCAGATGGACACAGTAGAGCGCCTGGAGTTTTCGGAAGTTGGCCCCCATTGCGCGGAAAAGCTGCTCTTCCGGAGAACCGTCACCGCCAACGCCCGGGTCACCGACAACCTCAAGCCCGGTGGCGGCAAGCACCTCGCCGTCAAAAACTTCCCCTTCAGCGGGCGCCCAGCTTGACGCCCCTGGGAGGTGGACGAAGAGATCATCGCCCACCTTCAGATATCTGCCGGGGCTCGAGGTTGAGGAGGAGGGAGGCTGGTCGCCCATCACCTCTTCTTCGGTGAAGGCCTTGCCGGCCTCACCGGCAGGTCCACCGCTGGCGCCCTCGGCAAAAGCCTCGCCGGTCGCCTTGGCGGCCCCCGCAGCGGTGTCCCCGGCGGCACCCTTGGCGGCTTTATCAGCGGCGGCCTCGTCAGCGTCTTTGGCGGCCTCCTCGGCGGCAATCCTGCTAGCCTCCGCCGCAGCCTCCTCAGCGATATCCCCGACAACAGTGTCCACGTCCTCCATCTCTGTTGAAGGAGGGCCTGGGCAGCAACGGGAGCAATGAAGCCAAGAAAAGAATAAGGGAAAACAGAGACGAAGGACAGGCGACTCACCAGTGCCAGGCTGTGAAGCAGGAGTCCCCTCTCCGCCGGCATTTGGTGTCGTGGTAGAGCCACCAGCGTCCAAGTTCCCCTCTTCCTCCATGGGTGTGGACTCCGTGCCTGATGCCCTTGCCGGGGACGCCCCCTGCGGCGGCATAGTCGATGGGGGTGGTGTGTTAGGAGTAGCCCTCTGTGGCTCCTCCTGCTGCCGCTCCCCTCCTACAAACCCGACAAGGTCAGCATCATAGCATCGAGGGCCTACCGCATGTCGAGTAAGAAGAGGGTGACGAACTTACGCTGGGGGCTGCGCCGGGGGCTGCTGTCCGGGTTGCTCAACACCACCAGTGGTGTCTTTGAAGCCCCAGCCGGGGGTTGGCTGCTCGCCGAGGTCCTCGCCCTCTTCGCCCTCTGGGCCAACATCTCTGTCTCCCTGCGGAAGCAAAAATGGATCAAGACAAGCGACCCAATTCAAGGAAATGGACAGTAAGGAACGGGGAACTTACTCGTCATCCGTCTCCTCCTCTTCCACCAGTTTCCTTTTCCTCTCCGGGATGAGAGGCCCAAGATCAAAAGGGAGCTCCACATCATCATCCGAGTCAACGCCTGTCGGAGGAGGTGAAGGAGGCGGCGGGGTTTGTGCGTGCCCGGATGAGGAAGGGGCTGTTGTCTTCTTTTCTCAGCGGCCTTTGTCAGCCTCTTGGCTGCCATGGCCCTCGTGTGGCGCCCAGACCCCTCCAGGGTCAATTGAGGCCGCGCAGCCCTGCCGGGCCGGACCGGCTCACCGGAGCCAACCCGCCGCGAGGCTCGCCCTCTTCCCCTGGTTGGCGTCGAGCCCGCCGACATGTCCTCTTCCTCCCCCGACGACTCGTCGGCCGCATCCTCGACAAGCGGAGCTCCGGTGTCGGCGCTGCTGACCTCCTTAGAGGCCGCCGCCCACCGGGTGAGCTCCTCTTCCTCTGCCGCCATTGCGGCCTTGTCCTCCACGCCCCCGGCGCTGCTGGCCTCCGTGACAAGCTGTACCTCCCTCGCCCTAGTGGCGATGTAGTTCGGCTCTGCCTGGGTGGTGTCCATGATAAGCCATCGCTCGGCGTCGACATTGACGTACACCTCGATCAGGGTGTCGAAGAATTGCTGCACATCCTCGTCCTTCGGCTCCTCCCAGCTCGGGATAGGGCCGTGTGCATTGCAGTCCGGCATCATGGCGATGATCTCGAACCGATGCGAATTGTTGCACAACGGGACCACCCCCGCTGGCAGCTTGAAAAATGGCCCCTTGAGGGCCTTGCCAATCTTTGCGGTAGCCCTCGCGGCCTTGCCGGTCCGCTCGAGCTCGCCATCGCGACACACATCAAGTTGGAAGAGTCACTGGCAGAAATGGGCATGTCCCATCACCATGAAGTTGTGGTCGAGGCCAGGGCGGAGCCGCATAATGTCAGCCGGGTTCGTGAAGAGCCAAGCTGGCCTCCCCTTGTTATGCAACAGGGCGATCCGGCGGCGAATGAAGTCCGCCCCCATCATCTCAAGGGTGAGTCCAGCCTTGGTAAGCTGGAGAATCCTGGTGGTGGCGACGGTGAGCCTCTCATCGGCGCCATCGACATCGCTCCAATCGCTGCCACGGACCGGCCGCACTCGCCGGACCTTGCAGAATTTCGGCGGGTTTTCATCTTCAATCCAACACCACAGGCCACGCCATTCCTCCCACTTGTCCTTCGCAACACCGTCCGGGTACGCCTCCTTGGATCTTGAGATCCAGGTGACGCAACCGCAGACGGCTCCTCCCGGCTGGATTCGAGGGAAGAAGTAATGGCGGAAGAGCGCCGTGTTGGGCTGCACCCCGGCAAATCCTTCGCAAAGATGCCTGAAGAAAGCCATGCATGCCACCGCATTCGGAGTAAAATCCAAGAGGCGAAAGCCGAATGTGCGCATGACATTGCAGAAGAAATCAGAGAAAGGGGGGCATAACCCGCAGGAAAAGTAATCAACAAAGAAGGGGTACCGATTTGAGGCAGGATCAGCGCAAGCGGCAGGAATGACGCGCGTCGCCGGGTGTCCCGAATCCTCTCCCCCCGTCTTCACTCCCCATAAGGGCTTGAAGGAGGCCCGGAGCTCTTGAACATCAACCGTCGAGGGGAAGAAGAAGGCGGACTTCGTCCGGTCCCCCGATAGCGCGCTTGCCGGCGGCTCCACCGCCCCGGCGCCCTTAGCCACCCCCTCGCTCTTGGGGAATTTGGGAGCCATGGCGACCAAGAAGTATAGAGGGCTGAGGAAGGGGGATGGCGAAGTAGCGGCGGCGGGCGACAGAGAAAGCTTAGGAACGAAGGAAGAGAGGAAACGGCGGCTCTGAGATCGGAAAAGGCACGAGGGAAGAGGAGAAAGTGAGCAGCGCGCCCACGGTTATTCCTTCTTATGGGGGAAAACGCGGGCCGCCTCCTTTCACATTAACTGTGACGTGACGCATGCCCTCGGGAAGCAACCCCACGCATGCCGCCCACGTCACACACGCCTTCCCACGCCGCGCCACGCGCGAGAAGCATGGGAAGCACAGCGCACGAAGAGACTTACCGCGGTAAAAACCGCCCCGCCTGCCCGCGCACCGTTTTTGGGCCTAGCCCAACGACGCGATTGCGCTTACGTGTGGCCCAGGCCCGGGGGCTCCTGTCGGTGTACAAAAAGAGGGGTACACTTTTTGTACCCCTATAACTGTGCACGGGCAGTCTGAGCCACGGGCACCACCACACTGAGCAAGGCAAGGGAGGTGAGCCAAGGTAAGGCCAAAGCTCAGAAGAAGCAGAACAACGCCAAGACCAAGACCACAAAGAGCAAAGGGGACGAAGCAGACCCCCCGGCAAGATCCTTGCCGGGAGGCGGTTTTAGCAAACCTGGCAAGACCCTTGCCGTGGCAGCTCGCCCCACACCTACGGGGTAAGTCACCCTTGAGTCCACTGCCCCCATGGGGGCAAGGATTCGGGAGACATCCCCGTGGTGGCTTGCAGATCTTTGTGAAGACATTCAAGATTAGATACACCCTTTAGAAGACGATGATCTTTGGCGGGATCCCAGCCAAGGAGGACCACAAGGCCCCCGGAAAGAGCCTTGCCGGGGATGACAGCGGGCGCCACGGCAAGACCCTTGCCGGGGCCCCGGCAAGGCCCTTGCCAAGAA
Organism: Triticum dicoccoides; assembly: GCF_002162155.2. Classification (NCBI taxonomy): domain Eukaryota; kingdom Viridiplantae; phylum Streptophyta; class Magnoliopsida; order Poales; family Poaceae; genus Triticum; species Triticum dicoccoides. Next base: position 608,827,201 of record NC_041384.1, on the reverse strand, counting down.
CACCCGTAGGGCCACCATCAGGCCCACGCCAGTCAAACCTCCACCGCCATTCACATGTAGCTGCCGATCCAACCAGCTGGGCAGGCACCTACGTGGTGGCATGCGGATCTTCGTGAAGACCCACCACTGCGCCACCTCAGCTGCCTGCCTGCCTACATGGCACCGCAGGCGCCGCTGGCCAGGGCGCGTGTCGACACGAGAGGAAGCGGCGACGGACGCGACAGGGCTCTCCCCCGGCCCCGATAAAGCAAGGACACCTGGGCAAGACGCATTAAATGCGCCTTGTCATGTAATGCGAGGGATAACCTCGCATCACCGTTCCCTTTCCACCTCCAGTGTGCCACTGTGGCCACCCCTTTTCCTATAAAAGGAGGCCCGAGGCGACCAGGAAGAGGCTTTGGCTTTTTGGAGCTCCTCACGCCCCATAGCTAGCTCAAGAACACTGATATACAATCCACCAAAGTAGGAGTATGGTTTTAAGCATCCTCGCGGCCCGAACCTAGATAAACGAACCATGTGCTATCTGTTAGATCCGCTCTTCTCACGACCCCGCGCCCCGCAACCGTAGTAGGGATTCTTGTGATCCCATAGGTTTCGTTCGCACCGACATAGAGGGAGATTCTTTAGTGAGAATGTCAGCAACAATAGAAGCAACACTCTTTGGTTCTCCACCTTCCGGTACCTCTTGTTCCATAGCACTTTCAATGTCGGGAAGGAAAGACGGCTGGCACCCTCGGATCATACGATGCTTTTGTGCAGTTCCACTAAAATCGACCTGAGCATCCCTGATGGCAAAGATATTGAAGAAGTGTGATTAGAATAATAGTACTGGCACTAGTTCATCAGACATAAACTCATCACAAATAGAAGCCGATAGAAGTAGAGAAAGATCGACATGGAGATGGAGCTACGGCAGTGGAGCAAGCCGGCTCCAAAAGGAAGATGGACTACCTGGGACATCGGGCTGTAGCTAGAAGGGCGGTTGGGACGCGGCATCGGCCCATACTGCCGTGACCCCCAATTGGGACGCACCGACTGTGGGTTTTCTCCCTCGCCGATGTCGACCGCGTCTACACAGAACATTGTTCCCTTCCCCCAGCTGCGGGATCAGGCCCGTCGTTCTATGCTTGTGAAGAGAGCAACCTAAGCAAGCAGGCTTGTAGCTTAGGCTCCTGCTAGTGTACATATAGTGGTTTTCTTTTTCTCTCCATATCAACCATTTTATATTGCGTACGTGTCATTCAAGAGTGAAATGATGGTTGCTTCTTCCGACTAACTTACCGTGTGATTTGACTGCTCCTTAGTGGCCCCTACACGTACTCCCCCTACGTGTATGCAACAGTCACACGTACACATGGACGCAAAAACGCGTGTGGTGCCCTAATACATGCATGTCCGAGCACATGACGGAACACACACGATCATGCTCAAGTGCTCAACCTACACGTGCATGCACACACATACTCAGTCAGGGTGAGCTAGTGACTGTATGAACACCGGAAAATATATATATTGAGCACAATGAGCGTATTATGAAGTCCACTGACCGTATTTTTACAAATATACAGTGACAGACGGTGTATTTATCTCGTTTGAAATTAAGCCATATTAACCGGAGAGGAGGCAGCATGGACTAGCATTACTTTGCTGTGTCCCGTCAACTTGCCGAACGAGGAGAACGTTGCAGGACGGGAGAAGCTTGCGCGCGGTGGCTCGCAGGACAAGGAGAAACTTTTGGCTAATGCAAGCTCTCCCTCGCTCAGGTGGTGGACGTGCAACAGTTAATTCGGTGTCAGATTGCCAGAAGCATAAACTATACTACTATTGCTATTATTGTTCGACTTCCCAAACAGCCAAGCACAAAGTTTACTAGTACTACTACTATAGTCCATAAAGGTACGTACTATACTAGTACTAGGAACCGAATGGAGGAGCGTCTGCACTCTTATTATAATTTTAAAATGTGATAGAGCAATCTTCAACACATTTGGTTCTCTTCGAGGGTTCTCGCATGTGATAATGGAGATTGATTGCATGGAACACTCGCCACAATTCTTGCTTAATTCTGGCTCATATCCTGTTACAAATAGTAGCGCTTAGTAATATTTCCTCTTTTTTTGTTATTCAACATGTAAACAGGTCAGCAAACCTTGCGGCGCATCTTCGTGCGAACCGTGCTTGCTACACTTTGAATGTGGCCGAGAGCTGGCTTGATGAAACACCTCGCTTCCTACTTCTTTCTTTGCGGGGTACCTCGCTTCCTAGTGACCAGTGTCTTGGCTGATCGTCCTAAGAATGCTTATATATATATGAATAAAGCTCTCTCATTTACCCACAAAAAAGATTAAGCCATATTAACCGGAAAGGAGGGAGTATGGACTAGCACTACTTTTTGGTGTGTCCCGTCAACTCGCAGAACGAGGAGAAGCTTGCAGGACAAGGTGAAGCTCGCTTATGCCTTTTGACTAATGCAACCTACCCTCGGTGGACATGCATCAGTCCACTCGGTGTCAGATTGTCAGAGGCATACACTGTAGTACCCAACATGCGGAGTACCATCATTGTTCGACTTCACGAAGGGGCGAAGAGCCAAGCGTAGTAGTACGCGTACTTGGTTTTGCACCTTCATACTACTCCACCCTCCGTCACAGTTTACAGGGCGCACTTCATTATGATGCATTTCTCTCAATGCATTTCCACCACCAGAGAGACTTCAGACGCGTTTGGCTTAATGCTCAATTAATTACGGCGTGGTAACCGCAATCAAGTCCACAATTTACTCTCCATGTACTATACTACTACAGAGTGCATGCATGTGTGTACTCGGGGTGGAAGCACTGCATTCATGTGTGTACGCATTATTCCCTCTAGTAATAGACGCCGTGCTATAACTACCAATGCTATTTTTCAGGCCGATCGCTAGTCGCCTTGGTCCCATAGATTTTTTTCTTTTTTCTGAAGCGCGCTATATAAACAGTGACGGATGGAGTAGTATGCGCGGATTCAAAGAAGAGCGTATTGATGGTTGTTTCTTCAGAGCAACTTAAAGTGGGAAAGGTGGGGCTTATGATTTGACTGCTCATTACTCACTATTAATGCGCGCGCAACGACCGGGCTGAGTCTCCCATGCGGTTGTGCACTACCCCCTCGGTTCTTAAATATACTCCGGAGTATTTGTCTTTCTAGAGATTTCAATGAGTGACTACTCAAATATTTGTCTTTTTAGAGATTTCAAATGGACTGGCACATACGGATGAATATAGACATATTTTAGAGTGTAGATTCACTCATTTTGCTTCGTATGTAGTCACTTGTTGAAATCTCTGTTAAGACGAAAAGAATATTTAGGAACGGAGGGAGTACACATACGAAGCAAAATGAGTGAATCTACACTCTAAAATATGCCCGTTTGAAATTTGTAAAAAGACAAATATTTAGGAACGAAGGAGTATAATTTTGTGCATGGCACATGGACCCAGATGATGAAGAGGCTTCTGGCAATGCTATCAAGCTTCCATCATTTGTTTAGATAATTGACGTACTATACAAATAATTTTCCAGGGACATGAAATTGTACCATGGTGTGTGCTTTCAGCTTTTGTTTCGCGTGTCTTGCCATCGATGCTCTTTCAGAAACAATAAAAAACTAACTTCCTTGCTAATGCATGTCAATTATTAGCAGATCAGAGATAATAATTACATCACAACTGAAGACAAAGTTGTGAGAAGGTGTTAAATTAAAATTGATCCATGCTTTCATTGGCAGCAACGCCCCCCCAGCTCTGTCTAAATCAACAAGGCATGTTGGGGAAAAAAGTAGCTGTTTGGAGCATGCAACATTCCGATCATTTTGTGCAGTTCCACTAAAATAGAGCTAAGCGTCCCTGTTCCAAAGATATCAAGTGTGATTACGATAATAGAGGACTGCTGATGAAACAATAAACACACAAATAGAAGCTGGTCACCTTTGCAGTCTCTCTTAAGACTAACTAGTTGGAGAAGATTAGGCTCGGAGTTGGATGAGGAGGATAGAGCAAAACCAATCTCCCTTTGTGCAGTCGCACTAAAATGTAGAGACGTTTCCCGTGTGACATTTTAGTACAACAACACAAAACACTCTTAAGAAAAAAGTGATTTGTGCAGTTCACCAAAAGGTCGCAATAGCAACGACGTGAAATGGATAGCCCTGTTTGCAAAAAAAGAGGTAGAAAGGAAACAATTACTGGCCAATAACAGTTGATGACACATGCGACGACAAAAATGAAGCATATTCCTTGTCCTAAGGGAAGATAACAACACGGTTGTTTTTGTCTAAAATGGTGTGAGGACGAGAATGCAATATGGAAAGTACGCCGAACGAGCTACATTTTGGGCAAAGAACTATGGAAGATCCACATGTAGCGACGTGGGAAAAAGGGCAGTGGAGCAAGGCCGGAGGGGATACCTGGAGGTCGTCGGGATGTAACTAGGTGAGCAGCGATGGGCGGAATCTGCGAGCAGGTGGCGTAGGCCCTGCCGCGCCGGAGCTTGGTCAGAGAGAACGGCGTGTACCGCAGATCGGGAGTGCTGCCTCGGCGCCGTCTAACGGAGAAACGATGCACTTCCTCCCTTCAAGTGTGATTACGATAATAGAGGACTGCTGATAAAACAAGAAACTAAAAGACTCGATTGCAAGATCTAAATAGATACCTTCAAGCGCTAACCTCCCCGGCAACGGCGCCAAAAAAGAGCTTGATGTCTACTACACAACCTTCTTCTTGTAGACGTTGTTGGGCCTCCAAGTGCAGAGGTTTGTAGGACAGTAGCAAATTTCCCTCAAGTGGATGACCTAAGGTTTATCAATCCATAGGAGGCGTAGGATGAAGATGGTCTCTCTCAAGCAACCCTGCTACCAAATAAAAAAGAGTCTCTTGTGTCCCCAACACACTCAATACAACGGTAAATTGTATAGGTGCACTAGTTCGGCGAAGAGATGGTGAAACAAGTGGTATATGGATAGTAGATAAAGGTATTTGTAATCTGAAATTATAAAAACAGCAAGGTAGCAAGTGATAAAAGTGAGCGTAAACAGTATTGCAATGCGTTGAAATAAGGCCTAGGGTTCATACTTTCGCTAGTGTAAGTTCCCTCAACAATAATATCATAATTGGATCACATATCTATCCCTCAATATGCAACAAAGAGTCACTCCAAAGTCACTAATAGCGGAGAATGAACAAAGAGATTATGGTAGGGTATGAAACCACCTCAAAGTTATTCTTTCCAATCAATCCGTTGGGCTATTCCTATGAGTGTCACAATCAGCCCTAGAGTTCGTACTAGAATAACACCTTAAGACACAAATCAATCAAAACCCTAATGTCACCTAGATACTCCAATATCACCTCAAGTATCCGTGGGTATGATTATACGATATGCATCACACAATCTCAGATTCATCTATTCAACCAACACATAGAACCTCAAAGAGTGCGCCAAAGTTTCTACCGGAGAATCACGACGAAAACATGTGCCAACCCCTATGCATAGGTTCATGGGCGGAACCCGCAAGTTGATCACCAAAACACACATCAAGTGAATCACGTGGTATCCCATTGTCACCACAGATACGCACGGCAAGACATACATCAAGTGTTCTCAAATCATTAAAGACTCAATCCGATAATATAACTTCAAAGGGGAAACTCAATTCATTACGAGAGAGTAGAGGGGGAGGAGAAACATAAGATCCAACTATAATAGCAAAGCTCGCGATACATCAAGATCGTATCATCTCAAGAACACAAGAGAGAGAGAGATCAAACACATAGCTACTGGTACATACCCTCAGCCCCGAGGGAGAACTACTCCCTCCTCATCATGGAGAGCACCGGGATGATGAAGATGGCCACCGGAGAAGGATTGCCCCCTCCGGCAGGGTGCCGGAACGGGTCTAGATTGGTTTTCGGTGGCTACGGAGGCTTCTAGCGGCGGAACTCCCGATCTATTGTATGTTCTGGAAGTTTTAGGATACGTAGGTATATATGGGTGCAGGAAGTACGTCGGTGGAGGTTCGGGGGCCCCATGAGGCAGGGGGCGCGCCCCGACCCTCGTGGGCACCTCCCTTCTCTCCTGACGTGGGGTCCAAGTCCATCCAGTAGCTTTCCTTCCAAAAATAACTTCTCCAGTTGATTTCGTTCCGTTTCGACTCCGTTTGATATTTCTTTTCTTCGAAACACTGAAATAGGCAAAAAACAGAAATTCTGGGCTGGGCCCCCGGTTAATAGGTTAGTCCCAAAAATAATATAAAAGTGGATAATAAAGCCCAATATTGCCCAAAACAGTAGATAACATAGCATGGAGCAATCAAAAATTATAGATACGTTGGAGACGTATCAGTCTCCCCCGACCAACAAGTGGTGCAAGGGATGACGAAGACGCTACACGAAGGTGATACTTCGGCGGCACAGGGTCCGGGGAACAACAATGAAGACCCCGAACAATCCGGAATGCGGACGGATACAAATAAACGAATCCCTTCAAGGGGTGACCGTATTCCCGCGGCTGCTTCCGGAGTCCCAGAGGCACCGGATATCTTGACGAACATGCTGTGGCAGTCGTCCGTTTCAGATGAACATCGTACCTTGATGGGTACGGTGGTTAAAAAGGTCCCATCCGCAAAGAGCGGATTGAATGAGGCCTTTGCGAGTCTGCTGAGAGGCTTTGAGGTTTGTACTGTAATATGTGCAATTGTGTTTTATTCAGAAAATACACCTGTGTATAGACAGTAGCCCCTGAGACTCAGATTGGCTTCCCACAGGAAGCGAACGGAGGATCAAAATAAACATCCGAGGACTAATCCGATTAACTTTGAACACAGGTTGCTTCCCCCCTGGCTACTTCCCAGACTGCGGATATTGCCGAGCTGCAACGGAAGCTTGATGTAGCCGGGGATGACATTACAATAATCAATATGCGTCTTGACGAGTCCCAAGGTATGTATTCGGAGCAGTCCCTGCACATACATTTTTGTGATATAAGCATGACGCTGAAAGTTGTGCCTCGCTGCAGATGGCGCTGCCGCCGTTGAAATTCTTTGGGCGGAGCTAGCCCCGCGTAGTAATGCGACTGCCCAGAAGGCATCGACTGAGTTAAAAGCCGAACGAGCTGCTCGGCGTCAAGACGAGGAGAAGATATCCACGATGGCGCTCGATCTAAAAAGTGCTGCTAGCCGGTGTGAACTCCTTGAGAAGGAGAATGAAGCCAAAATGGCTAAAAATACCAGGCCCTACGAGAGGTGAGAGAAGCGCGGTCTGAATCCAGAGCAGTCCGTGAGGAGATCCGGCAAGCTGGGGAGATTGCAGCTGGTAAGCCATTTTTGCTACAGGCTAAGTTCGGCGATCTGAACTATGCTCAGCTTAACCAATTGTGGAGTTCTCCGAACGAGTTTTTAGATTTTCCGAAGAGTTCTTCCGATGCAGTGCAGTATTATTAGGCGCGAGACGGGTACGCAATGGAGAAGCTTTTCTGGTCACAATTCGGCGCCTCGAAGCGCCCCCTGTTGCTGAATGAGCAGATGTCCCAGTAGGCCGAGCTTCATAGGATATCCGGTGCTGCCATGAAGAACGTCATAATCCAGTTATGGCCAACTGAGCCTATTTCGAATATCTATTTCGGCTTGGTGCAACGGCTTGTTGACGCAGTGCCGTGTATCGACACTGTGAAGTGATCGGTGTGCATCGAGGGTGCAAGGATGGCTTTTGCTCGAGTCAAGACGTCCTGGGGGAATATGAAGGCCATCGATGTTGTGGTGAAGAGTCCACCCAAGGGCAAGGACCGCCACGAACCGGAGAATTATTTTGAAGACGTCCTTGTAGTCGCCCGCTTGATAGAGGGTCAATGCTCGAAAGACATAATGTTCGAGTGAAGTGTATGAGAATTGTACGAGAGAATTTTATAGTAAAAGTATTTGTATATTTTGCTCAAAAGCTTGTGTTCCTCCTGTGCGGCCGTTTTAATATAATCTGAAAGTTTTCCAGTCGTCGGCTTTAGCCCCCTTGTAGGAAGTACATGGGTGTTCGAAAAAGCATCTGATCACTCTTGACCCAACGTCTTGATCCGTGAAGGAGGTGTTGATGCGGCGAACCAGGCAACCAGACTATAGGGCGTTAACACTTTCACTTAGCCATAGGAGTTTTACGGTGGGTCTACAACATAGCCCCTAGTATGTATGCGGCTTACTCATACGATGCGTTTACATAATTGACCAGAAAGAGGTCCTTCGTGTGAAACGAAGGAATTGCTAGAGATTCCGATAAGTCATTGAGTGGTTGACCAGCTCTCGCCGCATCATGACAGTCAGCTTTCGGCTTTCTCTACTGAGGTGCGTCACCGGGTGAACCGGTAGCACAATCATAGTAGTTCTCCCTTTACTACCCTAGCCGATAGAGCGGAATGTAGGATAGCAAGCACAGGAGCCGGGCAACCCAACTATTGACCCAAGACATGATTCGGAGCTGATGCATATAAGGCCAAACTCGCGACACTGAAGTACGCTGTAAAAGTTGTTCGGCCTTTGTTGGCAACTCATTTGTTCCCGTGCCGAGCCCCTGGCAAGTTAAGCCGGGGTATATCTATGAAACAATGATAGGAGGCGTATTCATTTTGCGAAAAAATGTAATCGATTAATTAGGATAATTTGAACTGGGACCTGAGTGATATGCTAATGGTTACTTGATATACATAAAGGCCATGACCCCGGCAATTTGATATGCCCTGGGTCGAAGGCAGAGGAAAAAGGCATGTTACAGGCTCGAAAAGAGAGTGCGGTCTACAAAAAGTTATTTTGGATCTCTTGTCTTACGTCTGCGCCGGCTGTCCTCCGCGAGGGGAATCCTTGAAGGGGGTAGCCCCGTAGGTGAGTGTACGGATCCGAACTCCTATGGGGTCGGTCGTAGGTGTTTCCCCTTTGCCCCACCCGCTTTTAAGAGATAATGAAAGAAAAGAAAATAGGAAAATGGTTAAAGAATGTTACCGGAGTGCCTGCAGACTTGTCCGTATTGTGCTTCCGTTAATGCCCATGGTATCTTTAGTGCGTTATTATGTATGCGCGATATGGTTTTAACGGGTATACGAGATGGGCAGCGGAAGCCGAACTGCTATTTCTGTTCTGGATTTGATCGATCTTCAGGGGGAAATTGCTTCCGCCCTCTGGCATTTAGCTGGTGAGCCGCTCCATTGTCCCTATTGCCTGGTGGCCTATTTCCATTGTGTCTGGCGTTGAGCCTGCCGGTCTGCTTGAGGATCCAACAACTTCTGATGGTGTGATTAGCTGGTTTATTGGGGTGGCCATGAATCTGGCAGGGCCGGTCCAATATCCTGTCTAGTTTGGATGGTCCGTCTCTGTTTGCCTTGAATGGCTTTTTCCGTTGACCAGGCTTGGGATTGCTAAATCTGGCGTTGACCGCTGTGTCGCGTGATCTTTCATTATCATTGCGACTGTTGTGTATGCTTCGTCGTGGCTTGCCCTTGCCGTATCGGATTTCGGAAGTGCCCGAGTCGCTGGCGCTGTTGCTTCTATGAGCGAGCCAACTGTCTTCTCCCGTGCAAAAGCGGGTCATTAGAGCGGTAAGGGCTATCATGGATCTAGGTCCTTCTTGACTGAGGTGGTGTGCAAGCCATTCATCCCAGACGCTATGTTTAAAGGCCGCAAGGGCCTCCTCGTCCGGACAGTCAATGATTTGGTTCTTTTTAAGTAGGAACCTGGTCCAGAGCTTCCTGGCCGACTCTCCGGGCTGTTGGACAATGTTACTTAAGTCATCGGCGTCTGGTGGCCGGACATATGTTCCTTGGAAGTTGTTGCGAAAGGCGTCCTCCAAATCCTCCCAGTTGCCGATAGAATTTTCCGGCAGACTGTTTAACCAGTACCGAGATGGTCCTTTGAGTTTTAGTGGTAGGTATTTGATGGCATGAAGGTCGTCTCCGCGGGCCATGTGGATATGGAGGAGGAAGTCCTTGATCCATACCGCAGGATCCGTTGTTCCATCGTATGATTCAATATTCATGGGTTTGAACCCATCTGGGAATTCATGCTCCATTACTTCATTTGTGAAGAAAAGAGGGTGTGCGACGCCTCTATGTTGGGCCACACTGCGGCGTATCTCCGACAGAGTCCATCTGCGGTTTTCAGCCTGGGTGTGGCTAGGTTTGTCACGTCCGAATAGGTGGCCGTCATCATGTGTCGAGGTATGTCCTTGCGATCTGTAGATCGCTCTTGAGTGTCCTGCTTTGCTACCCAAGTCTTGTTGATGGTCATATGTATAACCCCGAGCTGTTTTGTTCTTGCTTTTTCTGCGAGGTGGGGCGGTCTGGTGTTCGGCTTGAGTTGCCGCTTTACTTGGGCCCAGTTGTGGTCGACCTGCCGCATTGTGCAATGATGGTACGGGCTCCAGTGCCTTATATCGTCGCCCCGGGGCAGCAATCTATGCTTCGGGTAGCTTTTGGCTGGTCCACTAAGGCCGTATTCTTCGGCGGCATCTATCATTGAGCAGATCTTGGTCAGCTTGAAGCTGCTGCTGCTTCTTTTTCAAGCTCCTTGCAGTGGCTATTAGGTGGCCCTTAAAGCGCTCCTGCTCACGAGGTTCCTCAGGTACGATGAAATCCTCAGTGCTGAGGCCCACCTCATCCTCGGAGAGCGGAAGGTAATTGTCGTCCTCCGAATATTTGTGTGTGGCCTGTTTAGCAGGGCTAACCTGCCCATCTTCCCGTTCATCTTGTTCATTAGTTGTATCAACGGGGTCTTTGTTGTCATCAGCATCATTGTCCATGCCGTCGATATTCTCGGAGTCGTAATCAAGTGTATCGGTTGAATCCTCGATCGTGGCTATAAAGTGGGTGGCGGGTGGGAAGTAAAATTCTCCATTGTCAGCCCCTAGTTCGAGCCGGATATAGTTTGGTTGAGAGTCCTCCGCCAAGGACATGTTTTTTAATGAGTTTAGCACATCGCCCAAAGGCGAGTGCTGGAAGATGTCTGCGGCGCTGAATTTGAAGTTGATAAACGATCAAGCTCGGCGTCCGCGGGCTCGTGCGGTTCGGAACCTACAGCTGGGGACGAGTCCGGCGTTCCGGTGGCATAGGCATCGTGTGAGACCAGGTCCATGTGCGGCTCCAATGCCGTGGGATCTGCGGCCTCCAAGGTGGGGTTAATCCTCCCGTCTTTGGTTGGCGCGGCCTGCTCCGGCTCTAGGGCCAGAGCGGTTACAGGAGCGATCTCCTGAATGCGGCCCGATGACAAATTTAGGTTATGATCATCGGGGTGACCGGGAGCAGCCGCTGCGGTATCGAATCCGGCGAAGATCAAGTCTCCACGGATGTCCACGACGTAGTTCAAGATCCCGAATCTGACCTGATGGCCAGGGGCGTAGCTTTCGATCTGCTCCAGATGGCCAAACGAGTTGGCCCGCAGTGCGAAGCCGCCGAACACGAAGATCTGTCCGGGGAGGAAAGTTTCTCCGCAGACGGCGTCATTATTGATGATTGAAGGGGCCATCGAACATTTCAGCGATAGCACAGAGGAACTCTCAATGAAAGCACCAATGTCGGTGTCAAAACCGACGGATCTCGGGTAGGGGGTCCCGAACTGTGCGTCTAAGGTTGATGGTAATAGGAGACAGGGACACGATGTTTACCCAGGTTCGGGGCCTCTCTATGGAGGTAATACCCTACTTCCTGCTTGATTGATCTTGATGGATATGAGTATTACAAGAGTTGATCTACCACGAGATCGTAATGGCTAAACCCTGGAAGTCTAGCCTGCATGACTATGGTATTGAGTATCTCCTTTCCGGACTACACCCTCCGGTTTATATAGTCACCGGGGGGATCTAGGGTTACATAGAGTCGGTTACATAAGATGGAATCTTCAAGTTGTTCGCCAAGCTTGCTTTCCACGCCAAGGAGAGTCTTATCCGGACACGGGTATATTCTTTGGCCTTCATATCTACACAGCCCATCAGTCCGGTCCATAGATAACAGGTCGGACGCCCGAGGACCCCTTAGTCCAGGACTCCCTCAGCAGCGGCGGCAAGAAGCAGGAAGGAGCAGCAGCAGCAACCAACAGCAGTGGGAAGAAGGAGCAGCAGCGGCAACCAGCGGGAAGGAGCAGCAGTGGGAAGGAGCTGGACGGACATGGCATTGCCTGCCATGGCTACGGCGACCCTCCAGCTCCACCGTGTCGCGTGCAGCACCTCCAGAACAGGGCTATGCGGCACTTGGAGCTCGGCCGCTCTGCACGCAGTTGCTAGCACGCCCTCGAGCTCGCTAGACCAATGCCGGACGGCATCGGCGACGAGCTCGTCGGTAAGGACCCGATTGCTTTTTCTAGAAAACTGAAAAGGACATGATTGCTTTTTTATAAAACTTGCAAGGATCTGATTGCTTTTTTAAAAGTTACATGGACCTGATTGTTTTTATTTTTTTGAAGGGACCAACATGTGGGCTCCATCCATCATAACTGTCAACAAACGGTCAAAGTTGACGGGTGGGCCCGCTTTGTCATAAACATGGTTAAAATTAACTAACACGGTCATGAGCGCAATGTGGTAGTTTTTTGGAACAACCAACCAAAATAGTGGTAGTGTTTTGAAAAATTAAAAAAGCGGTAGTGTTCTGTAACCATAGCCCGACTTGTGGTAGTTTTTTGCTATATACTCGGCTCCTTGCGAACGCTCGCCAGATAACATTTGCGAAGAAAAAAAGAACCATGTTAGAGTAGTCACAATGGGAAGTAACTGAAGGAAATATGCCCTAGAGGCAATAATAAAGTTATTGTTTATTTACTTATATCATGATAAATGTTTATTATTCATGCTAGAGTTGTATTAACTGGAAACTTAGTACATGTGTGAATACATAGACAAACTGAGTGTCACTAGTATGCCTCTACTTGACTAGCTCTTTAATCAAAGATGGTTAAGTTTCCTAGCCATGGACAAAGAGTTGTCATTTGATTAACGGGATCTGTCGTGGGTTTGTCATGGCAAATGTCCTCGTGAAAGGACTTAGTCGTGGAGCCATCACTACGGGTTAGCTTAAAGGGGTTAAACCGGACAAGGGGACACGAAGGATTTTATACTAGTTCGGCCCCTTCGTTGAAGGTAAAAGCCTACGTCTAGTTGTGATTGGTGTTGCTAGGGTTTCGATGACCAGGGAGCGAATCCTCTTTGCCTGGTTCTCGAGTAGTTGTCTCTCGTCCCTAAACCGCGGCCGGGTCATCCCTTTATATACATAGGTTGACGCCCTCCAGTTTACAGAGTCCCGAGGCCGAATCATAAACGTGTCCGGATCGGTCTCTATTCCTATAACTTACAATACAAGTTACATGAAAGAGTCAGCTTACATCTACATGCCTTAACCTGCCTATGGGCCTTGGGCCTTCGTAAAGCGCCACCATCCTCATGTCTTCATGAGCTTCTATCTTCATGTAGCTAACCCGGCCACTCCTAGCCGGTTTACCTCCAGTAATCATATCCCCAACATTAGGCCGCAGATTGATTTGAACTTGTTCATGTCAATCTTCAATACTTGGAAAAATTCTTGCCTTGGCAATAAGTCTGGTAAACCGTCGTGACGTCATCCTTTAGATCCGTAGCAAATCATTATGACGCCATCTACCCGTTGAATCCGTAGATACCCTTCATTAATGAATATCCAACCCTCGAGGCGACATCCTTATTAACTATCCATTTTAAGCTCCTCGATTTACGCACCGGTCGCTTATCGGTTCACCTTATAAATAGGCCCAAAGGTCATTCTATTTTTCCCCTTTGCCTCCTTCGCTTCTTCTTCCTCCTTGCGACGCCTCTGCACCTGAGCGCCGCCGCCGTCACTGAGCTTCGCCTCCGTTTCTCCGCCAGCCGCTGCATCAACCTGGTTGCACTAGAGAGCCGCGACATACCTCTGCTGCTTCAACAACCACTGTAAGTCCTTCCCTTTCTCTGTTGTAGATCTACCTAGGGTTTCCTCGTTCGTCGAAGTTCATCGAGGCTCCGACGCTGTTCTTCCCCGTTTCTTCTTAGTCCATGGATAAGAACTTTCAAACTTGATGTGTTCCACATAATGGCTTATCTTCTGTTACCAAAACAAACCTTTACGCGCATAAAACGCTAATCTGGTCCTTTGTGAACTTCTTCGGGATCAACCTTTTAGGTCTAAATCTTTTTATTTTCCTGTCTTATGGTAGATCCAAAATTTCCATGCCACCTTATGAAATCTATTTTTACCTTACTTAGCCATTTTTGCCTTAGATCTGTATCCTCTTTACCACATAGGCGGTTTACCTTTGTAAAAGCAATCTATCATATACCATTAGCCCCCTGGTGAACCGGGCAAGCCTTTTACCTCCGTTGTTTATAATCCGGTTTAACAACAGGTGCATACATTTATTCTGATATTGCCTTGTCATTAATTATTGTATCAGCCTCCGGTTTACACAATTTTACATACATGTATGTCTTTATTCCGTTGCATCTTATATATCACCATGAATGATTCGTAAACCGGTATTTCCTTTCAGCTTTTTTGCTTGCAATGGCCAAACAGTTTTATGCTTGTAACTGGGCTCCTTCCCGAGTCACCGAAGAACAGCTTAACGGAATGGTCCGGATTGGTACCTTGCCCAAAAAGAATGAGATCCGATGGCGAGTTCCTGGATCGGAGAATCCTCCTACCCCTAAGCATGGGGAGGTAGTGGTATTTGTTGACCACATAGGCCGTGGTTTCAAACCGCCCGGGTCAAAGTTTTTCCGGGATGTGCTTGCCAGTTTCTAGCTCCACCCTCAAGATATTGGACCTAACTCAGTATCCAATATATGCAACTTCCAAGTCTTCTGTGAAGTGTACCTATAGGAAGAACCAACTGCTGAGTTGTTCCGGGATTTTTTCCATCTGAACCGGCGCATTGAATTTGTAGACGGACCCAACACTAAACTTGGGGGTGTCTCAATTCAAAAAAGAAAAGAGGTTGAATTTCCTCATGCCAAGCTGCACAGCCACCCCAAAGATTGGAACCAAACTTGGTTCTACTGTAAAGATACCTCCCCTGAAGACGAGAACCCTCTTCCGGGCTACCGTGCCCACCGGCTCTCCAACACTCATCCACTGCCGCAACATTTAAGTGCTACGAAACGGGCCTCATATGCCCGTCAACTCGCCAAGCTCTGAGCCTTTATGGCCAACGGTTTATCAAGCATCGACTTTGTGCGTTGCTGGATATCCTGGAGCATCTTGCCATTAAGCCGCCGCTCCGGTTTAATTTGTGAGTACACTGGTGAAGTAGAAGACTCCCAACGCCACATCAACACTCAATTAACTGACGAAGAAGTTACGGAGGGTGTCAAAAAGATTCTGAATGAATCGAAATCTGTCTACCGTCAAACCGGCTTAAACCCCTTTTACACAAAAAACAAACCGCCTGCTGTAAGTACCGTCCTTCCTT
Organism: Triticum dicoccoides; assembly: GCF_002162155.2. Taxonomy (NCBI): domain Eukaryota; kingdom Viridiplantae; phylum Streptophyta; class Magnoliopsida; order Poales; family Poaceae; genus Triticum; species Triticum dicoccoides. Next base: position 608,811,729 of record NC_041384.1, on the reverse strand, counting down.
TTTACCTTTGACATCTTTTTAAACTGTTCAACCTGTGAATATCCTTCTGCTTGTTTATAAACAGGGTGATGATCCATTCTGGAAGAAGAAACCTGCAGAGAAAGCGGCAAAGCCCTCCCGCCCCAAGACGAAAACCATCAAGAAAACCTCAAAGCAGAAGGCAACTGAACGTATCAGCATGGAACTAGATGACGATATGGATGAACCGGAAGTTGAGGTAGAACTTGATTCACTTGGTTCCCTATTTATGAATCTCAGTAACAATGATATTTATCAGGAGGGCGCGGAAGGCAGCCAAGCCGACGATGTAGAGGTAATTGTCCTTTCCTCCGGTTCAGACTCTCTGCCAACACAAAAAATCCGTCAAGCGATCTGGAAAGTAAGCTTTTCACACCCTCTTGCTCACTTGGATCCAACATTTATTTTGAAGAAGCAGCAACACGAGGATGGCCGTACAACCCGGCACAACGACCAAAAGGTCACCTCGACCGGTTTACCTGACACCCCGGTTCGAAAGCGCCGATCTGAGGTCTCACCTTCTTCTGACAATTCTTACCCCAAGGCAGGTTATTTCCGACAACCTCTTAATCCATCAGATTCAAATTATCAGGTGACACCTCCCTCATCTTCTGGCGAGTCAACAGCAACCCAACTTCCTCCCCTCAAAACCGTAGCTGGGTAATTACTTAAACCCCTTCTTTAATTGTTTCCATACTTTTTATACTATGCTTAACCTTCACATCTTTTCCTATTTTAAGAGCCAAGGCTAGACCCAGCAAAAAGGCTCGGGTGAATAATCTATCTGAAGACCAGGCGGCTCATGAGCCGGAGCAAGCAGTTGAACCGGAACAAGCTATGGAACCGGAGGGTTCCAATCCTGAAGTTACCTGAAAAGGCCGGTTTGATAAAAAAAGGCCGAGGATGCAGAGGCAAGCCTGAAACCGGTTATGGAAGAACTGTCAGGCTTAAAGCGGCAGATTGACGCCATGACATCCGCTGTGTTTGGTAAGTGCTCTCTTGTACAGTTTGTCTAATCATACAATTTTATCAATAGCCGGTTTACTGATGCTGAACCATAACAGGGACCCGCATTGCTCATCTGGGCTCTGATATGAGGATGAAGCTTAAAGCGGCGTACACCTTGATAGAACAGCTATTCTCTGGATCCCGATGTGCTATTTGCACTGCAGCGTATAACAAGCCGGCACCATCGTTGATAAAGGAAACACTTGAGAAGCTGGCCATGCTACCTGCCCAAATCACCGAACTGAAGAGAGCAGCCGCAAGATCAGGAGCGCCAACCACACTAATCCGGGCCAAGGCATGGATTCCGGATCTTGAACCGGCAGATATCATCAAAGGATATCCTGGAGTGAAGGAAGACGACTCAGACTTCAATAATGATGATCTGCGAAGGCTGACAAAGGAGATGCGGCCAATAGCAAGCAAACTGGCGGAGGACACAGATTTATCTCACTTCCAACCGGTTTATGATGCTGAGGGAAAGAGACAACCCGTTGTGATCCATGAAGTTGAAGAGCCTGTGCCTCCAATCCGTAAGCATACTTATGCTCCTGACATTGACCCCTCCAGCCTTATCCATAAAGAGGCCGTGTTTCAAGCTTTAACCGGAATCGATTGGTCAACGGTTGATTTCCAGCGTCTGGGGAGGGATGAAGAGGATGTGACTGCACGAGATGACCCTCAATCGTCAAGCTGTCCCGATGAAGAATTCTAAATCGGCGACCGGTTTATCAGCTACAGTCTGCCACTACTTGAAAACAATTATTCAATTTGGGCCGTTTTGAAGCTCCTTGTAATTGGATAGCAGAAACATCTTTATCCGCCATGCCATCGAACATGCTTGTGTGGCTTGATACTTTGAGAACGTGTTCCACTTTTGGGATCTATTTATGCATAGTCCATTATACTTTGTGTTCCTGCATATAAGAACTGGAAAGTGTCCTAGTCGTTTACCACTGGACGGGTGATGCTGCCCAGAACATATACATAACTTGGATGGATAACCAAGGTTTATATTAATCAGATAAAATAAATAATATCTGGGACATGCCTCGTTGGCTGACCAACTGCTTGTATGGTAAAGGTGAAAAAACACCAATCCGTAGTGTTTGACAACTCCTTTCCCTCTTGCCGGTTCATATAGAAACCATATTGGGCTATAATAGTCGCATAATGCTGGTGACATCTAGTCAAAACCAGACCGGAAGAATACACCATCGGTTTAAAAACTGATCATGTACTAACAACTAATCGTTGAAAATCATGCCGGGTTGTAATGAACACCGGTTGTCGGTGTACAAAGAGAGGGTACACTTTTTGTACCCCTATAACTGTGCACGGGCAGTCTGAGCCACGGGCACCACCACACCAAGCAAGTCAAGGGAGGTGAGCCAGGGTAAGACCGAAGCTCAAGAGAACTAGAACGACGCCAAGGCCAAGACCACGAAGAGCAAAGGGGACGAATCGGACTCCCCCGGCAAGATCCTTGTCGGGAGACAGTTCTAGCAGCCCCGGCAAGACCCTTGCCGCGGCGACTCGTCCCGCACCTACGGAGCAAATCACCCTTGAGTCCACTGCCCCCAAAGGGCAAGGATTCGGGAGACATCCCCGTGGCGACATGCAGATCTTTGTGAAGACATTCAAGATCAGATACGCACTAAGGAGACGACAACCCTTAGCGAGATCCCAGCCGAGGAAGACCACAAGGCCCCCAGCAAGCGCCTTGCCAGGGATGACAGCAGGAGCCTCGGCAAAACCCTTGCCGGGGCCCCAGCAAGGCCCTTGCCAAGGACATCCACAGGACCACCACCAGGCCCATGCTGATTACACCTCCAACGCCATTCACATGCAGCTGCCGACCCAACCAGCTGGGCAGGCACCTGCGTGGCGGCATGCAGATCTTCGTGAAGACCCACCACTGCGCCACCTCAGCTGCCTGCCTACCTACATGGCATCGCAGGCGTCGCTGGCCAGGGCGCATATCGACACAAGAAGGAGCGGCGACGGACGAGACAGATCTCTCCCCCGTCCTCGATAAAAGCAAGGACACCTAAGCAAGATGCGTCAAATGCGCCTTGTCATGTAATGCGAGGGATAACCTTGCATCACTGTACCCTTTCCACCTCCTGTGTGCCACTGTGGCAACCCCTTTTTTTATAAAAGGAGGCCCGAGGCAACCAGAGGGAGGATTCGGCTTTTTGGAGCTCCTCACGCCCCATAGCTAGCTCAAGAACACACATATACAATCCACCAAAGCAGGAGTAGGGTTTTACACATCCTCGCGGCCCGAACCTGGATAAACGAACCGTGTGCTATCTGTTTGATCTGCTCTTCTCAGGACCCCGCGCCCCGCTAACCATAGTAGGGATTCTTGTGATACCATAGGTGTTGTTCCCACCGACATCTCTAGCGTGCCAGGTAGGGGGCGCAATTGTGAGAATCGACTTTAGCAGTTAGCCCGGCACTCCTTCATCTTCGTGACCCTTGGAGAAGAAAGGAGGCCAGAAGATCGGCACTCGAGTGATTGCAAACAGAAGCTAAGTTGCACTGAACCCTTATTTGTTCTATCCTTCTTATATGAGGTTATTCCCCCCCGGAGATGTCATGCCTTTGTATGAGAAACCTGCACGCCAGGGGGCTCTCCCATGATCGGCAATGCCCTTGCCCTGTTTCGAGTCCGCTCAACAGCTCAAGCGGATGCGTCGAGAATGGCATAGTAGCCTTCCGCGATCAACAACGTTCTCGATTCTGACTTGAGTCAAGCTCGACAGTTCAAGCGACTGCGTTCAGAACGGAAAGGTGGCTCGTCCGGCAGCATGCATACCCAGCAGGCCCATGGGGATCCGTCCCCAAAACGCCGCTAGGGGCTTCCGCGCCGGCGAGCCTACCCAATCGACGTAGGGCGCACATACAAAGAGGAATTGAACGGGGAAATAATGTGCATGAAATTAAGAGTACTGCAAAGTTATATTACATCACATCATTGCTGCGGTTCTAACTAAAGATGAAATTTGTCTTGGTCGTGAACCTGCAGCGGCGGTGAAGAACGGATGCCTAATCCCGGCGTTGGCCTTCCACCCTCTTGATTTTGTCGATGCTGCTGATGACGGGCTTGATGCGCTCCTTGAGCACGTGAGGTCAGTACCATCCGGCAAGCTATCCATCGCGGCATCGAAGTCGAGGTCGGGATTCCAGTATGCCATCTTGGTGAGGACCTTGGTAATGACCCCCCGGCAAAGTCGCCGGGCTTCCCCGGCCAACGTGGCCACTCTGCTGGAGTGAAGATAAGCCAAGGCTCCAAGGACGCCCTCGAAGAACTGGGTCAGCTTGGCGTTGACGGTCCCGCTGCGCTCAAGGGCATACCTCACGTTTGGCATCCCCATGGTGGATAACTGCGAGGTGACCCTGCCGGCGACGTCCTCCAAACCGCTGATCCATCTGTTCTCGCCCGCCACATATTCCTGGTGGGAGGCGGCCTTGTTCGCCCGCAGCTGCTTCTCCTCCTCCAGGCTCCTGGTCAAGGTCTCCTCCCGAGCTGTGCTCTCCGACAACATCTTCTCGAGATTCTCCAGCTTCAGCTTGAGATCTCTGATGGAGTTTTGCGCTTCGGAGAGCTCCCCAGCCCTGCTGATGACCGCTCCTTGCGCCTCTACCAAGGCGATGTTGAGTGTGCTCTTCACGTTGGACAGCTTGAGGGCCTGCTGCTTCAGCTCGTCCCGCTCCACCTCCAACTCCCTTACTTTGCCGGCATGGGCCAGAGCCTGGGCATCAAGTGCCTCCTTGTGCCTCTGCTCCAGCTCGCGAGTCCGCCGCGTGACAAGGGCCTCGAGCTCCTCATCCTTGCCACGGAGCGCTGCGGCAAGCTTCGCCTCACGCATGGTGAGGTCCTCTTCCTGGGAATCCAGTGCGGCTTGATGCTGGTTCCGGACGGCCTCGGCCGCGGCAGCCAAGTTCGCCGCCTTTTCCTGGGCCTTCTTGATGTCAGCCATCTTCATGGTGAGCTCGACATTGCTCTTGGCCAATTCCTCCTGAAAGGCCCTCTGCTCCTCGCGAGTCTGGTTTAACCAGGTCTGTGTCTCAGCAACGCGCGCCTTGAAATCCACCTCCGCCTGGTCCACCGTTGCTGTCCTGGACTTAACCTTGTCCAGACGGACACGGTAGAGCGCCTGGAGTTTTCAGAAGTTGGCCCCCATAGCGCGGAAAAGCTGCTCTTCTGGAGAACCATCACCGCCAACGCCCGGCTCATTGACAACCTCGAGCCCGGTGGCGGCAAGCACCTCGCCATCAAAGACTTCCCCTTCGGCGGGCGCTCGGGAACTCGACGCCCCTGGGAGATGGACGAAAAGATTGCCGCCCACTTTCAGATATCTGCCGGGGCCCGAGGTTGAGGAGGAGGGAGGCTGATCATCAACCACCTCTTCCTCGGCAGTGGCCTTGCCGGCTTCCCCGGCAGGCCCACCGTTGGTGCCCTCGGCAGAAGCCTCACCAGTCGCCTTGGCGGCCCCCACAGCTATGTCCTCGGCAGCATCCTTGGCAGCCTCATCAGCGGCGACCTCGTCAGCATCCCTGACGGCCTCCTCGGTGGCAATCCTGTCGGCCTCCGCCGCGGCCTCCTCGGCAATATTCCCAACAACCCATGTCCTCCATACCTATTGAAGGAGGGCCTAGGTAGTAATGGGAGCATTGAAGCCAAGAAAAAGAATAAGGGGAAAACAGAGACAGAGGACAGGCGACTTCGTGCTTGATGCCCTTGCCGGGGACACCCCTTGCGGCGGCGTAGTCGATGGGGGTGGTGTGTTGGGGGTAGCCCTCTAAGGCTCCTCCTGCTACCGCTCCCCTCCTGCAAACCCGACAAGGTCAACACCATAGCATCGAACGCCTACCACGTGTCGATAAGAGGAGGGTGACGAACTTACGCTAGGGGCTGTGCTAGGGGCTGCTGTCCGGGCTGCTCAGCACCACCAGTGGTGACTTTTAAGCACTGGCCGGGGGCCGCCCGCCCGCCAAGGCCTTGGCCCTCTTCACCCTCTGGGCCAACGTCTCTGCATCCCTGCAAAAGCAAAAACGGATCAAGATGAGTGACTTAATTCAGGGGAATGGAAATGGCAGTAAGGGATGGAGTACTTACTCGTCACCCGTCTCCTCTTCCTCCACCACTTTCCTTTTCCTCTTCGGGCTGAGAGGCCCGAGATCAAAAGCGACATCCGCGTCAACATCCGAGTCGACATCTGCCGGAGGAGGCGAAGACGGCAGGGTTTGTGCGCGCCTAGATGAGGAAGGGGCTGTTGTCTTCTTCTTCTTAGCGGCCTTCGTCAGCCACTTGGCTGCCATGGCCCTCGTGTGACGCCTAGACCCCTCCTGGGTCAATTGAGGCTGCGTAGCCCTGCCGGGCCAGACCGGCTCGCCGGAGCCAGCCCACCGCAGGACTCGCCCTCTTCCCCTGGTTGGCGTCGAGCCCGCCGCCATGTCCTCCTCCTCCGACGACTCGTCGGCCACGTCTTCGACAAGCGGAGCTCCAGTGTCGGCGCTGCTGACCTCCTCTGTGGCCGCCGCCCACTGGGTGAGCTGCTTTTCCTCCGCAGCCATTGCGGCCTTGTCCTCCACGCCCCCGGCACTGCCGGCCTCCATGGCGAGCTGCGCCTCCCTCGCCCTAGTGGCGATGTAGTCCAGCTCTGCCTGGGTGGTGTCCATGACAAGCCACCGCTCGGCGTCAGCATTGACATACACCTCGATCAGGGTGTCAAAGAATTGCTGCACATTAGCATCCTTCGGCTCCTTCCAGCTCGGGACAGGGCCGTGCGCGTTACAGTCCGGCATCATGGTGATGATCTCGGACCGACGTGAATTGTTGCACAACGGGACCACCCCCGCTGGCAACTTGAAAAACGGCCCCTTGATGGCCTTGCCAACCTTTGCGGCAGCCCTCGCGGCCTTGCCAGTCCGTTCGACCTCGCCATCGCGACCCACATCAAGCTGGAAAAGCCACTGGCAGAAGTGGGCATGCGCCAGCACTGTGAAGTTGTGATCGAGGCCGGGGCAGAGTCACGTAATGTTAGCCAGATTCATAAAGAGCCAAGCTGCCCTCCCCTTGTTGTGCAACGGGGCGATCCGGCAGCGAATGAAGTCCGCCCCGATCATCTCAAGGGTGAGTCCGGCCCGGGTGAGCTGGAGAATCCTAGTAGTGGCAACAGTGAGCCTCCCGTCGGCGGCATCGACATCACTCCAATCGCTGCCATGGACCGGCGGCACTCGGCGGACCTTGCAGAATTCCGGCGAGTCTTCATCCTCAATCCAGCACCATCGGCCACGCCATTCCTCCCACCTCTCCTTCATGGCACCGTCCGGGTACGCCCCCTTGGATCTTGGGATCCAGGTGACGCAACCAGAGACGGCACCTCCCGGCTGGATCCGAGGGAAGAAATAATGGCGGAAGAGCGCCGTGTTGGGCTGCACCCCGGCAAAGCCTTCGCAAAGATGCGCGAAGAAAGCCATGCATGTCACCGCATTCGGAGTAAAATCCAAGAGGCGAAAGCCGAAGGTGTGCATAATGTCGCAGAAGAAATCGGAGAAAGGGGGCATAACCCGCAAGAAAGATAATCGACAAAAAAGGGATACCGATTTGGAGCAGGATCGACGCAAGCAGCAGGAATGACGCGTGTCGCCGGGTGTCCCGAATTCTCTCCCCTCGTCTTCGCTCCCCATAGGGGCCTGAAGGAGGCCCGAAGCTCATGAACATCAACCGTCGAGGGGAAGAAAAAGGCGGACTTTGTCCGGTCCCCCGACAGCGTGCTCTTCGGCGGCTCCACAGTCCCAGCACCCTTAGCCACCCCCTTGCCCTTGACGGATTTGGGCGCCATGGCGGCCAAGAAGTTTAGAGGGCTGAGGAAGGGGGATGGCAAAGCAACGACGACGGGTGTCGGCGGAAGCTTAGGAAGAAAGGAAGAGAGGAAACGACGGCTCTGAGATTGGAAAAGGCACGAGGAAAGAGGAGAAAGTGAGCAGCATGCCCGCGGTTATTCCTTTTTTATGGGGGAAAACACGGGCTGCCTCCTTTCACATTAACTGTGGTGTGACACATGCCCACGGGAACCAACCCCATGCATGCCGCCCACGTCACACGCACCTCCCCACGCCGCGCCATGCGCGGGAATCATGGGAAGCACAGCGCGCGAAGAATCTTACCGCGGTAAAAACTGCCCCGCCTGCCCGCGCACAGTTTTTGGGCCTAGCCCAACAACGCGTTGCGCTTATGTGTGGCCCAGGACCGGGGGCTCCTGTCGGTGTACAAAAAGAGGGGTACTCTTTTTGTACCCCTATAACTGTGCACGGGCAGTCTGAGCCACGGGCACCACCACACCAAGCAAGGCAAGGGAGGTGAGCCAGGGTAAGACCGAAGCTCAAGAGAACTAGAACGACGCCAATGCCAAGACCACGAAGAGCAAAGGGTACGAAGCGGACTCCCCCTGCAAGATCCTTGCCGGGAGACAGTTCTAGCAGCCCCGGCAAGACCCTTGCCGCGACGACTCGTCCTGCGCCTACGGAGCAAATCACCCATGAGTCCACTGCCCCCAAAGGGCAAGGATTCGGGAGACATCCCCGTGGTGGCATGCAGATCTTTGTGAAGACATTCAAGATTAGATACGCACTAAGGAGACGACAACCCTTGGCGGGATCCTAGTCGAGGAAGACCACAAGGCCCCCGGCAAGCGCCTTGCCGGGGATGACAGCAGGCGCCTCGGCAAAACCCTTGCTGGGGCCCCGGCAAGGCCCTTGCCAAGGACATCCGCAGGACCACCACCAGGCCCACGCCGATTAAACCTCCACCGCCGTTCGCATGCAGCTGTTGACCCAACCAGCTGGGAAGGCACCTGCGTGGCGGCATGCAGATCTTCGTGAAGACCAACCATTGCGCCACCTCAGCTGCCTGCCAACCTACATGGCATCGCAGGCGTCGCTGGCCAGGGCGCGTGTTGAAACAAGAAGGAGCGGCGACAGATGAGATAGATCTCTCCCCCGTCCCTGATAAAAGCAAGGACACCTAAGCAAGACGCATTAAATGCGCCTTGTCATGTAATGCGAGGGATAACCTCGCATCACTGTACCCTTTCCACCTCCTGTGTGCCACTGTGGCAACCCCTTTTTATATAAAAGGAGGCCCGAGGCGACCAGAGGAAGGATTCGGCTTTTTGGAGCTCCTCACGCCCCATAGCTAGCTCAAGAACACAGATATACAATCCACCAAAGCAGGAGTAGGGTTTTACGCATCCTCGCGGCCCAAACCTGGATAAACGAACCGTGTGCTATCTGTTTGATCCGCTCTTCTCATGACCCCGCGCCCCGCTAACCACAGTAGGGATTCTTGTGATCCCATAGGTGTCGTTCCCACCGACACCAGTTTATCAGAAAATATTCATAAATCCCTATCATAAAAAACAACGAAGACAAGAAATATGCAAGGCTTTTCATGGGCTGCCAGGCCGCTGAGTTAAACCATTTTGCAAAGCCTTTTAAGATGGACCTCAATCTTTAACCAATCACCGTTTTAACTTTGACAAGTTCAGGGTCCATGGGATTGACTTGTCAAACGTTCGATGGGTCATACCAGGTTTACCTGGACGGAGTGACTTACTTAAAGAGGCAGGATAACCCGGGTTTTAGGTGAATACACCTGGCTTCCAAGCCTGGCTTGATAGCCTATTACAAGGGTGCAAACTCATTGTTTGTTGAGAAGCAAGGAGCCCCCAGGTAATATTTGAGCTATGCTCAGTGGCTACCTATGTTTGAGCTGTGCTTTAATGCAACAGACTCTCTTTTGTTCCACATAATTTCCTTTTGGCTTGAAGCCTATCAAGAGGTGTAGCTATGGTGCGAAAACAACCAAGCCCCCTAGTGATATCCCTTTTTGGTTTTAAATCAGTCAAGAGGTGTAGCTATGGTTTAGATACGTCCAAGCCCCCTAGTGATGTTATTTATATTTGTTTAGCCGTATAGGCCGGTTAATAAAACACCACTTTGTCAGTAGAAACTCCTGTAGGCTCACACATGATGTGAAAAGAACAGAGAACCCGCTTTATTCGAGGCTCCGGTTTATTATATAATATATACATTCTCATAAGTATGTACATAAGAAGAGCCTGTGGCTCAAGTATAGTAAGGTCGAAGAAGAGCTATATTCCACGGCCGCTTGGTCTCCTCCTCCGATATACGTGAGTCTTTGTGCTCTCGAACATCAATGAGGTAGTATGACCCGTTGTGCAGATTTTTGCTGACCACAAAAGGCCCTTCCCAAGGTGAGGATAACTTGTGCATATCATTCTGATCCTGGATGAGCCGGAGCACCAGATCGCCCTCTTGAAAAGTTCTGGTTTTAACCCAGTGGCTATGATAACGTCGGAGATCTTGTTGATAAATCGCCGAACATGCTGCTGCAAGATCACACTCCTCATCTAACAGGTCTAGTGAGTCCTGACGTGCATTTTCATTGTCAGCTTCAACATAAGCCGCCGCACGGGGTGAGTCGTGACAGATGTCACTAGGAAGAACCACCTTTGCTCCATAAACCATGAAGAAAGGCGTGTAACCCGTATATCTGTTAGGTGTGGTGTTGATGCTCCATAACACAGAAGGTAACTCCTCCATCCAACAACCCGGTGTCCGCTTTAGAGGAACCACAAGCTGGGGTTTAATACCTCTTAAAATTTCTTGATTTGCCCTCTCCGCTTGACACTTAGATTGGGGGTGAGCCACTGATGCTACATCAAGCCGGATGTGCTCACGTTGGCAAAATTCCTCCATCTCACCCTTTGACAGATTAGTACCATTATCAGTTATAATACTGTGTGGAAAGCCAAACCAGAATATCACCTTTTTGATGAACTGAACCGCCGTGGCCGCATCACACTTACTGACTAGCTCCGCTTCTACTCATTTGGTAAACTTGTGAACTGCCACTAACAGGTGAGTCTTTTTGTCCTTGGATCTCTTAAAGGGTCCAACCATATGAAGCCCCCAAGTTGCAAACGGCCAAGTGATTGGAATCACTCTCAACTCCTGAGCCAGAACATGAGCACGACGTGCAAATTTTTGACAGCCGTCACAATTTTTGACTAAATCCTCAGCATCGGCATGAGCTTTCAACCAATAGAAACCGTGATGAAAAGCCTTAGCTACCAATGATTTTGAACCGGCGTGGTGACCACAATCTCCTTTGTGGATTTCTTGCAAAATCTCACAACCCTCTTGAGGAGAGACACAACGCTGAATTGCTCCTGTGACGCTGTAACGATGTAACTCCCCATTTATTATGGTCATTGACTTGGAACGCCGGATTATCTGCCGGGCCAAGGTTTCATCCTCCGGTAACTCGCCCCGGTTCATGTAAGCCAAGTATGGGACTGTCCAATCCGGTATAACATGCAAAGCTGCCACCAATTGGGCCTCTGGGTCAGGAATAGCCAACTCCTCCTCTATGGGTATCTTGACCGACGGATTATGTAGTACGTCGAGGAAGACATTAGGTGGGACCGGTTTACACTAAGAGCCAAGGCGACTTAAAGCGTCCGCTGCTTCATTCTTTCGCCGGTCTATATGGTCAACTTGATAACCCTTGAAATGACCAGCCACTATGTCCACCTCTCGTCGATATGCAGCCATGGGTGGGTCCTTAGAATCCCAAGTGCCAGATACCTGTTGAGCCACCAGGTCCGAGTCACCGAAGCACTTAACCCGGCTTAAGTTCATCTCCTTAGCCATCCGAAGACCGTGGAGTAAGGCCTCATACTCAGCTACATTGTTAGTACAAGGGAACATTAAGCGAAGAACATAACAAAACTTGTCACGTCATGGGGAAGTTAATATAACTCCAGCCCCTGAGCCCTCCAATTGCCTGGACCCATCAAAGTGAATAGTCCAATATGCGTTATCTGGCTTTTCCGCTGGCGCCTGCAACTCTGTCCAATCATTAATGAAGTCCACAAGTGCTTGAGATTTAATTGCCATGCAAGGTGTATACTTGAGCCCGTGAGGTCCAAGCTCAATAGCCCACTTGGCAATCCGGCCGGTTGCTTCTCTGTTTTGAATGATATCTCCCAGAGGGGCGGAACTGACCACTGTGATAGGATGACCCTGAAAATAATGTTTGAGCTTTCGGCTTGCCATAAACACCCCATACACCAGCTTCTGCCAATGTGGATACCTCTGCTTTGATTTGATAAGCACCTCACTGATATAATAAACCGGTCATTGAACCGGATATCCCTTTCCAGCCACCTTGCACTGCACAACAATAGCCACACTAACAGCCCTGGCATTAGCAGCCACATACAGCAGTAAAGGCTCTTTATCGATCGGAGCTGCAAGCACAGGTGGTTCAGCTAACTGCCTCTTCGGATCCTCAAACGCTTTATCAGCCGCGTCGCTCCAGACACTACAAAAAAAGACACATCCGTGACATTTTGGGCTGAACAATTTTTTTTCTGTCATACATATGACACTTCTATGACGATAATTGTGACAAAACCCGGTATCATCATAGATGTGGTGGGCTCCTACTTCTATGACAAAAAATCATGACAAAAAATGGGCTTTTCATCCTAGGCGGGCCGGAGACGCAGCTGCATGACATTCTTTGTGCCGTCCATGACGGAAAAAACCATGGTAGAAGCAAGGGGGAGGAAAAATTCGAGGAGTTCCCGGTTATGGTGGGAGGTCGGGGGCCGAGCGATGCGCGTTTCTCTCGTACACGTACGCGCGTGTGTGCGAGGCGTTGGCTCTAACTGAACCCGAGTGAGGAGTTGGGCTCTAACTGAACCCGAGCGATTGCACTGCAGGCTACGCGTTACTGAACCCGAGCGATCGATCGATGGCTGTTAACTGAACCCGATCGAGCGATTCCTTCGCTACTGCTGCTAACTGAAGCCGATCGATGGGATGAACAGTGAGCGTTGCGGGGGAGGGGGGTTTGGATGAACAGTGAGCGGTGGTGTTGCCTCTGGATGAACAGGACCCCGTGGTGTGGTGGAGGGCAGGATGAACAGTAGACGGTGGAGGGGTGCCCGTGGAGGGGTGGATGAACAGGACCCCGTGGTGTGGAGGGCTGGATGAACAGTAGACGGTGGAGGGGTGCCCGTGGAGGGGTGGTTGAACAGGACCCGTGGTGCGGAGGGCTGGATGAACAATAGACGGTGGAGGGGTGCCCGTGGAGGGGTGATTGAACAGGACCCCGTGGTGTGGAGGGCTGGATGAACAGTAGACGATGGGGTGGTTGAACAGTAGCCGGTGGAGTAGCGCACGGTGGAGGCTGGATGAACAGGAGACCGTGGAGGCTGGAGGAGGTCGACGGTGGAGATGAACAGTATCCCGTGGAGTCCCATTTTGCGGTACGCCACACCCCTCTTGATGAACAGGACCCCCGTTTCGACCGTAGCGCTCCAACACAAGTCCGTTTCCTCCGTTTTGCGGTACGCCACACCCCTCCCGATCAACAGGACCCCCGTTTCGACTGTAGGAGGTCCGTTTCCTCCGTTTTGCGGTACGCCACACCCCTCCCGATCAACAGGACCCCTGTTTCGACCGTAGGAGGTCTGTTTCCTCCGTTTTGCGGTACGCCAGACCCCTCCCGATGAACAGGATCCCGTTTTGAATGTGGCCGGTCGAACACAAGGCCGTTTCCTCCGTTCTGCGGTACGCCAGGCCTCGTTTCCATCGCCTATTCTGTTCAAGCCCTCCCGATGAATACGATGCATTCCGTTGCCTTCCCATGAACACGACGCATTCCGTTGCCTCCCCATGAACACGACGACGACGCTGTTTCTCCGTTCTGACCCAGCAATGTACACGAGCCGTCGTCGTACGTTTGCGCAAGTAGGCGTTCGAGACCCCGCCCGTAAGTACACATACGTGGCCGTATTTTCTTTCTTGCACCCTGACCGCTGTACGTACGTGTACATGCTACGTGCGCGCCTCTACTACGACGTGCGCGCCTCTACATCGACTAGTATATATGTACGTACACATTAGCGACCAGAATGACAATGCTATGTACGCTTCGACCAGGTGGGTCCCGACTGTCACGCACTTCCTTGCGTGCGAAGATGTAGCTGGTGGGTCCCAGCAGTCAGGGAGGCGAATCATTTTTTTGCCCAGACACACTTCCTTGCGTGCGAAGGTGTAGCTGGTGGGTCCCAGCAGTCAGGGGGGAAACATTTTTTTCGAGAAATACGGTGGCCCGTCCGGTGGGTCCCCGCTGTCAGGTGGAGGAATAATTATTTTGCACGTAATAAGGAGGCACTTCCTTGCTGCGGCCGTGGACCCAGCTGTCGACCTCTCCACGTACAGTCCACGTCCTATGGAAGTCGTTCCTTGACCACGTTGATCACGCCGCGCCGAGAGCACCAGGGCGGTGGACGATGGCGAGGCCTAGGAAGGGGACGACGGGGAGTCGGGGAAGACGTGGCAGTGGAAGCCCGTGCAGAGAGGAGTACGAGGGTTCACTGGTTCGGCTCCATAAATAATATTTTATAAACTAATTTCATGTTTGGTGCATTTTTTATAGTTACTGCCCAGCTTTTATAATTACATCCCATTTGTTATTTTTAAAGCCCATTTTCCTATTAAGCCTAATGCATCCCTCCTAGGAAAGATTTGCAGCCCAGCGGGGCGGAGAATAACAAGTTGACCTTGCCTGGGTATTCCTCAAAAAGACGTATAGCTGGGCAAGCCATTTTCATCTTGAAAAATTAGTATCTGGGCTGGATATCTGGCCCGGGCTAGACGGGCCACAGCCCGCCCAGTTAATACCCTGCTCTCCTCTAAACAACAACGAAATCATCGCCAAGAAATACTCCAAAGTGCTCACGCCTCAAAAACACAAATACTGCTCGAGCTGCTTGGTCCCAACTGTCGGCTGCACCTTGTGCAATTCTCTCATTTATATTGACTACATAGGTTGACAATGGTGTGGGGCCATGATGTCACGAAACCAGGAGAAAGCAAAAAAAATATAGTTGTACATAATAAGGAGGCACTTGCGTACGTACGACTATGGCCCTAGTGGGTGTCATCCAGTCAAAATAAAGTCATCTCCTGAATCCCCATGTTCGTTGACGATGTTAACAATGCTCGGCGCCACGACGAGCGCAACAACTCGAAGGACAACGGAGAGGGCCTCACGGGCCCTACGGATGGTCTGATACAGCACTCGCTACTCATTCAGGAAGCCAGGATCATCGGACACCTATGAGCACCTTCGAGAAACTGAGACGACATGAAACGGTAAGGCCGTGCTTGGGAGCTCTGGTTTATTTCAAACATGTATTAACATACAAGTGTAATTTACTCGTCATCGAAAACAACGCGTAAAATACAGGCATAATGAAACCGAGGGCCCGAGGTCTGTAAGTAAAACCGGTGGGTTACGCGTATAATTTGAGAGACCAATGTATATTTTACGAGCACTGCTATATGGACGATATTACTAGACGATACATGCACGACGTGCGTATCATGCCATCCATGGGCAAGGCTTAAACAGCAGCTAACGGCGGGATTAGCAATCGTCCGAGTGTCATTCAGCGTTTTTATCATGTGTCAAGTACTTCCGATATTTTACTAGTCGAAATCGACCAACCAAGCGCCTTCGCCCGAGACATCTTCTTTAATTTACAAGCGTCAGTTTTACAAGTGGTTTTGGTTGGAAAACAACGATCCAATCACGGCCTAATATCATGAGTTGGTCGGAAGATCATATGGTTTCACGTCTAACCTACCCGACTTGTCATATAGGCTATGAATGAAACATCAGACGATGAACTTCTTAAGCATGGAAACAACAGAAGAGGATGATCTTCTTAACAAGCAAATCATTGGCATTAGATCGACATGCAAAACAATACGAAGCATTATTCTTAGGAGGCACAGTGAACAGCTCGTGATGCCGCATGCAACAACATTCCAAGCTCAATTTTGCAATCAAACACAAGGCTTGGCATTACATAGACAATATTCAGAACAAACTCTTAACACAGGAATATCTCAGCAGAGTAACTATTTACTTCTAAACTGAACACATGAATAAGAAAAAACACTCGACGCTGCTCACAGCAAGGGCGTCCCACTCAAAAATATCAAATGCATGTCTTCTGGCTAACATCAATGAGCAAATTTTGATAAGGTTTTCCAATTCCAATATATTAAACTAACGTCTTCTTGCTAACATCAATGATTAAACTTTGACAAGCTTTTCCCATTCAAAATATGTAATGCCTATGATCGTGGAGTCCTGTCGTAGCTTTTGTACTTGTTTGGGCACTTTTTGCCCAGGGCACTCCACGTGTTGTTAAATTGCCAATGGTCTCTGCAGACTAGTCATGTCACCGGTGTCTAATAATACTCTGTAAAGCTTCTCGGTCGTTCCTTCTGTAATGTAGCGCAAACAGTGACTGCTTCTTTCTGCAAAGTTGAACGACCAACTAGACCCAGTAATGCAGCAGTTTGCCTTACACATTGGCTCCTTTTGTGCAGTTCAACTAAAATCGAAGTCGGAATAAAACCGAGCTTTAATTTTGATATCCCTGTAAGCAACAATAGGTATAAGGGAAACAATTACTAAGAAATAACGGTTGATGACTTGTAGTCCCAGAAGAAAAGCATCTACTGATCTACTTTATCTTAATGGGAAACAAAGCAGGAGAGTAGCAATTCTCCATCAGTGTGATTCATTCATATTGACTGAGACATTATCTTAACAATGCCTTGTTTCAACATGTATAAAGAACGACAAAGCTTATAAAGGGGGTGATGCTGAATTTGTTGTAACAAAGAAACAAGCATCATGTCTGGGTTGGTCCCATTTTTGTTCACTACTTAATGGGAAAAGACAACAATACAAGATCTTCAATTCATCATTTATTTAAAACAGTACCAATACAAGTAGCACAACATCTCAAAACACACTGCACGATCATGTGCATGAAGGCAAGTACCAACCTATCATGACGCACACAAGATCACGTACGAATCTGCCAACACGAATAGGAAATCCAATCTCGTTTTGTGCAGTTGCACTGAAATCAAGCAAAGTGTTTCGCGTAGCGAAGCAAAATGTCACAATAGCAACAAGTTGAATAGATATCCCTGTATAAACAGAGGCAAAAAGGAATCAATTACTGACTAATAAAGGAGGATGAAACATGCGGCCACAAAAATGGTAATCCTGCCAATCCCTAACAAGTGTTGCAGTTTTGAAATAAGATTCAGTAGTTAATTCTGAGAGTGGCATCAATTACTGGCTTATAAAGGGGGTGATGCTGAATTTGTTGTGACAAAGTAACAAGCATCATCTCTGGGTTGGTCCCATTTTTGTTCACTACTTAATGGGAAAAGACAACAATACAATAGCTTCAATTCATCATTTATTTAAAACAGTACCAATACAAGTAGCACAGATCTCAAAGCACACTGCACAATCATGTGGATGAAGGCCTGTACTGACCTTTCATGAGACGACCAACATAAAATACGAATCTACCAACACGAATAGGAAATGCAATCAAGTTTTGTGCAGTTGCACTGAAATCAAGCAAAGTTGCCGGTGTGACATTTAAGTTTTCTATAGCAAAAAGTTGAATAGATATCCCTATTTTAAGAGGCAAAAAAGAAAACAATTACTAGCCAATAAAGGAGGATGAAACATGCGGCCACAAAAAGAAGCATCTACCTTATCTTGATGGAAAACAAAGTATAGGACAGTAGCATTTCTAAAACGGTTGCATTGATTCATATTAAGAGAGAAATTCTTTTAAAACAGATCAGTAGTTAATTCTGAGATTAACAACAGCAAAATAGCTGCATGGGACATGCCAGCACCATGTGCATCCACACGTATAAATGGGTGATGCAGAGTATGTAGCCAAGCAACATATATGCGCTGGTCCCATATTTGTTTTCTTTGAACCTTCTTCCTATGTGAGGGCAGCAAATCTAGTCGTGCACAAACTACCCGACCCCCCAGTTTCTTTCCCTTTTCAACAAAGAGATCGGTTCCTTACAGATGTGTGTACTGGGTTACCCCCTTTTTCCCTTTTCGACCTACAAAGCGGCTGGATAGCCAGTCTATACTACTTTCCGCCCCTCCTTTCCTCATTGAACCATGTCCTAGATTCTTTCTCTAGCCCACCGCACCCTTCTTTCCTCTTTGAACCAAGACCTAGATTCGACTACAGATCGAAAAAGATCCACATGCAGCTAGAGCAACGACGGTTTCAAAGAAACTTATACCTTAGGGTCGTCGGGATGTGGCAAGGCGTGCGGCGGGAGGCCGGATCTGCCCACACTACGTACGACAGCGAGGAAGAAGGGGTCGGTGGCCCTCCCGCACAGGTGCTGGGTGAAAGAGAACAGCGCAACCGGCAGTGGATTGCCTCCCTTGCCGAAGGCGATAGAGTGAACGCTGCACCTCCTCCCCTTCCCGGTGCGACGGGATACAGACGCCTCCTTCACCAGCTGTGAGGGGGGAGAGAGAGACAAGAGGCCAATGCAGTCTTGTTTAGATCTGGTGAAGTGAGGGTGTGTCGGTGTCAAAACCGGCGGATCTCGGGTAGGGGGTCCCGAACTGTGCGTCTAGGCGGATGGTAACAGGAGACCGGGGACACGATGTTTTTACCCAGGTTCGGGCCCTCTTGATGGAGGTAAAACCCTACATCCTGCTTGATTAATATTGATGATATGGGTAGTACAAGAGTAGATCTACCACGAGATCAGAGAGGCTAAACCCTAGAAGCTAGCCTATGGTATGATTGTATGTCCCTACGGACTAAAACCCTCTGGTTTATATAGACACCGGAGAGGGCTAGGGTTACATAGAGTCGGTTACAATGGTAGGAGATCTACATATCCGTACCGCCAAGCTTGCCTTCGACGCCAAGGAAAGTCCCTTCTAGACACGGGACGAAGTCTTCAATCTTGTATCTTCATAGTCTAGGAGTCCGGCCGAAGGTATAGTCCGGCTATCCGGACACCCCCTAATCCAGGACTCCCTCAGTAGCCCCCGAACCAGGCTTCAATGACGACGAGTCCGGCGCGCAAATTGTCTTCAGCATTGCAAGGCGGGTTCTCCTCCAAATTCCGTGTACCTGTTGAATAATGTCCAGTTTCTTGTAAATGTAGCGCTCCTTGGCTTCTATGCCCAATAATGGCCGTCTTCCACGTGTCAAATGAATACGAAAAGTCAGTGTGTTTTTACATTTACACCCTAGCCGCGTGAATGAGCCGCCTATTTAAGGGGACGAGGATTTAGATCCAAACCACACCTTCTCCCCTCCGCGAGTATTCATCAGAGCATATTCGAAAGAGGTCCATTCTATCATGGCCGGCCGCCGCAGCTCCTCCTCTCGTCCTTCCAGCCCTCAGCCTGGAGATTGGGAGAGATGCTCCATCCGGCACAGCGAGCTAGTGACGCTCCAGACCAGGGGATTTCTCCCCCCGGCCTATATGGTCCCGGTTCGAGCCGGACTTGCCACCTATAATGGCGGAGAGCAAGCGGAGAGCGCCCCCAATCCCTCCAAAGGAGAGCGGGTATGCCTTGTCCATTACTTAATAAGAGGGCTCGGATTTCCAATTCATCCGTTTCTCCGAGGGCTCCTGGAGTTCTATGGCCCCCAGCTGCACAACCTCATGCCTGCCACCATATTGCATATCGCTGGCTTCGTAGCCCTTTGTGAGCTGTTTTTGGGATGCGAGGCTCATTTCGTGCTGTGGAAAAGGCTATTCTACCCTGTGCCCCGTTCTCAGAAGGGGTCAATATATCAAGTGGGCGGAGCCGAAGTGTGGTGCATCGCCGGGACCAGATATCTATCTGGAACCCCAAAGAAGGCGTCCGAGGACTGGCCTTTGGAATGGTTTTATATAGAGGACGTCCCGCTGTCGGATCCTGTTCGGACCGGCCTCCCTGAGTTCGACAGTGCTCCCCTAAAGAAGTGCCTAAGCTGGCATCCACGGAGCCCTCAGAGGGAAAGTGACAAGGACGTTCTTTACCTGACGGGCTGGATAAGATTGTTAGCTCATTCCGGACCGACCATGATCAGGGTCATGGCTGCATGCATCATGCGAGGGGTGCAGCCGCTTCAGTATAGAGGCCACCCCATGTGGGACTTCAACGGGGAGGACGACGCCACCCGTCACGGCCGTAAGGGGCCGGATTCGGCTCCCGCTCTTGTCCGCTTTGTACAAGGGAGAAGAGGAGGAATTTCTCCGCGTCAACCCATAGGGTGGATTTTCTATGTACAACCCCCAAGTTGGGTAAGTGGACACTTTTACTTGCCCATCCGTTTTATATTCCCATCGTTAAATACTCAGTCTAACGACTTCAACGCAGGAACTGCGCCAGGCTGTTAAAGAAATAAACAGCCCTCCTCCACAACCTGAGGATCCGGGACGGTCCCTCGACCCGGCCTCTCAAGAGGATCCGGACTTATCTGTGGAGCTGATTGATGTGGTGTTTCATCAATTGAGCAAGGACAACACCTTGGTGGCCATTACGGCCGATTACCCAGGGCTACTCCCAGCCTCACAGGTAACTAAGACCGAAGTCCTAGCACTTTGAAAAGGGATCTATCCTCGCATGTTTTCGATTGCCGTATGACAACCGTGTTTTGCAGGGGAGGTCCTTGAGACGGGAGGCCGAGCCTACGGCGACTAGCCAACGAGGGGCGGCAAGGCCCCGCGGGCTGAAAAGAAGTGCGGTCCGGACTGAGACGCCGGCGCAAAGGTATAACACGCCATCTTATTCCCAGGTGTTATTCCTTCAAGGCATATTAACGCTCGTGCTTTCTTCAGGACGAAGAGACCTCACCGGACTATATCCGGAGAGGTTGCCAATTGCGCCTCCACCAGCCAGGCTCCAAAGCCTAGTCCGGAAGCGGAGGCGAACACAAGGCGTGCACCGGACGCTCCTCCGACAGAGGATGCGGACAGGCTGTCTGCCACCAATTCTGAGGTGGAGAGTGCCATGAACCACATGCGTCGCCGGACAGTTCTTCGCGACGCTTGTTTCTCCCAAGAGGCATTGGATGCCTTCAACTCGGGAGATGCGTACCTCCGTGCCGCTCAAAATGGTCTAGCCAGAGCCACGGAGCAATATGTAAAGACATACGGGTAAGAAAATTTTGGTAATTATATATATACCAGTAGCCCCCGAGACTTGAAACCATTAGAATAACTGATTTAAGGATCATTTGTTATGCAGGTTCTTACAGAAAAGAATACCCTACTGTCCCAGGAGCTGGAAGAGTGCAAATCCTGACTTGAGGCCGCACTAGCCGCGACAAGGGAGCCCAAGGAGACCCCCTCTCGTAATATACCCTTCGAAAGATAAGTATTTTGCGAAGTGCGGCGTGGGTGCAAATCTGAAAAATGAAATTGCAGATGGTGCCGGATTAAATCCGGAAAAGCAACAACTCTTACACCAGCTGAAGGATGGTGAGAGTGTGCTGACAAAGGTGAGGCGGGAGAAGAACGATCTCCAAGATGCCAACACCAAGCTGGGCGTTGAACTGAAGGATGTTCGTGCCCAGCTGTTGGACTCCGTTAAGGAGAATCAGCGGCTTCGACACGCCATATTTAGTAAGTGCTTAAACGAACTTTTAAAAAAGAGTTCGGCGAGGAAGTCGACTGACAGAGCAATGTCTGTAGGTATGCTAACAGGTCGTCCTGCAGAGGAAATGCCCGGTTCTACGGGTGACCTTCTTCCCGAGCTCTCACAAAGCGAGTTCGGCAGGTGATGCAAGGCGTCGCCCAGGCCTTGTGGCCATCCGTCTCCATGCCCGAAGGCCTTGGAGAGCTTGTAGAGAAGCTGAAGGGAGCGCGGAGGCGCTTCCGATTGTGGAAGATGTCGGCCTGCCGTCAAGGCGCCAGGGAGGCCTGGGCCATGGTGAAGACGCGGTACACGAAGGCTGACCCAAACCACATGGCCGAGGTCGGACCCATGGGGCCCGATGGGAAGGAGATCCCTGTGAGGTTAGTATACAGCCAAGTAGAATTGGCCGCAAAGTATTCCCAACAGGACTGTAAGCTAGACAGCCTATTAGATGGTATTGAAGAGGAATACAATCAGTCAGATTGACTATGCAATTTTAATTGACATGTGTAATGCCTTCTAGCCGGATTGTAGATTGTTTGTCATGGCCGACCTTTTCGCTTCAACCTTGGGACCTGACGGTCCGGAGTGTGTCCGAATACCCTCGCGGTTATATAAGAACCGGGGTATGCATGGAGACCAGGCGTAGGGGTCATTAGTGCTTGAACAGACAAGTGCCCAACTAGTTATGTTATATTACATGGTTAGTAAGAAACATCTTCCAGGGAGAATAGTTCCGTTAGGGGTTCCTTTCCCTGGGAGGCATGCCCTAAAGTGCATGTCCATTCTGTGAAAACAGACGCAGGAAAAACATCTGGGGGCGTATAGATAAATAAGTGAAAAAAAGATCATCTTTAGTTCACCGACCGAATATTCCCTTAAGAATGCTAGCTTTTGGCTTCACCGAGTCTGAGGTACACATCCAGCTGACCCGGCAGTAACAATCGCAGAGGTGCTCCCTTTACCACCTAGCCGAGCAATCGGGAACGTAGGGGTAAGCACAGGAGCCAGGAAACCCAGCTTGGCCAAAACTTAAGTCATATCGATGCATCTAATGGTGAATAAAAGGTACATGCGGAAGTGTGACACATGTGTTGGGCATGAAGCCCGTATAAATAAGCTTATGTTTAAAGAAGCCCCCAGGTTTAATGAGCGCGGATAGCGCGTCACTTTATGAGCCTTTAAAGGCTATAAGAGAGAGAGAGGGGAGAAGGAGAGAAATGTAAGATAGAAAGTATATAAAAAATGGACAGAGGAAGGAGACGAACACAGAGTTCGGCGCTAGGCATAGAATCTTCAGAGACGGGCTGCATTCCATGGGTTCAGCTTGAGTCGGTTATCTGATGCATCTCGCAGGCGGTACGCTCCACCAGTTAGGACTTGGTCAATTATTAAGGGACCTTCCCACTTGGGCTTGAGTTTGTCCTTTTTCTTGTCTGGCATGCGTAGAACTAATTTGCCAACGTTGTAATTTTTGGCCCGTACTTCTCTGCTTTGTTATCTTCGAGCCTGCTGTTGATAGAATGCGGAACGGGCTTTTGCCACGTCACGCTCTTCCTCCAAGGCGTCCAAACTGTCCTGCTGATCGAGCTTGGCTTCTCTTTCTTCGTACATGCGCACTCGAGGTGAGTCATGAATTATGTCGCAGGGCAAAACTGCCTCTGCGCCGTACACCATGAAGAATGGTGTGTATCCGGTGGTGCGATTCGGCGTGGTCCGCAGCCCCCAGAGTACGGAGTCGAGCTCCTCTACCCAGTGCGTATTAGATTCCTTAAGGGACCGCACTAATCTGGGTTTGATGCCGCTCATGATAAGACCATTTGCACATTCGACCTGGCCGTTAGTTTGTGGGTGATAGACGGAAGCATAATCGAGCTTGATGCCCATGTTTTTGCACCAGAGTTTTACCTCGTCGGCCGTCAAGTTCGTGCCGTTATCAGTGATGATGCTGTGGGGGACACCGTAACGGGGTACAACCCCGGATATAAAGTCTATCACCAGTCCGGATTCGGCCGTCTTAACAGGCTTGGCTTCTATCCATTTGGTGAACTTATCCACCATGACCAGTAACTATCTTTTCTTGTGGGTTCTGCCTTTAAGGGGTCCAACCATGTCAAGCCCCCAGACCATGAAGAGCCAAGTGATGGGGATAGTTTGGAGGGCGGTGGGTGGCATATGGCTTTGGTTTGCAAAAAGCTGGCAACCGACACATCATTGGACTAAGTCCTGGGCGTTTGCCCGGGCCGTCGGCCAATAAAAGCCTGTACGGAAGGCCTTGCTTACAAGGGACCGAGCTGCAGCGAGATCACCATCGAGTCTGGCATGAATTTCAGCCAGGAGGTTCCGCCCTTCCTCTTCGGAGATGCACCTTTGAAGGACTCCGGTAGTGCTTTTCTTATAAAGCTCTCAATCATGGACTTTATAGGCTTTAGATCGCCGCACTATGCAGCGTGCCTCATTTTGGTCCTCGGGGAGTTCCTGCCTAGTAAGGTAGGCGAGGAATGGTTCTGTCCACGGGGCGATGACGGCCATTATTACGTGGGCTGAAGGTGTTATTTCATTGGCAGAGCCTCCAATTATGTCAGAGTGTTCGGTGTCGGGCAGTGCGGTTGGGTCCGGGCTGTTATTGCCGGGTTCCCCTTCCCATACTACGGTTGGCTTGAACAGCCTTTCCAAGAAGATGTTGGGGGGTACTACATCGCGTTTTGCGCCAATGCGTGCCAGGACATCTGCCGCCTGATTATTTTCCCGGGCTATATGGTGAAATTCGAGCCCTTCGAACCGAGCTGACATTTTTAGGATGGCGTTGTGATAAGCTGCCATTTTTGGATCCTTGGCATCAAAGTCTCCATTTATTTGGGATATTGCGAGCTTCGAGTCCCCGTGCACCTCTAGGCGTTGAATGCCCATGGATACTGCCATCCGGAGACCATGTAAAAGGGCCTTATATTTGGCTGCATTGTTGGAATCTGTGTACATTATCTGGAGTACGTATTGAACTGTGTCTCCTGTGGGGGACGTCAAAACGATGCCAGCCCCTAGACCGGCCAACATTTTGGAGCCGTTGAAGTGCATGACCTAGTTTGAATATGTGCCGTACTCTTTAGGGAGTTCGGCCTCCGTCCATTCTGCGACGAAGTCGGCCAAAACTTGCGACTTGATAGCTCGCCATGGCTTGTAAGTTATGTCGAACGGGAGGAGCTCAATGGCCCATTTTGCGATCCGGCCCATCGCGTCACGGTTGTTTATAATATCGTTAAGTGGCACTTCCGAGGCTACTGTTATTGAACACTCTTGAAAGTAGTGTCACAGCTTCCGGGATGCCATAAATACCGCATACGCAATCTTTTGATAATGCGGGTACCGTGACTTGCACGGAGTAAGGACAGTGGACACACAGTAGACCGACTTTTGAAGGGGGAATTTGTGTCCGTCCATTTCTCGTTCGACGACGAGCACTATGCTTACGACCTGATGGGTTGCTGCAATGTATAATAGCATTGGTTCGCCAATGTTTGGCGCGGCTGTCGGTGTTCTGGGAACGGGGGTCCCCAGACTTGCCTGCCTGCGACCTACGGCGTGGCTCAAAGGGGGGCCCAGCACGACCCATCTTCACCAACACAAACTCAAGACCCTCGCGAGGGGCCAAGCCTCGTGGGGCGGACGGCACGGAGCTTCCTCAGGCACGGCCTCGTCAGGCTGGCTCACGAGGAGGCGGAGAGATCAAGGCGGGGTTCCTCGCGAGGTGCCCGTGACGCAAGCCATGATGACTCAGGGTGCCAGGCGGGTGCCAGCCCGTGCAGCGTCCTCCTTTCCTCTTTGGTGCAAAGGGGGCAAGCGCAGCCGCGGAGTACCGAGGCATCAGGCAAAGGTTGCCATTTCGGTGCAACGAGACCAAGACCAGGAGGACCACGAGACGGAGGTCACCATGAAGATCAAGACGGCGTCATCACCAGAGCTTTGCGCAGGCCAAGACTACTTTTGTCAGGATAGTTGATACTTGCTGTCCCCTTTCAAATTAGCCCGCCATTGTTGGCTCCCTTCCCGCTCAATATTTGGGGAGAGGACCAGGGCCACTATAAATAGGACCGGCCACCCACGTAGCAAGGGGTTCGGCTCAGTCTCCTCCAAGGGCTCGACAAGTAGAGAGGTGGTAAGCAGAGAGAGAGAGAGTGAGATAGAGAAAGGTGGCTGAACTCCTCCCAGCAGTTCATCGCCCCAGCCAAGAACAGACCCTCGCGAGGCTGTTCTTCCTTGTACTGTTCATCATCATCAGCCCAAGAGGCAATCCACCGCACCACACACTGGAGTAGGGTATTACACCACAACGATGGCCCGAACCAGTATAAACCTTGTGTCCCTTGTGTTGTTCTTTTCATAGCTTTGATCCTAGCGTGGCGGAGGGGTGCAGGAAGGTAGGAGGCGAAATCTCCGCGCGCACCCCAGTGTTCGAACCTCAAGGGTCTGCCGGAACCCGAAATCCGACATTTGGCGCGCCAGGTAGGGGTGCGCCGAAATTCGTCTTCCACCGCTCCGTGCCCCGTCGCGTCGTCATCACCATGCCCGGCGACCAGGAAGGCAACCCAGACCCATGGGCTGCGTGGCCCGCCCGCACAGAACCGCTCGCCTCGGGCGACCCTGTGCCCCAGGCAGCTCGCGGTCCGTAGGGCGCTGCGGGCCACGGGCGACGCGGACAGGCTTCGACAACTCTTACACCACGGCAGGCGCGTTCGGCAGTAAGGGCCTCTAATCACGCCGCGACCACGACACCGTACACCCGCCGGGAGCAGGCGAACTCGAGAGCCGCACTCACGGTGGCCTGAGAGCTGCTGCAGTGCAGCCTGCTGGAGGGCGGCCACGACGTGCTGCTGGAGCGAGTGGCAGAGCTCCTGGGCTTCGCCGCCTCGGGGGCTCAACCCTTCTCCACCCAGCTCCCATCTCAAGCCCAGGGCGACCCACGCGGGGGCCCCGCGCACACCTGTGGGCTCCAGGGCTACTCCGACGCCAGCGAGGCTGTCAGCGCCGGACCGGCAGCGGCGCTGCCCCCGCCTCCTGTCCGCGAAGAAGGACTCACCGCGACCCGTTGCCCCAGCGGGCGGCCGCGCTGCCACCCCACGATGGGCGCGTCAGGCAGGACCGCGTGGCATGCGGGGCATTACAGCGTGGCATTCGGGATGACGGCACCGGAGGAATACGTGCCCCTCATGATGGACCAAGGACACCCTCACGAGAATGGACAAGGCTCGCTCCTCAGCCCAAGCTGGGGGGACGAGGCACTAGAAGCTGAGCCTTTCCAGGAGCCACGGGACGGTCCCACTGGCCACGCTGGAGGCAAGGATTATCGGGTACCGCTAATTCTTCAAGAGCAGGTATGCGCTAACCATGGATCGCAGGAGGTGCAGGTCGCCGCAGTGAGCAGCTGCCCCGCTCCCACAGTCTCCTACCCCTCGGGAGGAGGGCGCAGGGGGCTGCAGGAGAGAGGCAAGGATCCGACATCGCCACCGCGGCGTTCGGAGCAAGGCGTTCTCAGGAGGTAGGCCCTCCGCTAGGGAGGTGCCCCAGGGCCTGCCCCCGGCGGAGGACCCATGGTCGTCGGGGGAACCGTTGGCGACCGCTCTACCCCATCGGGCGGCGTCCTGGTTTCCGGTCGTTGCTGATGGCACTAGAGTGTGGCGCAAGGCAGGGCCCTCATCTGGTGATATGAAGCAAGGCCAGTACCTGTGAAGAAGGCCCAGTGCCTGTGAAGCTCGCCGCCCCGTGACACTCTCACGTAATAATGAGTGGGGCTGTACACGCCCCGGAGTCTCAGGGGTGCCGGCCTCAGGCCCTGGGGCTCCCTCCCATGCCCAGTGGTAGCACTTAGCTCCGCGTTGGTGAGAAGACGTCCAAGACTAGACTAGGTGCCGGACATGGCCTTTTGTTTGCTTTTGTTGCTCTTCCCTTTGGTTGCCGCTTTCCCCCGCTGGATTCAAGTTGGATTCGAATTTGAGATTTGCGTGTGTTCGGGGAAGGGGTGCTTAGTCTCGTTCGAGCAATTTCTCGCGTTTCGGTTACCGCTTCGCCTCAGCTGCCTCCCCTCGTGAGCCCCTCGCGAGCCAGGTCAGGCCTAGCTCGCGCGCAGCCCAGACTGCCGCCGCCGCGTCCTCTCAGGAGGGCGTCTTACTGCAGGTCCGACGGATTCAATCAGGAAACACTCCGGGCTCCACAGCCTCGTGCGGGCTGCCCCAGGGCCAGCACGGGACAAAGGTAAATTAGCCGACCAGCACGTCGCCTAAGCCAACCACTTGGCGCAGGCGCATGGGCAATGTAGCTCCTACTGATACGAGGGGCTCCCCCTCCAAAATGCTCTCACAGCTATCAGGCCAAAACCTGAGTCCTATTCATACAGGGTAAGCAGGAACGACGTGCAATCAGTCGGATGAATCTCCCAATGCATCCTTAGGAGCGCCATTGGGGCCGTTGCTGGCGTCGCTGAACTCGCCCCCACTGCCCGCGTTGCCACCAGCGGCGTCGGGGCCGCCCGTCATGCCGCCCTCGTCGGCCGCCACGATCGCGTCGTCGTTGTCTGAGGCGAAGGCCCTGATAAGAGCCTCCACATGGTCTTCCACCCAGTGCGCTAGCTCACCTTGGACGGCCTAGGGGACTGGGGCGATGGCGGCGTCAAAATCGAAGTGGGGATCCATGCTCCGGAGATGGCTGAAGACACGAGAAAAGGCGCGCCTGAGTAGGGTGCGGCTCCTCTCCTCCACCAACCTGTCAGCCCTGATCGACCGCGCCTCCAGCTGCGTCACCACGTCAGCAAAGAATTGAAGATTGCCCGCGTAGTTAACCGCGTGCGGCTCGCCGACGGTCTCCTCGCAGATGTTGCCCAAGGCTGCGTTGGCCCTCTCCCGGAGCGTGGTCAGCATGGGGCCGTGCTCATGCTCCAGGAGCCGCCGCTGACGTATCTCGTCCGCGTTCTGGCGCGCGACGGCCTCAGCCTCCTCCACCCACTAGCAAAGAAGGAGCACCTCAGCCTGGGAGGTGGTTAGCCCACCTTGCGCCACCTCAAGGGTGGCCCGGCAAGCATCGGCCCGCCGCGTCACCTCCTCCAGCTTGGCCCTCAGGGCAGCAGTCCTGCCTTCGGCTTCGGCCCGGATCAACCCCAGCTTCTCCTCGAACTCGTGCTCGATGTTCAAATGCGCCATCGCCACCCGACGTCCGACCTCCTCCAGGACACGGGCTTCCTATGCAGCGACATCGTCCTCCGCCTGCATCACCAAGTGCTCCCTCGTCTCCAGACGCTCGTACTCGCGGGTACGTTCGGCGGCTTCTAGCGTCAGCGCCTCCTCACGCTTCTGGAGCTCCGCCGAGTCGCCGGAGGCCACCCTCATCGACGCGAGGGCTGCCTCGCGCAGCTCCACCTGCTCCTCCAGCGAGTGGCACCAGGCCAGGAGCTCCCGAGCCTGCTCCTCTGCAGCCGTTCGCCGCTGGTCAGCCTCCCAAGCTTCCTCAGCAGCCCGAGATCGGGCCTCCCGAGAGGCCACCAACGACGCCTTGGCCTCTGCTTCATCAAGGTCGCGCTGACGGCACGCAAGGGCGATGGCGCCCTCCAGCTCGCGCCTCTCTACAGCCAGGCGCAGGCCCTCGGCCTCAAGGTGCGCGTCTTCATCAGCAAGCTCCTCACCAAGCAGGCTCACTGCGTCAGTCGCCCTTCGAAGGAATCCTTGGCGGAGAGCGCGACGCTCCTGAGTGTGCTCAAGCACGTCTTCCACACCATCATCTGCCCCAAGCAAGCGCCGGGGGCTGCAGGTCAGCGCTCCCCCTCCGGGCTGGGGGCTGGGGGCTGGCGCCCTCGCGACGGCCGGGCATGCTGCGTCAGAAGCCCGGCCTGGGGCTAGCCCGACCTCAGGAGAAGAGCGCAGGAAGCGCCTCAGCCAATCGCAGTCCACGACCAGGCGAGAAGCCCATGGCAGGTTGGCTATGCCACGAGAAGGCTCGCGAAGGAGGATCGCGAGGTGCGCGGGGCCACGATATGCCTCGGGATGGTCCGCCTCCTCAATCGCCCTCACCACAAGGGCTCCGCTACTCGGGGCGCTCGAGGATGGTGGAGGGGGCAAAGCCAAAGGGGACGACTCCTCAGCCGTCTCAGCAAGCTCGGCTGGAAGGGGCCTCCGGGGCAAGGGTCAGTAAGAGCAACGGAAGGATCAGGAGCAGGGAAAGGAGAAGGCTTACTCATCAGTGGCGAAGTACTTTCTGCGCTTCAGCGGGCGACAAGGGTAACCGTCGCCCAGGGCCTCCCTTCTCTTCCTGAGAGCCCCAAAGTCCATGCGGAAGTGGCCTAAGAGTCGGGCACAGGGACCGACCTGCGACGAAGATGGAGCATCAAGACGATCAGCGTCAGGGGCGCCTGCCTGATGTGCGCCGCCAATCACCTCCCCGAGAGAAGCAGCTGGAGCCTCAGGGGCCCTAGTCGCAGGCACAGAGGGCAGCTGTTTGTCAACCTCAGCCTCAGCGGTACGGGCCCCGATAACTACTTCCTCATGAGCCTCGCCCGGTGCCATCACCACGCCAGGAGCCCCCTCGACCTCTGGCGCCTCGTACCTTCCTGCTCCGCCACTCGAGGACGAGTCGCCTTGGCCGACTGGAAGGGCAGGCACCACCACCGGATTCTCGCGAGACCCCTGAAGGCCGGCGGGGCGCAGCCCCCACTCATCAAAGGCAGGCATCTGCTTCACAAAGTCGACCCTGCTCTAGCAGAGGTACAGCAAGGCCCCTCCCTGCCGGACGCTGCCGGGGTTGGGGTCCCCAGCTAGGGTCAGCAGCGCCGTCTTCAGCACCTCAGGAGCCAGGTCCTCTTCTTGGAGCCTCATACTATCCTCGCGCCCGCGGAAGGCCCACATTCGGCGAGAGTGGCGTTGAAGAGGAGCAACGCAGCATAGCAGGAACTCCTTCACCACCTTGGGCGCTGTCACGCCAAGCGACCTTAAGAGCGCGAAGCGGCGCCAAACAAAGACGAGCCGGGGGCTCTCAAGCGCCACCTGGCCCAGCCCGAATTGGGGACAACAGGCGAGGTCGACTCCGTTAGCAGGGGGCTGGGCACCCCTGCGTCCACATACAGCCACCGCTCGCGGAACCCAACCTCGGGCAGGGGGAGCTTGAAGTCAATCCCAGAGGCGGTAGTCTCTGGCGCGGTAACGAAGCTTACACACGCCCAGCATTGGGTAGGGTCGACAAGATGCAGCGAGAAGAAGTGACGCAGCAAGGCAACCAAAGGAGGGATGCCCACCATGGATTCGCAGACGAAGGCGAAGACTGAAAGGAGGGTGATGGATTTATGACTCAGATGCAGCATGTGGATCTGATAGTGGGAGAGCACGGCATTGAAGAAATCAGAAAAAGGGGAAACCAGACCTGCCCACAAGGCGTCGGTGAAATATGGGACCTCGGTAACTATCCTGCCGATGGAGAAATGGGATGCGGGCCAGGCCGTCGTTCTCCCGCATTCACTGAAGATGGTGGCCAGAGCCGAGCTGACCTTACCCAAACCCTCGGCGGGGGCCGCCAACGGCGGCGGGCGAGGCGGAGACGCGGGATTCTTCCCTCTTCCCTTCTTCATCGGGGCCATGGCGATAGGAAAGGGGGGGGGGATGATTCGAGATTGAATTGAAAACAGAAACCAGGGTTCGAGCGGAGGAAGGACAGGAAGCCCTTGGGCGATAAAAGGGGAATGGCTGTGTTCGACTATGGGTCCGCCTAGCAAGGCGCAAGATAAGGAGGGCATGGGGGAACAGTGCCGCCCACGTCCAATCAACCGCCACGTGGCGCCCAAGGCCGCAGGCTGTTAGGGCCAGCGGCGCTTCGCTCTTGCCCTTCCGCCTCCCTATGCAGCCAAGTCCGGGCGCACCTTGGGCCCGGGGGCTACTGTCGGTGTTCTGGGAACGGGGGTCCCCAGACTTGCCTGCCTGCGGCCTACGGCGTGGCTCAAAGGGGGGCTCAGCACGGCCCATCTTCACCACCACAAACTCAAGACCCTCGCGAGGGGCCAAGCCTCGCGGGGCGGATGACAAGGAGCTTCCTCAGGCACGGCCTCGTCAGGCTGGCTCATGAGGAGGCGGAGAGATCAAGGCGGGGTACCTCGCGAGGTGCCCGTGATGCAAGCCATGACGACTTAGGGTGCCAGGCGGGTGCCAGCCCGCGCAGCGTCCTCCTTTCCTCTTTGGTGCAAAGGGGGCAAGTGCAACCGTGGAGTACCGAAGCATCAGGCAAAGGTTGCCATTTCGGTGCAACGAGACCAAGACCAGGAGGACCACGAGACGGAGGTCACCATGGAGCCCAAGACGGCGTCATCACCAGAGCTTTGTGCAGGCGAAGACTACTTTTGTCAGGATAGTTGATACTTGCTGTCCCCTTTCAAATTAGCCCGCCATTGTTGGCTCCCTTCCCGCTCAATATTTTGGGAGAGGACCAGGGCCACTATAAATAGGACCGGCCACCCACGTAGCAAGGGGTTCGACTCAGTCTCCTCCAAGGGCTCGACAAGCAGAGAGGTGGTAAGCAGAGAGAGAGAGTGAGATAGAGAAAGGTGGCTGAACTCCTCCCAGCAGTTCATCGCCCCAGCCAAGAACAGACCCTCGCGAGGCTGTTCTTCCTTGTACTGTTTATCATCATCAGCCCAAGAGGCAATCCACCGCACCACACACTGGAGTAGGGTATTACACCACAACGGTGGCCCGAACCAGTATAAACCCTGTGTCCCTTGTGTTGTTCTTTTCATAGCTTTGATCCTAGCGTGGCGGAGGGGTGCAGGAAGGTAGGAGGCGAAATCTCCGCGTGCACCCCAGTGTTCAAACCTCAAGGGTCTGCCGGAACCCGAAATCCGACAGCGGCCAGGACTGGGTTTGTTGCCAAGATGGCTTTTATTTCGTCGAGTCCGGCCATGGCTGCATCCGTCTACTCGAAGTGTTTTGTGCGCCGAAGGAGGCGGTAAAGGGGTAGGGCCTTTTCTCCCAAGCAGGAGATAATGCGGCTTAGAGCCGCCACGCATCTGGTTAATTTTTGTATTTGTTTGAGGTCCTTCGGGATATCCAATTGAGATAGAGCTCGGATCTTGGCTAGATTTGCTTCAATTCCTCTACCGGATACAATGAAGCCCAAGAGCTTTTCGGCTGGAACGCCAAAAACGCATTTTTCCGGGTTGAGCTTGATGTCGTATGTTCGGAGGTTATCAAATGTTAGCCTCAAGTCGTCTACTAGAGATTCGACATGTCTTGTTTTAATGACCACATCATCTACGTATGCCTCCACTATTTTGTCGATCTGGTTTGCCAGACATGTCTGAATCACGCGCTGATATCTTGCACCGGCGTTTTTGAGCCCAAAGGGCATTGTGTTGAAGCAGAATGGGCCGTATGGTGTGATGAATGCCGTTGCGACTTGGTCTGACTCTGCCATCTTTATTTGATGGTAGCCGGAGTATGCATCGAGGAAACACAACGAACCTTGTCCTATGGTAGCGTCGATAATTTGATTAATGCGGGGGAGGGGGAAGGGATCCTTTGGGCAAGCCTTGTTAAGGTCTTTAAAATCAACGCACAGGCGCCAGGATTTCTCCTTCTTTGGTACCATCACCAGGTTTGCTAGCCAGTACGGGTGTTTTATATCTTTGATGAATCCGGCCTCCAATAGCTTGGCTAGTTCCTCTCCCATGGCCTGTCTCTTAGGTTCGGAAAAACAACGAAGAGCCTGTTTGACTCGCTTGAATCCTTTTAGGATATTTAAGCTGTGTTCGGCCAGCCTGCGTGGGATTCCTGGCATGTCTGAAGGGTGCCAGTCGAAAATGTCCCAGTTCTCTCGTAGGAACTCTCGTAGTGCGGCGTCTACATCAGGGTTTAACTGTGCCCCGATGGAAGCTGTTTTATTGGGGTCCGTTGGATGGACCTGGAATTTGACTGTTTCGTCCGCCGGTTTAAAGGAGGTGGACTTGGATCTTTTGTCGAGTATCACATCGTCCCTATTCATCATGGAGCGCAGCGCAGCAGTCAGTTCCTTAGCCGCTAGGGCTTAGGATAGCGCCTCGAGGGCCAGTGCGGCTGTCTTGTTTTCAGCACGGAGTGCTATGTCCGGATCACTAGTGAGAGTGATGATTCCGTTAGGCCGAGGCATCTTGAGCTAGATGTACCCGTAATGGGGTATTGCTTGGAAGATTGTAAACGCTTCCCGCCCTAGCAGAGCGTGATATCCGCTACTGAATGGGGCCACTTGGAACATGACCTCTTCGGACCTGTAATTATCCGGCATGCCGAACACCACATCTAGTGTGATTTTTCTTGTACAGCGCGCTTCCCGACTGGGGATTATTCCTCTAAAGTTGTGCTACTTCGCTCAATGCGGTTCCAGTCTATTTCCATTTTTTGAAGGGTTTCGTCATAAATGAGGTTCAATCCGCTACCGCCATCCATGAGTACCTTGGTAAGACGAAAGCCGTCCACTATTGGACTGAGGACCAATGCGGCTGGTGCTCGGGCTATTCGGAATTTAGGTTCATCACTGGCATTAAAAGTAATAGCCATGTCACTCCATGGGTTTATTGTTGCTACTTGGTAGACTTCAGCAAGGCTGCGGAGTGTTCTTTTTCGCATATTATTTGATGCAAAAGTCTCGAAGATTGTTAATACCGTACTGGTGTCTCTGGGGTGGCTTTCTGTGGCTTCTGGAATTAGAAGGTCTTCGCCAATTTTTGCCACCTGCCGGAGTATCCAACATGCTCTAAGGCTGTGAGTTGTTGTGGCGCCCTCTGCACTGTGAATTTTACAGGGTCCATTAAGCCATCCTTCTAGTACGGTTCCATGCCCTGTAGAGGGCTTTTGCTTTTTGGTATTGAACCCGGGTGTCTGGCGATGATGCACCCTTTTATTTCGGACTGGGTTTGTATTCGGGGCCGGATTGTCCCAAAATTTTATTTCGGTTTTCCAGGCGCTTTCCATCGCACAGTACTTTCGTATTATGGACGCCAAGTCAGCGAAGCGTGTAATATCACGACGACTTATGGCGTTGAGGATTCCCTTGTCCGTGCAATTATTGTAGAAGAATGAAATTGCGTCTTCCTCGCGGCAGTCCTTTATCCTGTTCATAACCAGGAGGAATCTGGCCCAGTAATGATGTACTGTTTCTTCGGGCTCTTGCCTAATTTGGGATAGATCGCTTATGTACGGGTGGGTGGGTGGAATCAAATCCGAAACCTCACCCAATCTGAGACCCAGAGGCCAAGGAGTTTCCGAACTCGGAAGTTTGGATTCTTGGATGCTGTCCAATGAATCTAGCCCGTCGCCTGACTTTAAGTTCAGGTCTTGAGTGATGTCCTCCCCTCCGCAGGTATCCGGCTTGGAGGGATCGGGAATCCGGACATAGCTAGTCCTTAAGATAGATGAAGGGTCGCCGCACTGTCCCTCTACCACGGCAACGTGATGGGTGACCTGGGGAGAGTTAATCTCTCTCAGATCGTCGGTGCAGCAGCCGAACAGGCGGTCATAAGGAAACCACCTAGCCGGAGAGTTTGCCCGACAGCCAAAGCTCGCTTAGCAACGGTGCCGTCTTTAAAGACGGGATGAGGCATCCTTCCTGATGGCGACGGCATAGAGGAACTCCCAATGAAAGCACCAATGTCAGTGTCAAAACCGGCGGATCTCGGGTAGGGGGTCTTGAACTGTGCGTCTAGGCGGATGGTAACAGGAGACCGGGGACATGATGTTTTTACCCAGGTTCGAGCCCTCTCGATGGAGGTAAAACCCTACGTCCTGCTTGATTAATATTGATGATATGGGTAGTACAAGAGTAGATCTACCACGAGATCAGAGAGGCTAAACCCTAGAAGCTAGCCTATGGTATGATTGTATGTCCCTACGGACTAAAACCCTCCGGTTTATATAGACACCGGAGAGGGCTAGGATTACACAGAGTCGGTTACAATGGTAGGAGATCTACATATCCGTACCGCCAAGCTTGCCTTCCACGCCAAGGAAAGTCCCTTCCAGACACGGGACGAAGTCTTCAATCTTGTATCTTCATAGTCTAGGAATCCGGCCGAAGGTATAGTCCGGCTATCCGGACACCCCCTAATCCAGGACTCCCTCAGGGTGAGAGACTGAATATAGCAAACCCTAGCAAATGAATGCTGAGCCTCCAGCGTGTAACATATATGTAGTGCGGCGAGCGTGTGGAGAGTGCAAACCCTAGCGAACAAGCGTTGAGCCTCCCGCTTATATATATACTACTGTAGTACGGACTGAGCTCCGGTGCCTTCACTGCACCTGCTTTTGGCTGTATGACAGGTGAGCCAGCCACATTTTGGACCCACCTGTCGTAAAACCCTAGCGAAAATTGCACCAACGTGAAAGACGATTGCGTCTCCAACACAACCAAGGTGAACTGACGAAGGATATCATCTTTGTGTGTAACAAGCAAAGAGCACTTATGGGAGACAGCTTGTTTTTCGTCGAAAATCGATCAGCTTCACCAGCAGACGCAACCATGAGGCGTAACCATGAGCATCGATAGGTCATCGTGGTGATGCATCATCCATTTGGCATCAAGTTTGGGAGAGGCACCTAAGAAGTTCGACAAATCCTCACTGTGGTATGTTTCTTCTCAGTAATCAAGCTCGAGGAACAAAGAACCACGTGGCAGAGGACAGTGAGGCGGAACAACAATGGCCATCCAATTTTGTGCAGTTCCACTAAAATTGAGGAAGACATGCCCGGGTATGGAGACACGCATCGCTGTTTCCAAAAATATAAAAAAGGGTTAGCAATGACATCTCAATTGTTAATAAGAATTAATGAAAAGTACACCAACAAACAGAAGCATCAAAATTATCTTGATGGCAACTAAACCAGGATACCCGAGAAAAAAAGCATTTCTTCATTTAACCAGTGATAGTACTACCACCATATGGACAATGACCGCACAACGACCATGTACTTTTTGTCGAAACAACATGTATACCTCCACCGAGGCATAAATCAGGACAACTTTTTGAGTGGCATTTCCTCTATAATAGTACTAGTAGGTGATGTTGGACCAGCCGATAAACCCTAGCTACTATGCATGGGGAGCTGGGGAGTAGTCGCATAGAAGAAAACCCGCACGCAGCGACCTGGGGAGCTGGACCAGTACAAGAAGTTATACCTCAGGTGGGCAAGATGTCGTTTAGGCGGGCGGGCGGGATCTGCCCACACGACGGCAGCGAACAAGGGCGCGGAGGATCTTCGTTCGTGCCAGCGCCGGCTCCGAGAGGATGATGCACATCGGCTTCCTCCATCGCCGACGACGACAATGTCAACGCTGCACCTCCTCACCTCCCGTAGCAGACGAGATTCGGCCGGATCTATGACCACCGGTGAGGAGAGAGATAGAGTGCACACTGTGATCTTGTTTTGATATGGAGAGGGTGAGAGAGCGAGACACGAGAAACTCTATCAAAAGAGAGGCTATAATGGGGTAAAAAATCTCTCCAAAGCAGTGGTTTTAAATAGAATACGCGCGTTCCCACAAAAAAGAAACGAAAACTGGCGGGCAATTTTTTAAGGGTCTGTCTAGGACACATCTAGATGTGACATAGTTATGTCACATATAAGTTGATGTCCACTCTGTTTGCGGTATTTTCCTAGTTTTTTTGTTTCTTGTTGCTACATTATATACTTGTGGGAGCTTAGATGTGATATCCTTAAATAACAACTAGATGTGAATTAGACAAACTGATTTTCTAACGTACCAAGACAGAAAACTCGATCAAAAACATGCCCCCGCTTCCAGGTCGCGAGAGTCGTCGCGCACACACACATAGACATAGACATGCATATCCGTGTTTACGTAAAATTCCATTTCCATCTCGATCTCCAATCATATTTGTCCAACTGGCACATTATTTACGTTGTTAATTATATATGTAGCAATATTAACGTACATCATCTCTTGTTTGTGCACGTCCGGACCGCTGCCACGGCCTGTCCTGACCAACCCGAACCCTCTTCATCACCCGCACGTGCTTCCCGCACGAAACGGTCAGTGCCGCATTCATGCCTGGGCAGAGCGGATGCGACCTCTCATTGGCGCCGGCATTGATTGCGGTGCGCCGGCCGAGAGAGCGTCGACCGCGCCGCTTCCGGGTGCACGCGGCTGCTCCGCGTTCAAAGGTTGCAATAGCCGGCTACAACATGCGCGATCTCTTCTAGTAGTAAGTTCTTGGGAGTCCGTGCTACGGCTAGCTGTCCTCCCCCAACTCGTCAATCTCTTCCAGTAGTGCTAGTACTCCATGGCGCGATCCATCGACAAGCAGGCGAGAAAGTTATGGTATACTACTCGGTTTGCGGTGAGTGGCATGCCGAGCGACCGTGTGGGGTCGAGCCGTGGAGGAGGGTGAGACACAAACATGACAGACGTGATTTAAACGTTGGTTTTGCTCGATGGCGTGATCCAACGAAACGAAACGTTGGTTTCTCTCCGTTTCCATTTTTTCTATGAAAAAACGGAAACTTTTCCACTCCATTTTCATTCCTATTCCAAGGTTGCCCCGTTACAACATTCCATCAAATACAAAGGAAAACTAACATGCATGCTGATGCATCTCAATGATTCACATGTCATAGCCAACATTTACTTCACAACTAAAGAAAAAAGTTGTGAGAGCGTGTACGATAGAAAAACTACTGATGGGGTCACTACGACTTAAACCCTAAACCCTAAACATGATTTAATTTCCTGGCCAGGTAGAACCTGTCGAAGGAATGTGCTAGAGTGTCGGTGTACAAAAAGAGGGGTACACTTTTTGTACCCCTATAACTGTGCACGGCAATCTGAGCCACGGGCACCACCACACTGAGCAAGGCAAGGGAGGTGAGCCAAGGTAAGGCCAAAGCTCAGAAGAAGCAGAACGACGCCAAGACCAAGACCACAAAGAGCAAAGGGGACGAAGCGGACCCCCCGGCAAGATCCTTGCTGGGAGGCGGTTTTAGCAAACCCGGCAAGACCCTTGCCGTGGCAGCTCGCCCCACACCTACGGGGTAAGTCACCCTTGAGTCCACTGCCCCCATGGGGGCAAGGATTCGGGAGACATCCCTGTGGTGGCTTGCAGATCTTTGTGAAGACATTCAAGATCAGATACACCCTTTAGAAGACGATGATCCTTGGCGGGATCCCAGCCAAGGAGGACCACAAGGCCCCTGGCAAGAGCCTTGCCGGGGATGACAGCGGGCGCCACGGCAAGACCCTTGCCGAGGCCCCGGCAAGGCCCTTGCCAAGAACACCCGTAGGGCCACCATCAGGCCCATGCCAGTCAAACCTCCACCGCCATTCGCATGCAGCTGCCGACCCAACCAGCTGGGCAGGCACCTACGTGGGGGCATGCGGATCTTCGTGAAGACCCACCACTGCGCCACCTCAGCTGCCTGCCTACCTACATGGCACCGTGGGCGCCGCTGGCCAGGGCGCGTGTCGGCACGAGAGGGAGCGGCGACGGACGAGATAGGGCTCTCCCTCGGCCCCGATAACGCAAGGACGCCTGGGCAAGACGCATTAAATGCGCCTTGTCATGTAATGCGAGGGATAACCTCGCATCACCGTTCCCTTTCCACCTCCAGTGTGCCACTGTGGCCACCCCTTTTCCTATAAAAGGAGGCCCGAGGCGACCAGGAAGAGGATTCGGCTTTTTGGAGCTCCTCACTCCCCATAGCTAGCTCAAGAACACTGATATACAATCCACCAAAGCAGGAGTAGGGTTTTACGCATCCTCGCGGCCCAAACCTGGATAAACGAACCGTGTGCTATCTGTTAGATCCGCTCTTCTCACGACCCCGCGCCCCGCAACTGTAGTAGGGATTCTTGTGATCCCATAGGTGTCGTTCGCACCGACATCTTTTGCGCGCCAGGTAGGGGGTCGCAGTTGTGAGAATCGGCTCTAGCAATCAGCTCAGCACTCCTTCGTCTTCGTGGCTCTTGAAGAAGAAAGGAGGCCAAAAGATCGACACTCGAGCGATCGACACTCGGGCTCTACCACGATCGGCAACGCCCTTGCCCTATTTCGAGTCCACTCAACAGCTCAAGCGGCTGCGTCGAGAATGGCAGAGTAGCTTTCCGCGATCTGCAACGCCCCAGATTCTGACTCGAGTCAAACTCGATAGTTCGAGCGGCCGCGTTCAGAATGGAAAGGTGGCTTGTCCGGCAGCACGTGTACCCGGCTGGCCATGGGGATTCGTCCCCAAAACGCCGCTAGGGGCTTCCGCGCCGGCAAGCCTTCCCGATCGGCGTAGGGCGCACATACAAAGAGGAATTGAACGGGGAAATAACATGCATGAAAATTAAGAGTACTTCAGAGTTATATTACATCACAGCATTGCTGTGGTTCTAACTAAAGATAAAATTTGTCTTGGTTGGGAACCCGCAGCGGCGAAGAAGAATGGGATGCCTAATCCCGGCGCTGGCCTTCCACCCTCTTGATTTCGTCGATGCAGTCGGTGATGGGCTTGATGCGCTCCTTGAGCACCGTGAGGTCAGCACCATCCGGCAAGCTCTTCATCGCAGCCGCAAAGTCAAGATCAGGATTCCAGTATGCCACCTTGGT
The DNA here is from genome assembly GCF_002162155.2 of Triticum dicoccoides. Taxonomy (NCBI): domain Eukaryota; kingdom Viridiplantae; phylum Streptophyta; class Magnoliopsida; order Poales; family Poaceae; genus Triticum; species Triticum dicoccoides. The sequence goes on along the minus strand of NC_041384.1, from coordinate 608,771,482 downwards.
GAGGACCTTGGTCACGACCCTCTGGCAAAGTCGCCAGGCCTCCTAGGCCAGCGTGGCCGTCCTGTTGGAGTGGAGATAAGCCAGGGCTCCAAGGACGCCCTCGAAGAACATGGTCAACTTGGTGTTGACGGTCCCGCTGCGCTCAGGGGCCTACCTCATGTGTGGCATCCCAAGGTGGCCAACTGTGAGGAGACCCTGCCGACGACCTCCTCCAGACGGCTGATCCATCTGTTATCGCCCGCCACATAATCCTGGTGGGAGGCGGCCTTGTTCGCCCGCAACTGCTTCTCCTCCTCGAGGCTCCTGGTCAAGGTCTCCTCTCGAGCCCTGCCCTCCGACAACACCTTCTCGAGATACTCCAGCTTCAGCCTGAGGTCTCTGATAGAGTTCTGCGCGTCGGAGAGCTCCCCAACCCTGTTGATGACCGCTCCTTGCGCCTCCACCAAGGCGCTGCTGAGCATGCTCTTCTCGTTGGACAGCTTGAGGGCCTGCTCCTTCAGCTTGTCTTGCGCCACCTCCAACTCCCTTACCTTGCCAGCATGGGCCAGAGCCTGGGCATCGAGTGCCTCCTTGTGCCTCTGCTCCAGCTCGCGAGTCCGCCGCGCGACAAGGGCCTCGAGCTCCTCATCCTTGCCACGGAGCGCTGCGGAAAGCTTCGCCTCACGCGCGGTGAGGTCCTCTTCCTGGGAATCCAGTGCGGCTTGATGCTGGTTCCGGACGGCCTCGGCCGCGGCAGCCAAGTTTGCCGCCTGTTCCTGGGCCTTCTCGATGTCAGCCATCTTCATGGTGAGCTCGACATCGCGCTTGGCCAACTCCTCCTGAAGGGCCCTCTGCTCCTCACGAGCTTGATGGAACCAGGTCTGCGTCTCAGCAACGCGCGCCTTGAAATCCACCTTCGCCTGGTCCACCGTTTCCATCCTGGACTTAACCTTGTCCAGATGGACACAGTAGAGCGCCTGGAGTTTTCGGAAGTTGGCCCCCATTGCGCGGAAAAGCTGCTCTTCCGGAGAACCATCACCGCCAACGCCCGGGTCACCGACAACCTCAAGCCCGGTGGCGGCAAGCACCTCGCCGTCAAAAACTTCCCCTTCGGCGGGCGCCCAGCTTGACGCCCCTGGGAGGTGGACGAAGAGATCATCGCCCACCTTCAGATATCTGCCGGGGCCCGAGGTTGAGGAGGAGGGAGGCTGGTCGCCCATCACCTCTTCTTTGGCGAAGGCCTTGCCGGCCTCACCGGCAGGTCCACCGCTGGCGCCCTCGGCAAAAGCCTCGCCGGTCGCCTTGGCGGCCCCCGCAGCGGTGTCCCCGGCGGCACCCTTGGCGGCTTCATCAGCGGCGGCCTCGTCAGCGTCTTTGGCGGCCTCCTCGGCGGCAATCCTGCTAGCCTCCGCCGCAGCCTCCTCAGCGATATCCCCGACAACAGTGTCCACGTCCTCCATCTCTGTTGAAGGAGGGCCTGGGCAGCAACGGGAGCAATGAAGCCAAGAAAAGAATAAGGGAAAACAGAGACGAAGGACAGGCGACTCACCAGTGCCAGGCTGTGAAGAAGGAGTCCCCTCTCCGCCGGCATTTGGTGTCGTGGCAGAGCCACCAGCGTCCAAGTTCCCCTCTTCCTCCATGGGTGTGGACTCCGTGCCTGATGCCCTTGCCGGGGACGCCCCCTGCGGCGGCATAGTCGATGGGGGTGGTGTGTTAGGAGTAGCCCTCTGTGGCTCCTCCTGCTGCCGCTCCCCTCCTGCAAACCCGACAAGGTCAGCATCATAGCATCGAGGGCCTACCGCATGTCGAGTAAGAAGAGGGTGACGAACTTACGCTGGGGGCTGCGCCGGGGGCTGCTGTCCGGGTTGCTCAACACCACTAGTGGTGTCTTTGAAGCCCCAGCCGGGGGCTGGCTGCTCGCCGAGGTCCTCTCCCTCTTCGCCCTCTGGGCCAACATCTCTGTCTCCCTGTGGAAGCAAAAATGGATCAAGACAAGCGACCCAATTCAAGGAAATGGACAGTAAGGAACGGGGAACTTACTCGTCATCCGTCTCCTCCTCTTCCACCAGTTTCCTTTTCCTCTCCGGGATGAGAGGCCCGAGATCAAAAGGGAGCTCCACATCATCATCCGAGTCAACGCCTGTCGGAGGAGGTGAAGGAGGCGGCGGGGTTTGTGCGTGCCCGGATGAGGAAGGGGCTGTTGTCTTCTTTTCTCAGCGGCCTTTGTTAGCCTCTTGGCTGCCATGGCCCTCGTGTGGCGCCCAGACCCCTCCAGGGTCAATTGAGGCCGCGCAGCCCTGCCGGGCCGGACCGGCTCACCGGAGCCAACCCGCCGCGAGGCTCGCCCTCTTCCCCTGGTTGGCGTCGAGCCCGCCGCCATGTCCTCTTCCTCCCCCGACGACTCGTCGGCCGCATCCTCGACAAGCGAAGCTCCGGTGTCGGCGCTGCTGACCTCCTCAGAGGCCGCCGCCCACCGGGTGAGCTCCTCTTCCTCTGCCTCCATTGTGGCCTTGTCCTCCACGCCCCCGGCGCTGCTGGCCTCCGCGACAAGCTGTACCTCCCTCGCCCTAGTGGCGATGTAATCCAGCTCTGCCTGGGTGGTGTCCATGATAAGCCACCGCTCGGCGTCGACATTGACGTACACCTCGATCAGGGTGTCGAAGAATTTCTGCACATCCTCGTCCTTCGGCTCCTCCCAGCTCGGGATAGGGCCGTGTGCATTGCAGTCTGGCATCATGGCGATGATCTCGGACCGATGCGAATTGTTGCACAACGGGACCACCCCCGCTGGCAGCTTGAAAAATGGCCCCTTGAGGGCCTTGCCAACCTTTGCGGGAGACCTCACAGCCTTGCCGGTCCGCTCGACCTCGCCATCGCGACACACATCAAGTTGGAAGAGTCACTGGCAGAAATGGGCATGTCCCATCACCATGAAGTTGTGGTCGAGGCCAGGGCGGAGCCGCATAATGTCAGCCGGGTTCGTGAAGAGCCAAGCTGGCCTCCCCTTGTTATGCAACAGGGCGATCCGGCGGCGAATGAAGTCCGCCCCGATCATCTCAAGGGTGAGTCCAGCCTTGGTAAGCTGGAGAATCCTGGTGGTGGCGACGGTGAGCCTCTCATCGGCGCCATCGTCATCGCTCCAATCGCTGCCACGGACCGGCCACACTCGCCGGACCTTGCAGAATTTTGGCGGGTTTTCATCTTCAATCCAACACCACAGGCCACGCCATTCCTCCCACTTGTCCTTCGCGACACCGTCCGGGTACGCCTCCTTGGATCTTGAGATCCAGGTGACGCAACCGGAGACGGCTCCTCCCGGCTGGATTCGAGGGAAGAAGTAATGGCAGAAGAGCGCCGTGTTGGGCTGCACCCCGGCAAATCCTTCGCAAAGATGCCTGAAGAAAGCCATGCACGCCACCGCATTCGGAGTAAAATCCAAGAGGCGAAAGCCGAATGTGCGCATGACATTGCAGAAGAAATCAGAGAAAGGGGGGCATAACCCGCAGGAAAAGTAATCAACAAAGAAGGGGTACCGATTTGAGGCAGGATCAGCGCAAGCGGCAGGAATGACGCGCGTCGCCGGGTGTCCCGAATCCTCTCCCCCCGTCTTCACTCCCCATAAGGGCTTGAAGGAGGCCCGGAGCTCTTGAACATCAACCGTCGAGGGGAAGAAGAAGGCGGACTTCGTCCGGTCCCCCGATAGCGCGCTTGCCGGCGGCTCCACCGCCCCGGTGCCCTTAGGCACCCCCTCGCTCTTGGGGAATTTGGGAGCCATGGAGACCAAGAAGTATAGAGGGCTGAGGAAGGGGGATGGCGAAGTAGCGGCGGCGGGCGACAGAGAAAGCTTAGGAAGGAAGGGAGAGAGGAAACGGCGGCTCTGAGATCGGAAAAGGCACGAGGGAAGAGGAGAAAGTGAGCAGCGCGCCCACGGTTATTCCTTCTTATGGGGGCAAAAACGCAGGCCGCCTCCTTTCACATTAACTGTGACGTGACGCATGCCCTCGGGAAGCAACCACACGCATGCCGCCCACGTCACACACGCCTCCCCACGCCGCGCCACGCGCGAGAAGCATGGGAAGCACAGCGCATGAAGAGACTTACCGCGGTAAAAACCGCCCCGCCTGCCCGTGCACCGTTTTTGGGCCTAGCCCAACGACGCGATTGCGCTTACGTGTGGCCCAGGCCCGGGGGCTCCTGTCGGTGTACAAAAAGAGGGGTACACTTTTTGTACCCCTATAACTGTGCACGGGCAGTCTGAGCCACGGGCACCACCACACTGAGCAAGGCAGGGGAGGTGAGCCAAGGTAAGGCCAAAGCTCAGAAGAAGCAGAACAACGCCAAGACCAAGACCACAAAGAGCAAAGGGGACGAAGCAGACCCCCCCGGCAAGATCCTTGCCGGGAGGCGGTTTTAGCAAACCCGGCAAGACCCTTGCCGTGGCAGCTCGCCCCACACCTACGGGGTAAGTCACCCTTGAGTCCACTGCCCCCATGGGGGCAAGGATTCGGGAGACATCCCTGTGGTGGCTTGCAGATCTTTGTGAAGACATTCAAGATTAGATACACCCTTTAGAAGACGATGATCCTTGGCGGGATCCCAGCCAAGGAGGACCACAAGGCCCCCGGCAAGAGCCTTGCCGGGGATGACAGCGGGCGCCACGGCAAGACCCTTGCCGGGGCCCCGGCAAGGCCCTTGCCAAGAACACCCGTAGGGCCACCATCAGGCCCACGCCAGTCAAACCTCCACCGCCATTCACATGTAGCTGCCGATCCAACCAGCTGGGCAGGCACCTACGTGGCGGCATGCGGATCTTCGTGAAGACCCACCACTGCGCCACCTCAGCTGCCTGCCTGCCTACATGGCACCGCAGGCGCCGCTGGCCAGGGCGCGTGTCGACACGAGAGGAAGCGGCGACGGACGCGACAGGGCTCTCCCCCGGCCCCGATAAAGCAAGGACACCTGGGCAAGACGCATTAAATGCGCCTTGTCATGTAATGCGAGGGATAACCTCGCATCACCGTTCCCTTTCCACCTCCAGTGTGCCACTGTGGCCACCCCTTTTCCTATAAAAGGAGGCCCGAGGCGACCAGGAAGAGGCTTCGGCTTTTTGGAGCTCCTCACGCCCCATAGCTAGCTCAAGAACACTGATATACAATCCACCAAAGTAGGAGTATGGTTTTAAGCATCCTCGCGGCCCGAACCTAGATAAACGAACCATGTGCTATCTGTTAGATCCGCTCTTCTCACGACCCCGCGCCCCGCAACCGTAGTAGGGATTCTTGTGATCCCATAGGTGTCGTTCGCACCGACATAGAGGGAGATTCTTTAGTGAGAATGTCAGCAACAATAGAAGCAACACTCTTTGGTTCTCCACCTTCCGGTACCTCTTGTTCCATAGCACTTTCAATGTCGGGAAGGAAAGACGGCTGGCACCCTCGGATCATACGATGCTTTTGTGCAGTTCCACTAAAATCGACCTGAGCATCCCTGATGGCAAAGATATTGAAGAAGTGTGATTAGAATAATAGTACTGGCACTAGTTCATCAGACATAAACTCATCACAAATAGAAGCCGATAGAAGTAGAGAAAGATCGACATGGAGATGGAGCTACGACAGTGGAGCAAGCCGGCTCCAAAAGGAAGATGGACTACCTGGGACATCGGGCTGTAGCTAGAAGGGTGGTTGGGACGCGGCATCGGCCCATACTGCCGTGACCCCCGATTGGGACGCACCGACTGTGGGTTTTCTCCCTCGCCGATGTCGACCGCGTCTACACAGAACATTGTTCCCTTCCCCCAGCTGCGGGATCAGGCCCGTCGTTCTATGCTTGTGAAGAGAGCAACCTAAGCAAGCAGGCTTGTAGCTTAGGCTCCTGCTAGTGTATATATAGTGGTTTTCTTTTTCTCTCCATATCAACCATTTTATATTGCGTATGTGTCATTCAAGAGTGAAATGATGGTTGCTTCTTCCGACTAACTTACCGTGTGATTTGACTGCTCCTTAGTGGCCCCTACACGTACTCCCCCTACGTGTATGCAACAGTCACACGTACACATGGACGCAAAAACGCGTGCGATGCCTTAATACATGCATGTCCGAGCACATGACAGAACACACACGATCACGCTCAAGTGCTCAACCTACACGTGCATGCACACACATACTCAGTCAGGGTGAGCTAGTGACTGTATGAACACCGGAAAATATATATATTGAGCGCAATGAGCATATTATGAAGTCCACTGACCGTATTTTTACAAATATACAGTGACAGACGGTGTATTTATCTCGTTTGAAATTAAGCCATATTAACCGGAGAGGAGGCAGCATGGACTAGCATTACTTTGCTGTGTCCCGTCAACTTGCCGAACGAGGAGAAGGTTGCAGGACGGGAGAAGCTTGCGCGCGGTGGCTCGCAGGACAAGGAGAAACTTTTGGCTAATGCAAGCTCTCCCTCGCTCAGGTGGTGGACATGCAACAGTTAATTCGGTGTCAGATTGCCAGAAGCATAAACTATACTACTATTGCTATTATTGTTCGACTTCCCAAACAGCCAAGCACAAAGTTTACTAGTACTACTACTATAGTCCATAAAGGTACGTACTATACTAGTACTAGGAACCGAATGGAGGAGCGTCTGCACTCTTATTATAATTTTAAAATGTGATAGAGCAATCTTCAACACATTTGGTTCTCTTCGAGGGTTCTCGCATGTGATAATGGAGATTGACTGCATGGAACACTCGCCACAATTCTTGCTTAATTCTGGCTCATATCCTGTTACAAATAGTAGCGCTTAGTAATATTTCCTCTTTTTTTGTTATTCAACATGTAAACAGGTCAGCAAACCTTGCGGCGCATCTTCGTGCGAACCGTGCTTGCTACACTTTGAATGTGGCCGAGAGCTGGCTTGATGAAACACCTCGCTTCCTACTTCTTTCTTTGCGGGGTACCTCGCTTCCTAGTGACCAGTGTCTTGGCTGATCGTCCTAAGAATGCTTATATATATATGAATAAAGCTCTCTCATTTACCCACAAAAAAGATTAAGCCATATTAACCGGAAAGGAGGGAGTATGGACTAGCCCTACTTTTTGGTGTGTCCCGTCAACTCGCAGAACGAGGAGAAGCTTGCAGGACAAGGTGAAGCTCGCTTATGCCTTTTGACTAATGCAACCTACCCTCGGTGGACATGCATCAGTCCATTCGGTGTCAGATTGTCAGAGGCATACACTGTAGTACCCAACATGCGGAGTACCATCATTGTTCGACTTCACGAAGGGGCGAAGAGCCAAGCGTAGTAGTACGCGTACTTGGTTTTGCACCTTCATACTACTCCACCCTCCGTCACAGTTTACAGGGCGCACTTCATTATGATGCATTTCTCTCAATGCATTTCCACCACCAGAGAGACTTCAGACGCGTTTGGCTTAATGCTCAATTAATTAGGGTGTGGTAACCGCAATCAAGTCCACAATTTACTCTCCATGTACTATACTACTACAGAGTGCATGCATGTGTGTACTCGGGGTGGAAGCACTGCATTCATGTGTGTACGCATTATTCCCTCTAGTAATAGACGCCGTGCTATAACTACCAATGCTATTTTTCAGGCCGATCGCTAGTCGCCTTGGTCCCATAGATTTTTTTTCTTTTTTCTGAAGCGCGCTATATAAACAGTGACGGATGGAGTAGTATGAGCGGATTCAAAGAAGAGCGTATTGATGGTTGTTTCTTCAGAGCAACTTAAAGTGGGAAAGGTGGGGCTTATGATTTGACTGCTCATTACTCACTATTAATGCGCGCGCAACGACCGGGCTGAGTCTCCCATGCGGTTGTGCACTACCCCCTCGGTTCTTAAATATACTCCGGAGTATTTGTCTTTCTAGAGATTTCAATGAGTGACTACTCAAATATTTGTCTTTTTAGAGATTTCAAATGGACTGGCACATACGGATGTATATAGACATATTTTAGAGTGTAGATTCACTCATTTTGCTTCGTATGTAGTCACTTGTTGAAATCTCTGTTAAGATGAATAGAATATTTAGGAACGGAGGGAGTACACATACGAAGCAAAATGAGTGAATCTACACTCTAAAATATGCCCGTTTGAAATTTGTAAAAAGACAAATATTTAGGAACGAAGGAGTATAATTTTGTGCATGGCACATGGACCCAGATGATGAAGAGGCTTCTGGCAATGCTATCAAGCTTCCATCATTTGTTTAGATAATTGACGTACTATACAAATAATTTTCCAGGGACATGAAATTGTACCATGGTGTGTGCTTTCAGCTTTTGTTTCGCGTGTCTTGCCATCGATGCTCTTTCAGAAACAATAAAAAACTAACTTCCTTGCTAATGCATGTCAATTATTAGCAGATCAGAGATAATAATTACATCACAACTGAAGACAAAGTTGTGAGAAGGTGTTAAATTAAAATTGATCCATGCTTTCATTGGCAGCAACGCCCCCCCAGCTCTGTCTAAATCAACAAGGCATGTTGGGGAAAAAAGTAGCTGTTTGGAGCATGCAACATTCCGATCATTTTGTGCAGTTCCACTAAAATAGAGCTAAGCGTCCCTGTTCCAAAGATATCAAGTGTGATTACGATAATAGAGGACTGCTGATGAAACAATAAACACACAAATAGAAGCTGGTCACCTTTGCAGTCTCTCTTAAGACTAACTAGTTGGAGAAGATTAGGCTCGGAGTTGGATGAGGAGGATAGAGCAAAACCAATCTCCCTTTGTGCAGTCGCACTAAAATGTAGAGACGTTTCCCGTGTGACATTTTAGTACAACAACACAAAACACTCTTAAGAAAAAAGTGATTTGTGCAGTTCACCAAAAGGTCGCAATAGCAACGACGTGAAATGGATAGCCCTGTTTGCAAAAAAAAGAGGTAGAAAGGAAACAATTACTGGCCAATAACAGTTGATGACACATGCGACGACAAAAATGAAGCATATTCCTTGTCCTAAGGGAAGATAACAACACGGTTGTTTTTGTCTAAAATGGTGTGAGGACGAGAATGCAATATGGAAAGTACGCCGGACGAGCTACGTTTTGGGCAAAGAACTATGGAAGATCCACATGTAGCGACGTGGGAAAACGGGCAGTGGAGCAAGGCCGGAGGGGATACCTGGAGGTCGTCGGGATGTAACTAGGTGAGCAGCGATGGGCGGAATCTGCGAGCAGGTGGCGTAGGCCCTGCCGCGCCGGAGCTTGGTCAGAGAGAACGGCGTGTACCGCAGATCGGGAGTGCTGCCTCGGCGCCGTCTAACGGAGAAACGATGCACTTCCTCCCTTTCCCCCGGCGGACGAGATGCGGCCGGATCAGTGACCAACAGTGAGAGAGAGAGAGGCCACCGCACTCCCTTTCCCCCGGCGGTCGGGATGCGGCCGGATCAGTGACCAATGGTGAGAGAGAGAGAGGCCACCGGAGCCTTGTGTGAGATACTCTGAAGAGCGGACTACCTTTTCCTCCATAAAAATCATTTTATATTCTGTGTATGTGCCATTGAGCGCTATAACTTTATTTAAAAATAACGCGGCAACGCGTCAAGTCAAACTTTGTTTCGTGCACGCGTGGTACACGACCTCCCTAGGTAAGCAACCGCTACAGGCGTTTAAATTAGCACGTGGGCAGCCATTTCGTAAAGAAATGAGCTCCACCATGTACCCGCGCGGGTGTGGCTGGGCACGAAGCATGAGTACGTGCATGGTGCACCTATTCTCTTCTTGTATATGTACACCACCTACGCGGGGTTGTGTGAGAGAGATACAAACCTAGAGAGATATAGTGTGTGGGTTCTTGAGAGTTTTTTTGTGGGGGGGTCAATCAAAAAATTTAACATATGCAATGTGTGTGAAACAGAGTCCTGGATATAACATATATATAGAGGGGGCGATCCACGAGAAGAGAGTGGATGTATCATCGGCTTGAGGTGTCCATAGAATCGAAGAGAGGGATGATGTGTGTGTGTGTGTGCGCGCGCCCGCGCTATCGATAAAGAGTGCCATCGAATTTGTGTGTGCCCACGTCAAAGATATAGAGTGGTTGGCCTACTGGAATGTGAGATGGGACATGTGCAGTTTGTCTCTGTGGCATGGATACCTACCTGCAGCGCTGGACTATCGGTGTGTGGTGGGGGAAGAGGGAGGCCCAATTAACTATAGAGGTAAAATGGCTGGTATATGTGTGGAAGAGGAGAGAGGCCTACCTCATGTATTAAGGAGATCGATCTGCCTCATGTATTATGGGAGATCGATCGGCATCCATGCATATGTGCAGGAGATGAATAAGGTTGGGAGAGAGACAGAGCTAGAGTGTTGGAGGGGGTGGTAGTGGAGTTGCTTTTAACAAATGGTGGGATAGGCTTGCTAGACAAACGGAGGGTGTCGGGTGGTAGGTGCGACATATGCCAACGGGTGGCTTATCATTGTGGGAGCCAGTAAGACATCGCCGGTGCCTAGAAACGGGATAAGGCGAAGACATGCACGCTGGCGGATCTTACCCAGCTTCGGGGCTCTCCATGGAGATAAAACCCCTACTGCTGCTCTGCGGGGTCTCCGCATGTTCACTAGAGGAATCGAGTGGCAATACAACGCTCCTTGAGCTGTTTGGTGGGAAGAGGAAGAAGGGCACGGCAAGCCTGCTTCTTCTCCTTGTGGGGTGTCTAGGACTAGTAAGGGGTCGAACCCTTTGCATGGGTGCTAAGGGGGGTTTATATAGGCCTACCCCCCGGGGGTACAATGGTAATCCGACTGGGCACGGGGCCCAGCCGTTTGTGACTGCGCTCGTCGGCTTCTGCGCTGGCTGCTGGGGCCCGCCGACTGGTGGGTCCCGCCGGCTGCCGGCCCCTTGGTCAACAGGCAGGCCCCACTGTCCAGGGCCTGGTCGGCGGCTGGTTACTATGGCTCCATCTTGTTGATGTGAGCTTCATCGTGGTAAGCGCGGCTACAGTACCGTCGCCTGCCACGCGATCGCTGTAGCCTTACCGTGTCTTGTCCCCTTAATGGGGCGTCCTCTTCGAGGAAGGCGGCAGGCCGGCTGCAGGGAGCCGGCTATGTCTTGGGCCGACTAGTTGGAGGCGTGGCCGCCTTCGGGCGTCTCTCTACTCAAAGGGGCCCACCGTCTGTGGGCCACGCTGGCGGCCCGTCATGGGTGATGCCAGGGTCAACATGGCAACAGTGCCGCGCCGGACGGGTCGTGCCTAGCCCGTACGGCGCACCATGCCAGGCGTGCTCCGGGATTCGGGGGTGGCAGGCTTTACTGTAGCCACGCCCCGTCGCACCGCCGTTAGGTGGGTGCAAACTTTGTGGGTACGGTCTTGATCGCTTTACAGGGAGCCGGCTTCTTGGAGTCAGCCTTCTCATGGCCGGCTTCTTGGAGTCGGCCTTCTCATGAGGGCTAAAGTCGGACCGCCTTCTGAAAGCCGGCCTGGGTTGCAGCCAGCTAGGGGAAGGCGGCCCCATGTCTTGGATTCTTGAGAGCCGGGCGGGCTCATAACTTTTTCAGAAGGGCTAGGGGAAGCCGGCTAGGCTACCCTTGGCTATTTACTTCGACAGTAGTCCCCGAAGCTGATCGAGCTCCGAGGTGAGCAGGGGGACGAGAAGCTTGGTCAGCTTCCCATCCTGAAGGGCCGGCTTAGCGGGTGTGCGCCGACTGCAGAGATCCCCGCGTCTTGTAGGCGAGAGGAGGGGGGGCAACCCGCATGCCGACTACGGGCCCTCCCGCGGCCACGTGGCGGCAAGATCATGCGAGCGCACGCGCGCGACGGGACGCCGCCGCAGGCCCGGGCCCGCCACTCGCGAGCCTTGGTCCGGGCGCGGATCTTCCGTGGCCCACAGGGGCCGCTCGCCTTCTTGAGGCAGTTTTGTTTCGCCGTTAAGGCTCGATAATCGTGGGACGTGGGGAGTGGGCACGATCGATCCCCACGCTTCCCCACGCCGCGCCTCCTCGGCTCCGCCACGTGAGCCTATAAGTAGGGGGAGGAGGGAGAGCGACAGAGGTTCGCACGCTCCCTCCCGCTCCGCCCCTCCTAACCCTCATCTTCTTCCTCTCGCTGCCGTCGCAGCTTCCCGTCTCAGCGCCGTCGCATCTCTACACCGCCTCGCTCCCATGGCGTTGTCAAGCTCGTGGGACGGCTCCAACGTCCATGAAGACCACATGGAGTTCCTTCGCCAGACCCGGCGCCTGCCCGGCGCCGACCGCGTACAGGTCCGCCTGGCGCCCGCGAAGGAGATCTCGCCGGCGCCGGAGGAGGGCGAGCGGGTCGTCTTCCGCTTGCACTGCCTGCGCGGCTTCGGCCTTCCGGCGAACGGATTTCTGCGCTCCTTCCTCGACTTCTACAACCTCCAGCCGCATCACCTCATGCCTAACGCGGTGATGCTGCCGTTGGCCTTTGTCTCCCTCTGCGAGGGCTTCTTGGGGCTGCTCCCCACGCTGGAGCTCTGGGGGGAGTTCTTCCAGAGCAAGCTCGGCACGGTCGTCGCCGGCATGCCCGCCCCCTGCGGAGGATTCATCGCCATGAGGAGGGCGAGCGAGAACAACCCGTTCCCGCCCATCCCCCTGATCCAGTCGGTGAAGGTTTGGCAAAGATCTTATTTCTATGTGAAGAACGTCGCCGAGGAAGGAGACTACATCAACCTGCTGGCTTACGTAGCCGGCCCGCCGGCTGGGAGGCAGCCCTCGTGGAGTTTCCGGTCCCGGTCACTGTCTCCGGCCGGGAACGCCGCCATCTCCCGGCTTCGGGTGATGATTCAGTCGGAAGGCCTGCGTGGGGCCGACTTGGTGGCCGCCTTCGTGGAGCGCCGGATTCTTCCTCTCCAAAGTCGGCCCCATATGATGTGTCAGATGAGCGGCCGCTTCGACCCAAGCCGGCTGAGCACATGGGAAATGCCCCACGTGGAGGTGGCGCTCATGGTTAATTACATCGCCAACTGCAAGCTCGCCGGGGACTGGCAATACGGCAAGGCGCCGTATTCTCGCGCCAATCCTCCGCTCGCGGTAAGTTTCTCTCTTTATCTTCTTTTTGTCATCAGCCAGCTTCATGACGGCCGGCCTCTGACCAGTCAGTTCTTTTGAGCAGAACCCTCTTCTTGCGCCGGCGGCCGGGGCGGCAGGGATTGAACGCCAGTATGCCCCCGACCGCACGGTGGATGACGTTGACGACCCGGACCTGGGGGCGGCCGCCATGGAAGAAGCCGTCGTGGGGGACAGCGCCGAGCCCGGAGGCTCAAGGTTCACCGCGAGCTTCGAGGACTGGCCTGACGATTTCAAAGCCGAAGTCGCTCCGCGGCGCTAGCCGGCGGCCGATCATCAGGGCGCAGGCTCGTCTATCGCGCCGGCTGTCGGCGGCGCGCAGAAGCGCCGGGCCGCTCTAGGCCTCTTCGGCAGTCGGCCGAAGAAGTCCAAGCCCTCCACCGCGGTGACAAAGCGAGACGAGGCGGCAGCGAAGGCGGCCCACTTCCGCAAGGCGGTGAAGCAGCCCCAGGCGGTCTCGGCGTAAGTCTTCAATTGCCTTGCCGTATTCTCGTCATCATTCTCTTTCTCTTCGAACATTCTTCTTAACTTTCCCTCGCTTGCTGGACAGGGCGTCGCTTTCCCTTGAGCGGGGCCCGGGCGGCTCCATCGTGGGGCCGGCTGGAGGGTCTTCGAGCTCCCGCCGCGTGGACCCCTGCGCCGATCTTAGGGAGGCCACAGAGCGGAACGCCCGCGAAGCGCGGGAGGAGCGCGAGGCGGCGGAGAAGGCGGACGCCCAGGCGGCGAGGGAGCAGGCCGACGCGGCAGCCAAGGCCCGGACGGAGGCAGCTACCGTGGAGACGGGGGCGGAAAGCTCGCGCAGCCAGCCTCCGCTGCTCGCCATTCCTCTCCGAGCCGTAGCCCCCGACACCCCATTGCCCTTGGCGGAGGAGATCGTCCAAGACCCGCCATTGTTGGAGAGGGGGGAGGACCCCATGGCCTTGGCGGGGAGAGCGCCGCCAGCAGCGCCAATCGGAGCGGGCCAAGGCGGTCAGTCGTCAGCGGCACCAGAGGAGCCGGCCGGAGGTGAGCCGGAGAACAGAGCCGGCCTCGAAGTGCAGCCGGTGACGGGCCGGCGCGCAGGGGGAGGCGTCGCTCCGCCGGAGTTGCGCCGAGCCGCGGGCGTAGGCCAGTCGGCGGAAGATCTGGAGGCGGCCAGCACTGCCACATCCGAGTGGACTCCCAGCGGGGGAACTGGCGAGCTGAATGTGGCGGCTCAAGGGGTCCGGAGCCGGCTGCAAGCTCAGGCCACCCTGCTGCAAGCTCAGGCCGCCCTGCTGCAACAGTTCATCCAGGAGTTCTTGTCAACGCGAGCCACTATCCGGGTGAGTCCTTCATTCTTGGCCGCTTTGCTTTTTTAATTTCTTCCGTGGGCGCGCGTCAGCGCACCCACTGGGTGTAGTCCCCGAGATTCGGGCCGACTGCTGCGCACCCGGGTCGGATCTTTCTCGACGGCTACCTTACTTTGCTCTTTTCTGAACCTTCAGGAATATCACAACCTTTGTGCTGCCGCCTTCAACTCCCAGGCTCGGGAGCTGAGCCGGAGGACCGACGACCTAGCCGACAGCCGAAGTAAGTACTCAATCTTGTCTGTCTCCCGTGGGGGTGCGTCAGCGCACCCACTGGGTGTGGTCCCTGAGATTCGGGCCGACTGCTGCGCAGTCGATTCGGATCTTTCTTGACGACTCTTTCTTATTGGTTTTTCTTTTTCCTTGTCTTCAGGGGCCAACGCCGACTTGAGGAAGGGGCTCGGCGAAGCGAAGGCCGCCCTTCATACCAAGGAGCCCGGGTGCGCCGCCTTGGTCCAGGAACGGGATCGCCTAGCCAAGAAGCTGGCCGACCAAGAGGAGAGCCACAAAGCGGCCCTGCAGGCGGCGCAGGAAAGCGAAGCCGCCTTGATGGCGGAGTATGAGATGGCGGCGGCGACTTGGTCTGAGACCCGACGAGGCCTAGACGAACGCTTCGGCCGGATCGAGGACTTGATCGACGGTAAGCTGCCTTCCTCGGCCCTCCCCTGCCTCTTGCCGCTTGGGTTTTTTTGACTTATCTTTAGTTGTTGCTTGTTGCTTCTTACAGATTACTTCCCAGGCTACTCCGCCTTCGCCGCTCAAAGCATTGAGGCCCATCGCGAGGCGCGCCGTCAAGCGGGGGCCGACATTGCGCCGGATGCAAACCGGACCCTTGAGGAGCAGCTCCTGGCTGTCCAGGCACGGTTGCAGCCGGCTCATCGGATGCTTCGCCGGCTCCAACGTGCCGGGGCGCAAGTGTTGGCCGCCCTCTGGCCCGGCGAGACGATCCCCCGCACCCCAAGCCGAAGTGCCGACTGGCTGGAAGTCGCAGTTGGTCTCTTCGAGGCTTGGAAAGCGTCAGCGGCCCGCCTCGGAGCCGGGCGGGCGTTGGAATTCGTTCGGGCTTGGTACCTAGGGCTGAGCCTGGACCAGCTGCGCACTTGGCGGATGGAGGCCGACGCGGAGCTGGAGGAGGTGAGGCCGGCTATCGCCCAGCGAGCTTCGACGATCGCCGAGTGCATCGACATCAGCGTTTTCGCACACGAAATCGATAATGACGGTGTTGCTCAGCCGGAGGAGTGGTTCGGGCTGAACCCGGCGGTGGGCGAGGACTCGGTGGAGGAGATTGCCTCGAGCGACGAGGGCGAAGAAGATGAAGACGAGGACGGCGAAGATGTTGAGCCGGCTGGTGGAACAACCAGCCGACCTCAGGCCGACCGTGCCTCCAGCAACGAGGCGCGTGGAAGCGCGCCCTCTGCTGGAGGCGGCGACCAAGCCAAAGTTCGTCAGCCGGCCGCTCCTTCAGCCGGCATGACCGTCTCCGCCAACCAGTCTGGCTCGTCGGCCGCTCCGCCAGCTTGACCTGCCGTCTTTATCTCTCCTGCTTTGTTGTCTTTGAACAATCTTTGTTAAGTTTTTGCAGTTCCACCCACTGGGGGTGTATCCAAACTATGTTGAATGCTGGCCTCTTCGAGGTCTTTTCATGTAAATATTATCATGTGCATGTTTGGTTTCCATTCACGTATGCTTTTTTATCCTTAGGCTTTTTCCTTTGCCGCCTTCCCTCTTTGGGGAGGCAAGTAGTTGAGCTTTCTTGGATTAAAGTGAAGTGAATGGAAACCGGCCGGCCGGCTACTCTGGTAGCCAGTCGGCGGTGTGAGAAAAACCGGCTTTTGTTATATTAGTCCGTTAGTCCCTAGCCGTTTTTCGTGTGGGCGCCCGTTCCTACCTTTAACTCTTGCCAGCCGGACAGCCGGTTCTTCGGTCTGCGACTTTTGGCAAGAGAAGGCTTGAGAGCCGGCACACTACTTGTCTGACTGCGGGTAGGACTTCTAACATAACTCCAGTCGGCCATTCCCCGAGCCGACTAGTCGAACTCGGTGCCAGACGGAATAAGTAAATGATATGACAAGGTCATAAGCATGATACTTTTCATTCATAAATAAGGGATGGCAGTCCCCGAGGCCTCCTCGGGAAGCCTATTGTCTTGTACTTAATACAAAAGTTAGCGCGGTACATACTGCATTTCAACTGTAAAATCTTCGGAGGAGGTTGGCGTTCCATGGTCGTTCCGACTCCTTGCCGGAGTCGTCTCTCTTGCGCGCCTTCGGCTTCTGTGCCTCGATTAGGTAGTAGGAGTCGTTGCCTAGAGCTCTGCTGATGACGAAGGGGCCTTCCCAAGGGGCTGAGAGCTTGTGCTGGCCGGCTGTTCGCTGGATCAGCCGGAGCACGAGATCACCCTCTTGGAAAGATCTTGGCCTGACTTTCCGGCTGTGGTAGCGGCGCAAACCCTGCTGGTAGATGGCAGACCGGCTGAGGGCTAACAGCCGGCTTTCTTCCAGCAGGTCGACGCCGACTTCTCGTGCTTCCTTGGCCTCCTCTTCCGTGTACATGGTTACTCGAGGCGAGTCGAACTCGATGTCAGTTGGGATGACCGCCTCGGCACCATACACAAGGAAGAAAGGGGTGAAGCCGGTTGACTTGTTTGGTGTAGTGCGCAGACTCCAGAGGACAGCCGGTAGCTCATCGAGCCAACAGCCGGTTGAGCGCTCCAGAGGTACGACCAGTCGAGGCTTGATACCGGAGAGGATGAGGCCGTTGGCTCGCTCGACCTGGCCATTTGACTGCGGGTGGGCGACGGATGCTAAGTCCAGCCGGATACCTTGGGCTGCACAGAAATGTGCCAAGGCTCCTTTGGCAAAATTCGTGCCATTGTCGGTGATGATGCTGTGTGGCACGCCGTACCGAGTTGTTATGTCTGCGATGAATGTCACAGCAGTCGGCCCATTCAGCTTCTTGATCGGCTTTGCCTAATCCACTTGGTGAATTTGTCCACAGCGACGAGCAAATGCGTCATGCCGCCGCGCGCCGTCTTGAATGGGCCCACCATGTCCAGTGCCCAAACGGGAAAGGGCCAGGTGAGGGGAATGGTCTTGAGTGCCGAAGCCGGCACGTGTTGCTTGGAGCTGAAGAGTTGGCATCCCTTGCAATGTTTGACTAATTCTTTGGCGTCATCCAAAGCAGTCGGCCGAAAGAAACCATGGCGGAAGGCTTTGGCGACAAGTGATCTTGAGGCCGCATGGTGGCCGCATTCTCCTTGATGGATGTCTCTGAGGATTGCAATGCCCTTCTCTTGCTCGACGCACCGTTGGAGGATTCCAGTGACACTGCGCTTGACGAGCTCTCTGTTGACGATTGTGTACGCTCCGGCTCGATGCTGGACTTGTCTTGCTTCTATTTCGTCAGCCGGCAGGTCTTGGTTTACTAGGAAGTTGAGGATGGACTGAGCCCATGACGGAGCCGCGACTTCTCCTATTGCCAATGTGGCTACTGCTACCAGGGTGGGCGGGCTGAGCGGTGAGGTGCTGGAGTCGGCCGCCGGCTGTAGTGCTGGTGCAGTCCCCGGGCCGGCTACCGCAGTCCCTGAGCCGGCCGCCGAAGTCCCTGAGCCGGCCGCCGAAGTCCCCGAGCCGGCTGCCGAAGTCGCCGGGCCGGCTACGGGGGTCTTGGGGTCGCCTACTTGGTTCTTCGAGCCGGACCCGGCCGCATCGGGGTCAAGCAGCACGAAGATGGAATCGGATTCCGGAGACGGCTTGATAGACGGCTTGAGGAGGCATTGTAGAGCGACGCCGGTTGGAATTGCTTGCCGAGTGGAGCCTATTCGAGCCAGGGCATCGGCTGGCTCGTTGTTGGCTCGTGGTACGTGGAGGAACTCGCATCCTTCAAAGTATTCGCTGAGTTGTTGGACTAGGAAGCGGTAGCTCGCCATATTCGCGTCCTTGGCATCCCAGTCGCCGGATGATTGCTGGACTACCAGGTCCGAGTCACCATAACATAGGATCCGATGAATGCCAAGTTCCTTGGCAAGCCGGAGCCCGTGTATGAGCACCTCGTACTCGGCCATGTTGTTGGAGGCAGCAAAGTGGATCTGTAGCGTGTATCTGAGCTTGTCGCCCTTGGGAGAGGTAAGGACGACGCCGGCTCCCAAGCCGATGCGCATCTTGGACCCGTTGAAGTGCATGCGCCAATGGGTGGAGTCGGGAGCCGGCGGCAGGTACTGGGTCTCGGCCCAGTCGACGAGGAAATCGACCAGTGCTTGGGACTTGATGGTAGTGCGGGGCTGGTAGAAGATCGTGTACGGGGCCAGCTCGATGGCCCATTTCGCCACCCGGCCGGATGCGTCCCGGCTGCCTATGATCTCGGCTAGCGGGGCAGTGCATACGAACGTGACGGGATGCTCTTGAAAGTAGGGCTTCAGCTTCTTGGCGGTGAAGTACACGCCATAACACATCTTTTGGTAGTGCGGGTAGTTCTGCTTTGAAGCGGACAGCACCTCGCTCAAATAATACACCGGCCTCTGGACCGGCTAGGCTCGGCCCTCTTCTGGGCGCTGGACTACGATGACGGTGCTGACCACCCGGCTGGTTGCAGCGATGTAGAGGAGCATGGGCTCTTTCTCAGTCGGCGCCGCGAGGACAGGCAGCGTGGCCAGCATCTTCTTCAGCTCGTGAAAAGCTTGGTCGGCCTGGTCGTTCCACTCAAAGTGAGTGCTCTTCTTCATGAGGCGGTAGAGAGGGAGAGCTTTCTCTTCGAGCTGGCTGATGAAGCGGTTCAAGGAGGCTAAGCACCCGGTGAACTTCTGAAGGTCTCGAAGCTTGGTGGGGATCGCCATTCTCTCGATGGCCTTGATCTTCACCGGGTTGCATTCGATGCCGCGTTCGGAGACCAGGAAGCCTAGGAGCTGGCCGGCTGGCACTCCGAACACGCATTTCTCGGGGTTGAGCTTGATTTGGAACCGGCGTAAGTTCTCAAATGTTTCCTTGAGGTCTCCCAACAAGGTGCCGCGCTTCTCCGTCTTCACCACGATGTCGTCCACATAAACGTGAGCGTTTCTGCCGAGTTGCTTGAGGAGGCACTTCTGCATGCAACGCTGAAAGGTGGCACCGGCATTTCTCAAGCCGAATGTCATAGTCAGGTAGCAGAAGGCTCCAAATGGCGTGATGAAGGCGGTCTTCTGGCGGTCATCCGGGTCCAGCTTTATCTGGTGATATCCGGAGTAAGCATCCAAGAAACTCAACAGCTCGCATCCGGCTGTCGAGTCTATCACTTGGTCTATCCTTGGCAGGGCAAAGGGATCTTTGGGGCAGGCCTTGTTGAGGCTCGTGTAGTCTATACACATGCGCCACTTGTTGTTCTTCTTTAGCACAAGGACCGGGTTGGCGAGCCACTCCGGAAAGAAAACTTCCATGATGAAGCCGGCCGCCAAGAGCCGGGCTATCTCCTCCCCTACAATCCTGCGCTTCTCCTCCGACAATTGGCGAAGGGGTTGTCTGACTGGCTTTGCGTCTTCTCGAACATGTAGTTTGTGCTCGGCGAATTTCCTCGGAACACCCGGCATGTCCTTGGGGGACCATGCAAAGATGTCCCGATTCTCACGGAGGAAATCGGTGAGCTCGCCTTCCTATTTGCTGTACAGGTTTGCCCCGATGACGGCAAACCTCTCTGGATGCTCGGGGTCAAGAGGTATCTTCCTCGTATCCTTGGCCGGCTGGAAAGATCCTTGAGCGTCATGCTCCTTGGGGTCGGGGGACACGGCTGACTATTTGCCGGCTATGGCCACGACTCGGTCCAACATCTTCTTCTCTTTGGCTATTACAAGGGACTCGGCTAGCCGGCTGCTGGCTACTGCGCACTCAGAGGACTTCTTGTAATCGCCGACTACGGTGATAACGCCTTTGGTGCTTGGTATCTTCATCTTGAGGTATGCATAGTGGGGAACTGCCATGAATTTGGCCAAGGCAGGTCGGCCCAGCAATGCATGGTAAGGGCTCTCCAGGTCCACCACTTCAAACCAGATCGCTTCCCGGCGGAAATGCTCCTTGTCCCCAAAAAGTACATCAATCTTGATTTTGCCAATGGGGGCGCAGGACAGGCCGGGTACGATGTTGTGGAACACTGTCCGAGTGGGCGTTAGCTGCTTTGTCTTGACGTTTAGCTTCTCCAGGGTGTCATGGTACAGGATGTTGATGTTGCTCCCGCCGTCTATCAACACACGAGAGAAGCGGGCGGCGCGTCTGTCCGTTGCGAGGGTGGCTTCCAGGACCAAGGCATAAGAGCCGGGAGATGGCATCACCTCCGAATGGTCGGCCTGGCTCCAGCTGATGGGCTTTTCTGACCAATGCATGTGTCCGGCGGGGCTGGCAGCGACCACGCTAACTTCCTGGCGCTCTTGGCGTTTGCTGCGCCGGTCTTCGGGCTGGCTTGTAAAGACGATGTAGATTGCTTGCTCGTCAGGGAACTCGTCATGCACGGCTCCGACTGCGGGCCGAGCGGCCGGAGGAGGCGGAGGCGGCGGGCCGGCAGGCGGAGGCGGTACCAGCCCCTCGCCCTTAGAGATTCGGGTGAGCCAATGGCACTTCCGGGTCGTGTGGTTGGACGGCTTCGCGCCGCTGTGGAACTTGCAAGGGGCGTCGAGGGTTTGCTCATAGGAGAAGGCGGGCTGCCAAGCCGGCCTGCCGCCCTTGGGCTTCTTGGGCGCCGGTCGTTCTTCAGGCGGCGCATCTTCGATGGTGGCCACCTGCCGGCTGGCGGGAGGCGGCGCGGGGCCCTTGCGCTTGTGGTCGTTCGAGTTGGGGTGTCAGCCGGAATCCCCAGCCGGCGTCTTGGGCCCCGGGTTGAGTACCTTTCCGGACGCGTCTACCCGAAGCTCGGTCTTCATCGAGGAGTCGGCGGTGGCGTACTTGTCCGCTATGTCCAGAAGTTCGTCGAGGGTAGCCGGCTCGTCGCAGAGGAGCTTGTGCTTGAGGAGGGTGCCTTCTCGGCATCTGGCTGTGAAGTATTCTATGGCTTGCACCTCGTGCACCCCTTCACAGGAGTTGCGGAGCTCGGCCCAACGCGTGAGGTAATCGCGAGTGGACTCGGCGGGGCCTTGTATGCACAAGGAGAGCTGTCTGGGCTTGGGAGCCCGCTTGTAGGTGCTGGTGAAGTTGCGGATGAAGGCTTCTGTGAAATCTAGCCAGCTGTTGATGCTACGCGGCTTGAGGCTGTTGAGCCAGGTCCGCGCCGTGCCTTGCAGCATGAGGGGCACGTACTTCACGGCAACGCGCCGGTTGCCGTTGGCTATGCTAACCGTCGTGGAGTAGTTGATCAACCAATCCGGCTTCACGGAGTCGTTGTACTTGGGCGTGTCTCTTGGGAGCGAGAACCCTTTGGGAAAGGGCTCGTCGCGGATGCGGGGGCCGAAACAAGGCGGGCCGACATCGTCTTCTTCTTCCAACACCAGGGATCGCGCCAGGCGGTCGATCCGATGGCGGGCGTCGTTCTCGCCGATTCCTTCGCGGCGGCCTAGCCGGCCGCTGAGAGTCGGGTGCGCCACTGGCGGCGAGGCGGGATATCTCTCTCCACGGGGCGGAGGCGGAGGCGGGTCACCCCGCCATTCCATGGCTCGGGGATGACCGTCCGCGTCTCGCTCGATGGAGATCCGGGTCCGGCTGCGGCTGGCAACCGGCTCCTTGTCGCGTCGCGCGCGGGTATTGCTCGTAGTCGGCGTCCGGGACGTCGCGCCGTGTTCTCGGCGCGGGGGAGGGCTTTCCGCGCGGGCGTCGGCTTCGTGTCGCTGTGCGGCCGCGTCAATCAATTGCTGGATGCGCCGGGTCATGTGGGGGAGGTCTTCGGCCTCCAAGCCGTCCAACTCGTCTACGGCCGCCTGGGCGGCACGCAAGTTCTCGAGCGGAGTGGCATAGACCAGGCGGTCGACTCCCAGCGTGTCGGCGATGACGGCACTGCGTTGCTTGATAAGGCCGTCCCGGCTTGGCCCGCCCGGGGCCGGCGTGCCGAAGGCGGCGCGGTCAGCTTCGCGCTGGTAGGCCTCAGTGAGGCGTCTTACAGAGGCCAGCCTCCGGCCCTCTGCGAGGAGGGCGAGGCGGCGTGCTTCCAGTGCTTCGTCGTCGGCATTAGCCGGGAGGGGAGCGGACAAGTCGTGGGCCGCCGCGCACGAGGCGTCGTGGGTGCTCTCGTCGGCCAGGCCGCCGTGGCCGACAACCATTACTTCGGCAGTGACAACATCGCAGCCGTCGGCTCGAGGAAGCAGGTCGTTGTAGATCGCGACGTTGGTGGGGAAGGTGCCGTAGGAGGCCGTGTCGGAGTCGACAGGCATTGGGTCGATGGAGCCAACCGACTCCAGGTCTACAGCGGGCTCGCTGGAGACATGGAGCTGGCCGAGAAGGTTGGCGAGGTGGTCGGTGCCCGCATCGGAGGCGAGCTCGTCGGAGATGAGAGTTTCGTCGAGGAGATCGGCGAGGCCGCTTGCCGCGCAGATGCTGGTGACGCCTTGAAGCGCGTCGTGGCAAGCGCCATCGGGCGTGCTGGGCTGGCTACGCTCGCTGGGGAGGAAGAGGGTTCCCGTCCAGAACAGGTCTCCGGACGACGGTGCACCTGGCCCCACAGTGGGCGCCAAATGTCGGGTGGTAGGTGTGACATATGCCAACGGGTGGCTTATCATTGTGGGAGCCAGTAAGACATCGCCGGTGCCTGGAAACGGGATAAGGCGAAGACATGCACGCCGGCGGATCTTACCCAGCTTCGGGGCTCTCCGTGGAGATAACACCCCTACTACTGCTCTGCGGGGTCTCCGCATGTTCACTAGAGGAATCGAGTGGCAATACAACGCTCCTTGAGCTGTTTGGTGGGAAGAGGAAGAAGGGCACGGCAAGCCTGCTTCTTCTCCTTGTGGGGTGTCTAGGACTAGTAAGGGGTCGAACCCTTTGCATGGGTGCTCCGGGGGGTTATATAGGCCTACCCCCCGGGGGTACAATGGTAATCCGACTGGGCACGGGGCCCAGCCGTCTGTGACTGTGCTCGCCGGCTTCTGCGCCGGCTGCTGGGGCCCGCCGACTGGTGGGTCCCGCCGGCTGTCGGCCCCTTGGT
Source organism: Triticum dicoccoides (assembly GCF_002162155.2). Lineage (NCBI taxonomy): Eukaryota > Viridiplantae > Streptophyta > Magnoliopsida > Poales > Poaceae > Triticum > Triticum dicoccoides. Next base: position 608,748,037 of record NC_041384.1, on the reverse strand, counting down.
CGACAGGCAGGCCCCACTGTCTAGGGCCTGGTCGGCGGCTGGTTATTGTGGCTCCATCTTGTTGACGTGAGCTTCATCATGGTAAGCGCGACTACAGTACCGCCGCCTGCCAGGCGATCGCTGTAGCCTTACCGCGTCTTGTCTCCTTAATGGGGCGTCCTCTTCGAGGAAGGCGGCAGGCCGGCTGCGGGGAGCCGGCTATGTCTTGGGCCGACTAGTTGGAGGCGTGGCCGCCTTCGGGCGTCTCTCTGCTTAAAGGGGCCCACCGTCTGTGGGCCGCGCTGGCGGCCCGTCGTGGGTGATGCCAGGGTCAACATGGCAATAGTGCCGCACCGGACGGGTCGTGCCTAGCCCGTACGACGCACCATGTCCGGCGTGCTCCGGGATTCGGGGGTGGCAGGCTTTACTGTAGCCACGCCCCATCGCACCGCCATTAGGTGGGTGCAAACTTTGTGGGTACGGTCTTGATCGCTTTATAGGGAGCCGGCTTCTTGGAGTCGGCCTTCTCATGGCCGGCTTCTTGGAGTCGGCCTTCTCATGAGGGCTAAAGTCGGACCGCCTTCCGAAAGCCGGCCTGGGTTGCAGCCAGCTAGGGGAAGGCGGTCCCGTGTCTTGGATTCTTGAGAGCCGGGCGGGCTCGTAACTTTTTCAGAAGGGCCAGGGGAAGCCGGCTAGGCTACCCATGGCTATTTACTCCGACAGAGGGCACGCCCGCAAAATCAATAAGAGAGGAGATGGGTGCTTGTTGTCTGTGCACGCGCGTGTGAGAGATGGGTCAGGAGGCATGCACGAATGATGATGGGGGACGATGTGGCTGTGGTAAGCTGACGTAACTACATAGGAAGATCAATCGCCCTTTGTAAGAGAAAGGAGAGACATAACTTGTGAGGTACGTCGATCGATGGGGGGGTAGTTAATATCGATCTAGGTATATGTTGGTAGATCGATCGGTATACATGCATGTGTGTGTTAGAAGCAAATGAGGCACGAGGAGAAGGATAGAGAGAGAGGGGGGGATGCAGGTAGGAGGTGGTACGAGAGGCATACTATATCGAGGGGGAGGAGTGTGCGAGTACGAGAACGATGAAAAGAGTGGTGGGAGTGAGGCATGGACGATGACAAGAGAAGAGGGGAAGCTTGTGTTTGTGCTAGGCACACCTGGCTAGAGAGGCATATCGATCGATGTGTGCCGTAAAGAAGGAGCTGGGGGGCCTACACACACCGTGGGTGAACGACCTAAAGTGAAAAGATGAATTTGCGCGATGGAGCTAGAGAATGCTGAGGGAGGATGAGAGGGATGCGGGCGTGTGCATGCACAAGAGAAAGTTAGCGCTAGATACAAAGATAAGAGGGTTGTGTGGGTGTAAAAGACGAATAGAGATCATATATACTTCATTATAAAAAGAGAATTCGGATATTTGAAGAATTTATCATAGTGTTTCAAACCGACGGATGTGTGAATATATATAACGGTGATACACATGGTGTGGTTATGCACATGGTATACTACATTTAATATATTTTATCTCTACTCTTATAAAAACAGAGTTGTTGATGATGGTGTGCCTGCCATCTTGCATTATAGGCCGTCTGATTTATATCTGGAGGATAGCAAGGAAACTATGATGGTTGAAGTTGGCAACAATCATGATTGTAGATTCTTATTGAAATAGAGAAACGAATTCAAATTTAGTTCGAATTGCAGCGGTAGTATAGACATTTGGAATGCACTAAAATGTTGGTATGAGTAGGTTACATGCATTATACAGCAAGCGAAAAAATTTAATCGGACATAACATGGATTCATACTCCCTCCTTCCATCTATATAGGGCGTAATGAGATTTTTAAGACCGCCTTTGACTATTGACAAGATTAATAGTACATGACATGCACAACGTGAAAATTATATCATTGAAAGAACCTTTCACAGACGAATTTAACGGTGTGCTTTGTGTAAGTTGCATGTCATATATCATTGCTCTAATATTTGGTCAAAGTTAGCATCGAAAAACGCATTAGGCCCTATATAGATGGAAGAATGGAGTAGCTTTGAATAGCATTTGTATAGTAAAACGGGGCAAGACTCTCTCTTTGTGTGGTGTGAATAGTTTTATTTTTTTCGTTTTCTTTTTGGTTGAGGGAAGTGCGAATTGATTTGGTACGTACAAGTACAATATTACTACATGTTAGGCTTGTCCCTAAAATTCAACCCGCGTCTTGTTATATCCCGAAAATTTAGATATCGTGCTCCCAAAACTGGCGCCTTCACAACCTGCACCTTGCTATCCCGAAATTACAACGCGCGCGAAAACTCCCTCCAGCTGCCAAATCCCGACACACGAAATCCCCCTTCTAACCCTGAGCCGAAAGGGCCGCTAGTTCAAATCGGTGGGGGGTACTTTTGTAACACACCCTACATTTTGGACAAGCGCGTTCTTAAGTCATGTTTCACCCCCTCCCATCGTCCCCTTTTCGCCATTCGAAATCCCAGGCCGCCATAACATCTTCGCTCCAGCCGCGAAACCCCACCCTCCTCCGTCCGCCACGTCACCGCTGCCCAGCCGGAGCCTCTACCCCGATGACGTCGTCCACTGCAACAGCTCGACGTCCCTCGTCCACCTCCCCGGATGAGGATCCGTCGTCCATCTCGCCGTCCCGCTGGTTCAGCCGCCCCGTCCTCCACCTCCAAGGAGCTGCTCCGACGATCGCCTCATCTATCACGGATGCTCCATCCCCACAGTGCCGCCTTAACCTTCTCCACCGGAACCGCAACATCCTCACCGACTCCTCGGACGAAGACGAGGCCTACTCGACGCCACCAAAGAGGTTATACACTCACCGCATCGCACCTTCTCCTTAACTCGACCTTTCGGCGCCGACGGTGCTCCATCCCGCACCCCCATGGAGCGGCTACCTTGAAGCCGGCGCCACGAGCGACATCTCCACAGCGGCTCTCCCCCAATGCGAGGCCCCTTCGGCGGTGGCGTCCATACCAGCCGGATCTGCTGCTGCTGCTCCGGCTCTTGTTTGATCGCTCGCTTGCCCTGCTGTTGCTGCTGCTCTCCCCCTCGCTCGTGTTGCTGCTCTGCTCCGATTAAGCCACACTTCAGTCGACTGAATCGACTTTTGGTTCAGTCGATTTTCAGGGGTTGGGGGGCTCGCCGGAGTTAAGGAAGAACCACCCACAGCAGGGACGGGGGCTCTCCGGAGAGGCACCCCACTATCTATCTTAGGGTTCAGGGTGGGGGGGCTAGAGGGCTGGCCGGGGCGGCGGTGGCGAGTTGTTTCGGGGCGGCGAGGCCGGTGGTGGCTGGTAGCTCAGGGGGGTGCAGGTTGAAGATGAACTGCAGGCCCTCCCTAAACTACATGTCAAGTGCCTCTCTGCTACCATTGCGTTCAGTTTCGACAGTAGCATTCAGATTCCACAATAAATTTCAATTTCGACAGTTAAGTTCAGAGTCAACAATTTTTACCTCATCTGTTGTAGTGAGGTGGTTTGTGGTGATGTTAATTTTACATCCATTTTACATCATCTATTGGAGATGCTATTAGAATCCCACTTGAGATTGACGATGTCTGTCTTGTGCTGCTTCAGCCTTGACGTCTTACGGCTCACCGGAGCTGCTCCAACGACAGAACGATCCATCACAACAAAGCAGTGCCCTGGACGCTGTCTATAGATTCCTCATATCTTCCTCCACACCTCTGACAGCCACCTCTGCCTCAACTGCTTCAGTGACCAATCCAATGATGTTGAGGTCGACCCGGCTACGGCAAAGAGGTTGTACACTTGTTGCATCACTTATTACTATACATTCACGTCGATCCATTCGGGCTATTTTGGTTCAACGGAAAAACATCGATCCACTGGTTGTTACCATCACTCTAAATTTTTGCATGGTCTCCTTACATAATCTCACCATATTTTTTTCGTATGCATGTCAGATATTGTACACAGTCATGCTGAACATGTAGAGAAAAAGAGAAGAGTTTTGCGTGGCAATACAATGTCGTGCTGACATCGCTCCATGGTGGGTTCAATGGCAAACCCTCCCCACCCCTCTCCGGATTGTAATCCAGGGGAAGATATATGTTTTGAGGCGGATTCGGATGCCGCTGACCACTCCTATTTACCCCCCAAGGTGTTTGCTCTACCTTGGCATGATGATGTTAGTCACATCATGTATATGTTGCCTTGCAGTGCCTACTTTTGACATCATATATGTCATCTGCTTAGTTTAGACATCTTCTGTAATGCCACATGTTTAGTTTCTATATCATATATGGGAATTATGCAGTCTCATGTCTTTTAGCCAGCCATAATATATGTGAAATGTGCAATGCCATCCTGTTTAACCAGGCATCATATATTTGAACGATATCTTGCCCATACTTTTCTTCATTACATTTCCATTTGTCGACAATGTTTGTACATTAAACTACTCTTCCTGTGAATCAGCCATTTGGGTGGGAGATGGAAACATCTGGAGTGAAAACAAGGCCTTCAGAGAAGACAGTGCTACCTGTCGAAGCAGATCTCTTGTTGGGTCCCGATAGCTCCTCAGAGATGGATTCAGAGACAGATGACCAGCCCTTTTCCCCCACTTAGGTGTATGCTCTAACTTGGCACGGTTATACTGCTCATATCATGCATACGGTGTCTTGCATTGCATAGTTTAGACATCATATACACAATATTCAACACCATGTTCTTAGTTCAGACATCATATCAAATGCCCTCTATTTAGCATATAAATCACATATGTGAATTAAATGATGCGATCCTGATTACTGAGATAACATGTAGGTGAATTATGTCATGCGATCCTGTTTAGTTATTCATCATATCTTTGAATTATGTTATGCTATGCTATCCAGTTTAGATAGACATCATATATGTGAAATTATGTCATGCTATCCGTTTTAGTTAAACAATATACATGTCAACTATTTCATGCCCTCTTTTTTCCACACTATCTATTGAATCTGTCTCTCATACAATGTCTGTACATTCAACTATGTTTCCTGTTTCTTAGCCATTTGAATTGGAGCGGGTGATGCCAGTATCTAGCGGACTAAAAACACGGTCTTCAAATAAAACAATGCTACCTCTTGGTGGAGATAGCACCCCGGTTGTACATGCACAAGAACCAGCCCTACCACACATAACCCAAACTCTCGCAGATTGTACCCCTACTACGATGGACAGAGAACCAGCTTCACCCAATCTAACCCCAACCCCAACCGATAGTAACCCAGTTCCTGTTGACACAGCACCATCTCCACCACAGAGCTCCCAAACAAGAGCAGTTAGTAAGGCAGCTCCAGTGCCCAAAGGGCCAGTACTATCACGGCGAACCCCAACTCCACCAGTTAGTAGGCCTATTCCTGTGGAGGAAGCACAACCAGCTAGTCGTAGTTTATCATCTATCGCATTTGATGTTGTTAAATCGTATGTGTGTATCTTCCCATCTTGGAGATATTATACTGAAGATGAAGGAAAATGCCAGTTGCAGGTGTTTGTCCAAGAGTTATGTGTAAGTAATGTTATTCATGGCAATTATTTTGCTTCGTCCCATACATCCTACCTCCATGATGGTTATAATACAACAAATTTTCCCATTTTTCTCTATAGAGAAGGACTGATTTGGAAACTCAGGATGAGGTAACCTGTGCTAATACCTCTGCTATCTTCAAGAATGCTTGGTGGCAGTATCGGAATTACCTGAAGAAAACATACTTCACCGGCAAAGAAATTCGTCAAATTCCCTTACGTTCTCCTGAGACACATTTACTGGACGATGACTGGGAACGCCTTGTTCTGTACTGGTCCCAAACCAAGAATGTGATAAGGTCTATGAGCTCATTTTCTATTTTTAAGTATTATATTCTTGCGTCTTACTGTACTCTGTTCATGTAGAACAAGTGCCTAAACCTGAAAAACAACTGTTCTAATTTAAGATTCCATTGCTACCATAGGACATAGATATATGTTTGTTTGATGCTTTTATTATGTACTAGTACTTGGCAATAGAAGACTTGGTAGTTTAATCTTGTCCACCTTACTAATGAACTGGTACACCGAAATGAGTTTCATATACTAGTACATGCTAAACTTGTTATGTGTCTGCTTGTTTCTTCTTTTGGAATGCTGACAGAATATTGGGGAAGAGTGCCTTATTAAGCAACAGTAAAGGAAGTAATGCAGATAAGGTTCAGGATAGTGACACATCATGTCTTGGTTTAGTGTTGGAGTTACTGGCCACTACCGCTTGCACAAGCTATTCAAACTCACTGTCTAAATCGGTTCGGTTTCTTGAGTCTCAACTACAAGCTGAAAGACATCTTTCAGCTGTGCTGCGACAAGAAGCGGAAGGACTGTGGAAGTCCCTAGAGCATTCAGATGCATACTTTTTGGTGCAACAGCAAGCGTTGGAGGATTTTAGCGCCAAACAGGACAAAGCTAATCAGCTTGCTAAGCTTATTGCCAGCATGGTGGATACCCAGGATAACGTTTCTTGAGCTCTTCTGAAGTTGTTTCAGTTATGCTCTTGTTTTGCTGCCGCGTTTATTTGCACTGGTGGCCAATTTTGACGGCCATTGTATATGATATGCTGCTTTGTTCCCTATATGTGCACTGGTGGTGAACTTTGATGCCCAGTGGATGTAATATGTGTAATAGCCGTGATAGCCTAGCGTTAGTTGCTTGCTTATTTCTTTCCTTGTTGTCTTGTTTACTTGTTTGCTTGTAGTCATTGCAGTTCTTTTTCCATGGTTAACTAGTGGCTGCAATAACCTATTTTTTAAAACTAGGCCACAATAACCATGGGCTAATATTTACTGTAGTGACACTAGACCTCCTACGGGCCGTAGAAACAGTGGGCCTTCTACGGGCCGTAGAGACAGTAGGCCTTCTACGGGCCGTAGAAACAATGGGCCTTCTATGGGCCATATCATCAATGGGCCTTATACGGGCCGTATGATCGATGGGCCAAACATGGGCCAATAACAGGCCGCATTATGGCCGTAAATGGTCTAGAGTTGGAATCGTCCATTCATGGCCCGACCGTAACGGGCCATCGTTAATAGGCCGTATTTGATGACGCTATGAAAACGGCCCAACGTATTAACGGACCACAAACGGGCTGACTGTAACCACGGGCTGAATTTGGCCCACAAATAGAAAATGACACTAATGGGCCGTAAGTAAACGAATGCTGGAAATGAGCCCAAGAATAAATGGGCTTTGAGAAGGCCGAAAGATAACATGGGCTGGAAACGGCCCAACGGAATAATGGGTCGTTAATGGGTATAAAGTGATACACTGTTCATTACGGGCCAGTTTCACCACGGGACGTTAATAGGCCAAGAGTTACATAGGGCCTCATATGGGCCAAAAGACGTCATGGGCCATACATGGGCCAGAAGTGAAACGGGCTGGAATCATATTGGATGGCCCAAATGACGCTACTGGGCCTAATTCGGATAGGGCGTAACGGGCCTTGGGTTAGCGGGCTGTAATGGGCTATATGCGAACATGCCATTAACAGGCTTTCCATGGGCCGGCCCGCCACCTTTTGACCAAGTCAAACGGGCCGGACTTTTCACAGGAATGGGCCTCTATTGGGCCGTGCCACGTGTCGACGTATCATAGGCGCCTATCTGACCCACTGACGAGCTGACACGTGTTTCGTCCGGACAATAATAATTTTACATGTGGAAATTTCCCATTGGTCGGGGCTATTAACGGGTTATCCGATCCAAAACCCGACCTGATAGCTTAACGGCGTTCCATTACGGTGGATGCCACGTGTCGGTCACCCTTCACGAAAGCACTTCTGTGACGCGCGATTTATCGTCATGGAAGTGGACACTTCCATGATGATAATTTTGGTAATGTCATGGAACACTTCTACGATAGCATAGGTATGACTATCTTGATTCTGTCATAAATTTGTCATGGATGTACATGCATGACAAAAAAAGCGACCTACTGTGACAAACACGTATCATCACAGAAGTGTATTTTTTGTAGTGAGAGAAAGTCATCCATTTTCTTTAACATCTGGTATAAAGGGATAGCTTTCTCCCCGAGACGACTGATAAACCGGCTCAAAGCCGCAATCCGGCTGGCTAAACGTTGAACGTCATTGATACACGCCGGTTTAGCCAAAGATGTGATTGTTGATTTTTTTTCCAGATTAGCCTCAATGCCCCTGTTTGATACCAGAAAGCCCAAGAGTTTGCCTGCCGGGACACCAAAGACACATTTGTCCGGATTGAGCATCATCTTATAAACCCGGAGGTTGTCAAAGGTTTCTCTCAAGTCATCTATCAATGTTTCATCTTTCCTGGACTTTATCACAATATCATCCACATATGCATGAACATTGCGCCCAATCTGTTTATGAAGACAATTCTGAATACAACATTGATAAGTCGCCTGGGCACTCTTGAGCCCAAAGGGCATGGAGACATAGCAGAAGGCTCCAAAGGGAGTTATAAAAGTTGTCTTCTCCTGGTCCTTAACTGTCATTTTGATCTGATGATAACCAGAATAAGCATCCAAAAACACAAACGGTCACAACCCATCATAGCATCAATAATCTGATCAATACGAGGGAGGGCAAAGGGATATGTTGGGCAAGCCTTGTTCAAGTCTGTGTAATCCACACACATACGCCAAGTGCCGTTTTTCTTGAGAACCAGCACCGGATTAGCCAACCACTCCGGGTGAAAGACCTCCACGATAAACCCTTCGGCCAACAACCGAGCTACCTCTTCACCAATAGCCTTGCGCCTTTCTTCATTGAAACGGCGAAGAAACTGTCTGACCGGTTTAAACTTAGGATCAATATTAAGTGTGTGCTCAGCGAGTTCCCTCGGTACACCTGGCATGTCAGAAGGCTTCCACGCAAAGATGTCCCGGTTCTCACGGATGAACTCGATGAGCGCGCTTTCCTATTTGGGATCCAGGTTAGCGGTGATGCTGAACTGCTTGGATGAATTGCCAGGAACAAAATCAACCATCTTAGTGTCTGTGGCCAATTTAAACTTCAACGCCGGATCGTGCTCCGTAGTTGGCTTTTTCAAAGAAGTCATGTCTGCCGGATCAACCTTGTCTTTGTAAAACTTCAGCTCTTCCCTGGCACAAACGGAATCAGCGTAAGCCGCATCACCTTCCTCACATTCCAATGCAATATTCCGGCTCCCATGTACTGTGATGGTCCCCTTATGACCTGGCATCTTAAGCTGCAGATAAACATAACACGGCCTCGCCATGAACTTGGCATAAGCTGGTCGCCCAAACAGAGCATGATACGGACTCTTGATTTTTACCACCTCAAAAGTCAATGTTTCTGACCTTGAATCATGATCATCTCCAAAGGCCACCTCCATGGCTATCTTGCCCACCGGATATGCAGATTTACCGGGCACCACACCATGAAAAACGGTGTTCGACAGTTTAAAATTCTTATCTGTCAACCCCATGCGGCGGAAGGTATCATAATATAGAATATTGATACTGCTCCCCCCATCCATGAGCACCTTGGTGAACTTATACCCCCCAACTTGGGGTGCCACCACTAAGGCCAGATGACCTGGATTGTCAACCCGGGGTGGGTGATCCTCTCTACTCCATAGAATGGGTTGCTCAGACCAGCGCAAATACTAATGCACAGCTGGTTCAACAGAGTTCACGACCCTCTTGTGAAGCTTCTGATCACGCTTACACAAGATAGTGGTGAAGACATGATACTGCCCACTATTTAACTGCTTCGGATTGCTTTGATAACCTGACTGCTGCTACTGCTGTTGATTCCCATGATGGTTATAACCTCCCTGGTTGCCCCGGTTCCCTTGATTGCTATGTCCGGTTTGATTGCCCCGAAATCCTGAGCCGGAGCTGCCGCCTCCATAACCTGGCCCATGAAAACCACCTGCTGAACCACCGGGCGGGCCATTGTCGTACTGAAACATATTGGAGTTCTTGAATTCTCGCATGATATAACAATCCTTCCAAAGATGTGAAGTCGGTCTCTCCTTTGATCCATGCTTTGGATAAGGTTGATTTAACAGGCGCTCCAGATTGGGGCCTGAACCTCCGCCCCTCTGGGGCTGCTTACCCTTACGACGCTGACCGTTATCCTGAGCATTGGTGTTAGCCACAAAGTCCAAACTATTGTCTGCCTTGCGCTTACCATTGTTCCCATGACCTGCCGGGTTATGCTACTGTCCCTTGGTATTGCCGTTCTTCTTCCCTTTTCCCGGTTTGTCCTCCTCTGACTCAGGGTCTTTGGTATTATCTGAATCGACATATTTTACCAAGCGTCCATAAGTGTTGCCATATCATTGTAGTGACATTTGAGCCTTCCTAACTTCTATTTTAACGGTAGAAACTAGCAATTGCCCTGCAACGTTAACACTGCTGTGTCCGCATTGATGCGATCCGATGAATGCAGAATAGCTGAGACCCGCTTCACCCAATGGGTTGTAGACTCCCCATCCTCTTGGACACAAGCGGCCAGGTCCACAATCGACATAGGCTGCTTACAAGTATCCTTAAAATTCTGGATAAACCGGTGTTTTAACTCGGCCCATGATCCGACGGAGTTAACTGGTAAGCTCTTTAACCAAGTACGAGCTATCCCTTCCAACATCATGGTGAAGTATTTAGCACACACCGCTTCATCCACATCCAAAATCTCCATTGCCATCTCATAACTTTCAACCCATGACTCTGGTTGCAGATCGGCGGTGTAATTGGGCACCTTACGAGGGCCTTTAAAATCCTTGGGCAGTCGCACATTACGTAAAGCGGGGGTGAGACACGGCACCCCTAAGGAACTGAAGACCACACCTGGCTCCACTGAAGTGGTAGGGTGAACCGGAGTAGGTTGACGAGCTGCATGCAGAGCTGCTAACTCGGCCTCTCGATGCGCACGACCATGATCCACCACATCTTGTGCATTAGCACCTCCACCTACCGGGTTGTGCCCTCGCGGCGATTACGGCGCCGTGCACTGCTTGACATGGCCAGTTCATCCTCAACGTACCTGCTGTAGCTCTGGCTCGAGCACGGGGTGGAGTGAATCCTCTCACGACTATGCAAATAAGCCTGCTGCTGGTTTAAAGCTGTTTGAAGGAGCTCTCTGGCCTGTCGTGCCTCAATCGCAACCGGTGACTCGCTGTCGGTTGGGAGGGCTGCCAATCATGAAGCGGCGGCCACAATGTTGTCCAATGGGTTGGAGTATTGCCCCGGGGGCGTTGGAACATACTGCGACACAATATTGTTTTGACGAGGCGGGTCCATTGTGCGCGGCTGAACTGGTGCTCCTGTTCCCAGCGCCTCCGTCCGGTTTAACACGGGCTGGTTACTGGTTCCTTCTCCTGGCGTGTTGAAGAGATTTCTTGGCTCATAACCCAGCGGGAGATGCGACCGTTATCTTCTTCTCATGACTTCTTCTCAGGCATTCTGATCCAGCCTAAGCCAGTAGGCCTGAGCTTCCAACTTGGCATGTTTCGTAGCCATCCTAGCGTTCTCTGCCGCTAGGTCCGCTTTAGCCTGAGTTATCTGATCTTTCACCTTTGTAATCTCCGCATTGTGCTAATCCCGGGCTGCTGTGTCCAGCTCTGCAGCCATTAATGTTGCCAAAGCGTCGAACAAATTAGACAGAACTTGAGCCGGAGGTGGCGCAGAGCCCCCTGCTCCCGCTGGCGTTGTTATCGCTGAACCGGAGAACATTGCCGCGGCGGTGGATGAGTGGTGTGCTGCTTGTGTACCGGCCATGAAGATAGCGACCCGGTTTGGCAGATCGAGGGGGTCCGTAATACTGTTGCCATCGGAGCCTCCGCTAATCCGGCCATCCTGCAACTGATACAGCGATTCGGTCTCTCCGGTTGAAGACTCGTCGTCAGAACGGACAACGGTTTCTCCATCAGATGCTGGTCCATCCTCATACTCCACTCCATGGACGACACCTACGAAAACATGCCTTGGTGCAGGCTGAACCGGGGAAGGGCTTGCACGCTGAGCCGTGTCGATGATGTCGGTGCAGGTGTCCGGCTCAGGGCCTGGTTCGCCGATCTTGCCGATGAAGACGTGAATCCCACCAAAGCGGACCCGGTACCCGTATTCGAATGAACCGGCCTCGGGACCCCATCATGCATCGTCGATGTAGAGCCCGCGACGACTCTTCATCATCCGGCCCACAGCGTATCCCTTGAGTCCATCAAAGCTGCCCTTCAAGAACTCGAAACCATCGTGCGATAGCCCCACGATGGGCGCCAACTGTCGTGGGTTTGCCACGGCAGATGTCCTCGTGAAAGGACTTAATCGTGGAGCCATCGCTACGGGTTAGCTTAAAGGGGTTAAACCGGACAAGGGGACACGAAGGATTTTATACTAGTTCGGCCCCTTCGTTGAAGGTAAAAGCCTACGTCTAGTTGTGATTGGTATTGCTAGGGTTTCGATAACCATGGAGCGAATCCGCTTTGCCTGGTCCTCGAGTAGTTGTCTCTCGTCCCTAAACAGCGGCTTGGTCGTGCCTTTATATACATAGGTTGACGCCCGCCGGTTTACAGAGTCCCGAGGCCGAATCATAAACGTCTCCGGCTTGGTCTCTATTGCTTTAACTTACAATACAAGTTACATGAAAGAGTCGGTTTACATCTACATGCCTTAACCCGCCTATGGGCCTTGGGCCTTCGTAAAGTGCCACCAATGTCATGTCTTCATGAGCTTCTATCTTCATGGGGCTAACCCGGCCACTCCTAGCCGGTTTACCTCCAGTAATCATATCCCCAACAGGATCACATCATTAGAGAATGATGTGATTGACTTGACCCATCCCTTAGCTTAGCACGATGATTGTTTAGTTTGTTGCTATTGCTTTCTTCATAACTTATACATGTTCCTATGACTATGAGATTATGCAACTCCTGGATACCGGAGGAACATTTAGTGTGCTATCAATCATTATAGTGTAACTAGGTGACTATAAATATGCTCTACAGGTGTCTCCGATGGTGTTTGTTGAGTTGGCATAGATCGAGATTAGGATTTGTCACTCCGTGTATCAGAGAGGTATCTTTGAGCCCTCTCGGTAATACACATCACTATAAGACTTGAAAGCAATGTGATTAATGAGTTAGTTATGGGATGTTGCATTATGGAACGAGTAAAGAGACTTGCCGATAATGAGATTGAACTAGGTATTGAGATACCGACGATCGAATCTAGGGCAAGTAACATACCGATGACAAAGTGAACAATGTATGTTGTTGTGCGGTTTGACCGATAAAGATATTCGTAGAATATGTGGGAGCCAATATGAACATCCAGGTTCCACTATTGGTTATTGACCGGATATGTGTCTCGATCATGTCTACATAGTTCTCGAACCCGTAGGGTCCGCATGCTTAACATTCGGTGACGATCGGTATTATGAGTTTATGTGTTTTGATGTACCGGAGATAGTTCGGAGTCCCGGATGTGATCACGGACATGGCGAGTAGTCTCGAAATGGTCAAGACATAAAGATTGATATATTGGATGACTATATTCGGGCACCAAATGAGTTCCGGCGGTCACCGGATAATTATCGGAGTGTCGGGGGTTATCGGAACCCCCGGGGGATCTAATGGGCCAACATGGGCCTTGTGAGAGAGAGAGAGAGGAAGGGGCCTTAGGGCTGGGCGCCCCCCTTGGGAGTCCGAATTGGAAAAGGAGGGGGGCGGTGCCCCCTCTTTCCCTCCCTCTCCTTCCTTCCCCCTTCCTCCTCCTAGTTGGACTAGGAAAGGGGGAGTCCTACTCCTACTAGGAGGAGGAGGACTCCCCTCCTTGGCGCGCCACAAGGGACAGCTGGCCTCCCCCTTGCTCCTTTGTATACGGGGGCAGGGGGCACCCTAGAACACACAAGTTGATCATTGATCTCTTAGCCGTGTGCGGTTCCCCCTCCACCATAATTCACCTCAGAAAAATCGTCGCAGTGCTTAGGCAAAGCCCTGCGCCGGTAGCTTCATCATCACTGTCATCGCGCCATCGTGCTAACGAAGCTCTCCCTCGACACTCAGCTGGATCAAGAGTTCGTGGGACGTCACCGAGCCGAACGTGTGCAGATCGCGGAGGTGTCGTACTTTCGGTGCTAGGATCGGTCGGATCGTGAAGACGTACGACTACATCAACCGCGTTGTCATAATGCTTCCGCTTACGGTCTACGAGGGTACGTGGACAACACTCTTCCCCTCTCGTTGTTACGCATCACCATGATAGATCTTGCATGTGCGTAGGAATTTTTTTGAAATTACTGTGTTCCCCAATAGTGGTGTCAGAGCCAGGTTTATGCATAGATGTTATATGCACAAGTAGAACACAAAGGAGTTGTGGGCGTGGGTATATACATATTGCTTGCCGTCACTAGTTGATTCTTGATTCAGCGGTACTGTTGGATGAAGCGGCTCAGACCGACATTACGCGTACGCTTATGCAAGACTGGTTCTACTGACGTGCTTCGCACACAAGTGGTTGGTGGGTTTCAGTTTCTCCAACTTTAGTTGAATCAGATTCAATGAACAGGGCTGAAGATCAAAAAGCAATCACTATATCACGTTGTGGTTTTTGATGCGTAGGTAAGAACAGTTCTTGCTCAGCCCGTAGTAGCCACGTAAAACTTGCAACAACAAAGTAGAGGACGTCTAACTTGTTTTTGTAGGGCATGTTGTGATGTGATATGGTCAAGACATGATGCTAAATTTTATTGCATGAGATGATCATGTTTTGTAACAGAATTATCGGCAACTGGCAGGAGCCATATGGTTCTTGCTTTATTATATGAAATGCAATCACCATGTAATTGCTTTACTTTATCCCTAAGTGGTAGCGATAGTCGTAGAAACAATAGTTGGCAAGACGACAACGATGCTTCGGTAGAGATCAAGGTGTCAAGCCGGTGATGATGGTGATCATGACGGTGCTTTGGAGATGGAGATCAAAGGCACAAGATGATGATGGCCATATCATATCACTTATATTGATTGTATGTGATGTTTATCCTTTATGCATCTTATTTTGCTTAGTTCGGCGGTAGCATTATAAGATGGTCTCTCACTAACTTTCAAGGTATAAGTGTTCTCCCTGAGTATGCACTATTGCTACAGTTCGTCGTGCCGAGACACCACATGATGATCGGGTGTGATAAGCTCTACGTTCACATACAACGGGTGCAAGCCAGTTTTGCACATGCGCAATACTCGGGTTAAACTTGACGAGCCTAGCATATCCAGATATGGCCTTGGAACACTGAGACCGAAAGGTCGAGCGTGAATCCTATAGTAGATATGATCAACATAGTGATGTTCACCATTGAAAACTACTCCATCTCACATGATGATCGGACATGGTTTAGTTGATATGGATCACGTGATCACTTAGATGATTAGAGGGATGTCTATCTAAGTGGGAGTTCTTAAGTAATATGATTAATTTAAATTAAATTTATCATGAACTTAGTCCTGATAGTATTTGCATATCTATGTTGTAGATCAATTGCACGCGCATAGCTTCCCCATTTTATTTATGATATGTTCCTAGAGAAAACTATGTTGAAAGATGATAGTAGCAATGATGCGGATTGGATCCATGACCTGAGGATTATCCTCGTTGCTGCACAGAAGAATTATGTCCTTGATGCACCACTAGGTGACATAACTATTGTAGGAGCAAATGCAAACGTTATGAACGTTTGAAAAAGCTCGGTATGATGACTACTTAATAGTTTAGTGCGCCATGCTTTACGGCTTAGAACCGGGACTTCAAAAAGTTTTGAACGCCACAGAGCATATAAGATGTTCCAAGAGCTGTAATTGGTATTCCAGACTCATGCCCAAGTCAAGAGGTATGAGACTTCTGATAAGTACTTTGCCTGCAAGATGGAGGAGAATAGCTCAACCAGTGAGCATGTGCTCAAATTGTCTAAGTACTACAATCACTTGAATCAAGTGGGAGTTTATCTTCCAGATAAGATAGTGATTGACAGAGTTCTCTAGTCACTATCACCAAGTTACTGGAACTTCGTGATGAACTATAATATGAAGGGATGACGAAAATGAATCCCGAGCTCTTCGTGATGCTGAAATAGACGAAGGTAGAAATCAAGAAAAGCATCAAATGTTGATGTTTAAAGAAGACCACTAGTTTTAAGAAAATGGCAAAGAGAAAGAAACGGTACTTCAAGAAGAATGGCAAGCAAGTTGCAACTCCCGTGAAGAAGCCCAAAGCTAGACCTAAGCCTGAAGCTGAGTGCTTCTACTGCAAAGGGAATGGTCACTGGAAGCGGAACTACCCCAAATACTTGGCAGATAAGAAGGATGGCAAAGTGAAAGGTATATTTGATATACATGTTATTGATGTGTACTTTACTAGTGTTGATAGTAACCCCAGGGTATTTCATACCGGTTCAGTTGCTATGATTAGTAACTCGAAACATGAGTTGAAAATGAACAGAGACTAGTTAAGGGCAAGGTGACGACGTGTGTTGGAAGTGATTCCAAGGTTGATAAGATCACCATCGCATACTCCCTCTATCTTCGGGATTAGTGTTAAACCTAAATAAATGTTATTTGGTGTTTGCATTGAGCATAATATGATTGGATCATGTTTATTGCAATATGGTTATTCATTTAAGTCAAAGAATAATTGTTGTTCTATTTACATGAATAAAAACTTCTATGGTCATACACTTAAAATAAATGGTTTATTGAATCTCGATCGTAGTGATACACATATTCATAATATTGAAGCCAAAAGATGCAAAGTTAATAATGATAATGAAACTTATTTGTGGCAGTGCCGTTTAGGTCATATTGGTGTAAAGCGCATGAAGAAACTCCATGCTGATGGGCTTTTGGAATCACTTGATGCTTGCGAACCATGCCTCATGGGCAAGATGACTAAGACTCCGTTCTCCGAAACAATGGAGCGAGCAACAGACTTGTTGAAAATAATACATACTGATTTATGCGGTCCAATGAGTGTTGATGTTGGTGTCAGGTATCGTTATTTTTTGACCTTCACAAATGATTTGAGCAGATATGGGTATATCTACTTGATGAAACATAAGTCTAAAACATTTGAAAAGTTCAAAGAATTTCAGAGTGAAGTGGAAAATCATCGTAACAAGAAAATAAAGTTTCTATGATCTGATCGTAGAGGATAATATTTGAGTTACGAGTTTGGTCTTCATTTGAACAATGCAGAATAGTTCGACAACTCACGCCACCTGGAACACCACAGCGTAATGGTGTGTCCGAACGTCATAACCATACTTTATTTGATATGTTGCGATCTATGATGTCTCTTACCGATTTATCTCTATCGTTTTGGGGTTATGTGATACGTCTCCAATGTATCTATAATTTATGAAGTATTCATGCCATGTTTACAATAATTTTATATGATTTTGGTATGATTTGATTAGAACTAACCCGGACTGACGCTGTTTTCAGCAGAACTACCGTGGTGGTGTTTTTGTGCAGAAATAAAAGTTCTCGGAATGCGATGAAAATCAACGGAGATTTTTCTGGAAAATATAAATAATACTGGAACAAAAATCTACCGGAGGGGAGACCCGTGGGCCCCATGAGGGTGGGGGCACCCCCACCCCCCTGGGCGTGCCCCTGTGCCTCGTGGACTACCCGTGGGGCCCCCTGACTTGTTCTCGATGCCAACCTCTCCTATAAATACCCAAACCTCCAGAAATTAACCTAGATCAGAACTTCTGCCACCGCAAGCCTCTATAGCCATGAGAAATCAATCTAGGCCCTCTCTGGCACCCTGCCGGAGGGGGCCATCATCACAGGAGGCTATGGAGGAGGATCCCGGAGGGGCCATCATCACCATGAAGGCCAAGGACCAGAGGGAGAACCTCTCCCCATCCAGGGGAGGCCATGAAGGAGGAAGCACAAGGGGGAGAACTTCTCCTCCTATCTCTCTCTCGATGGCATCGAAGTGCCATCGGGAGGGGAATCATCGCCGCGGTGATCGTCTTCATCAACATCACCATCATCATCATCACCCTCATCTCTTTTACGTGGTCCACTCTCCCGCACCCCGCTGTAATCCCTACCTGAACATGGTGCTTTATGCCACATATTATGATCCAATGATGTTGAGGGAGTCCTGGATTAGGGGGTCTCCGGACAGCCGGACTATATCCTTTGACCGGACTGTTGGACTATGAAGATACAAGATTGAAGACTTCGTCCCGTGTCCGGATGGGACTCTCCTTGGCGTGGAAGGCAAGCTTGGCAATACAGATATGTAGATCTTCTTCCTTGTAACCGACTCTATGTAACCCTAGCCCCCTCCGGTGTCAATATAAACCGGAGGGTTTAGTTCGTAGGACAACAACAATTATACCATAGGCTAGCTTCTAGGGTTTAGCCTCTACGATCTCGTGGTAGATCAACTCTTGTAATACTCATATCATCAAGATCAATCAAGCAGGAAGTAGGGTATTACCTCCATCGAGAGGGCCCGAACTTGGGTAAACATCGTGTCCCCCGCCTCTTGTTACCATCCGCCTTAGACGCACAGTTCGGGACCCCCTACCCGAGATCCGCCGGTTTTGACACCGACATTGGTGCTTTCATTGAGAGTTCCACTATGCCGTCACCGTAAGGCTTGATGGCTCCTTCGATCATCGGTAACTATGCGGTCCAGGGTGAGGTTTTCCTCCCCGGACAGATCTTCGTATTCGGCAGCTTCGCACTGCGGGCCAAC
Source organism: Triticum dicoccoides (assembly GCF_002162155.2). Taxonomy (NCBI): domain Eukaryota; kingdom Viridiplantae; phylum Streptophyta; class Magnoliopsida; order Poales; family Poaceae; genus Triticum; species Triticum dicoccoides. Next base: position 608,729,255 of record NC_041384.1, on the reverse strand, counting down.
TCGCTTGGCCATCTGGAGCAGATCGAGAGCTACGCCCCTGGCCATCAGGTCAGGTTGGGAAACTCAACTACACTGCCGACATCCGCGGAGACTTGATCTTCGACAGATTCGAGCCTATACCAGGTGCGCCGCACGATCACGACGAGCATGATTTAGCTCTGCCGTCGGACAGTGTTCGGGAGATCACACCTGCAACTACTCCAGCCTTCAATCCGGAGCAAATTGCGCCATTCGAGGACGGGTGGATAGACCCCGCCATGGAGGCCGCACTCTCAATGGCGATAGAGCCGGATACTGACTTCACCCCTTACGAGAGCTGTGTTGCTGAACCACTGGATTCGTCTTCGGCCACGGACTCCGAGCCGCCTACATCCATGCCTATCGAATCCGATTGGGCGCCGATCATGGAGTTCACCTCCGCGGATATCTTTCAACACTCACCTTTTGGCGACGTGCTAAATTCATTAAGGTCTCTCTCCTTGTCAGGAGAACCTTGGCCGAACTATGTCCGGCTAGAATGGGATGTGGACGACGAAGAAATTCGCTCCCCACCCACCACCCACTTAGTAGCCACTATCGATGATTTAACCGACATGCTCGACTTCAACTCCGAAGACATCGACGGTATGGACGACGATGCAGGAGACGAACATGAACCACCGCCCATAGGGCGCTGGACCGCCACCTCATCATATGATATATACATGGTGGACACCCCCAAAGAAGGCAATGGCGATGAGACAGCGGAGGATGACCCCTCCAAGAAGCAACCCAAGTGCCGACGTCAGCGGCGCCACTCTAAGTCCCGCCATAGCAAAAGTAGTAATACCAGCACAAGAGACAATAACTCTCCGGATAGTGCCGAAGACGACAACAATCCCCTTCAGCATGATTTAGAGCGGGAGGGTGAACAAGGTAGCCCTCTAGAGTGGGCAGCAGATGGAGAATCGGAGGAGGACAATTACATGCCTCTCTCCGAAGACGGGGTGAGCCTCGGCGACGAAGAATTTATCGTGCCTGAGGATCCCATCGAGCAGGAGTGCTTCAAGCGCCGGCTTATGGCCATATCAAATAGCTTGAAGAAAAAGCAACAACAACTTCAAGCTGATCAAGATTTGCTAGCAGACAGATGGACCGAAATCCTTGCGTCCGAGGAATACGAACTCGAGCGCCCCTCCAAGAGTTACCCAAAGCGCAGGTTGCTACCTCACCTCGAGGAGGAAGCATTGAAACCTACATCACCAGCATATGATGCGGCTGACGGGCCACCTCGTGGCCAAGACAGAGAGGCATTTTAGCCCAAAGTCCAGCCCGCACCCGACTGCCAATCAAACAAAAATGCCAAGGCCCGGGGCAACACGCGGGACCTGTGAGACGTATTGGAAAACAAGGCAAAACATGCAAGATCGATCTATGGATCACGGGTGCGCGCGCCAACACGGGACGATGACCGTCACGCCGGATACACTAAAAGTAAATCCGGCCGGGCCGAATACAGCAGACAAGACTCATATGAACCGCGTCGTGATATAGCCCGGCAGAGAGGCGCCGCACACCCCCTATGCTTCACTAATGAAGTTATGGATCACGAATTCCGAGAGGGTTTTAAACCCGTAAATATCGAATCATATGATGGTACAACAGATCCCGCTGTATGGATTGAGGATTTCCTCCTCCACATCCACATGACTCGCGGTGATGACCTGCATGCCATCAAGTACCTCCCACTAAAACTCTAAGGACCAGCTCGGCATTGGCTGAATAGCTTGCCAGCAGACTCCATCAGCAGTTGGGAGGATTTGGAAGACGCATTCCTTGACAACTTCCAGGGCACTTATGTGCAACCACCGGATACTGATGCCTTGAGCCATATAACTCAGCAGCCAGGGGAATCGGCCAGGCAATTCTGGACACGGTTCCTAACTAAGAAAAACCAAATTGTCGACTGTCCGGACGCAGAGGCCTTAGCAGCATTCAAGCATAACATCTGTGACGAGTGGCTTGCCCGGCACCTCGGCCAAGAGAAGCCGAAGTCTATGGCAGCCCTTACAACACTCATGACCCGCTTTTGCACGGGCAAGGATAGCTGGCTGGCTCGCAGCAACAACACATCAAGGAATCCGGGCACTTCAGATACCAAAGATGCCAACGGCAGACCATGTCGTAACAGACACAAGCGCCGCAACAATGGTGATAACACCGATGATACGACATTCAATGCCGGATTCAAAGGCTCTAGATCCATTCAAAAGAAGTACTCCGGGCCCGTCCAGTTTGGATCGCATACTTGGTCGCTCGTGTCAAATTCACGGCACCCCCGATAAGCCAGCCAATTACACCAACAGAGAATGCTGGGTGTTCAAGCAGGCCGGCAAGTTGAATGCCGAAAACAAGGACAAGGGGTTGCATAGTGATGACGAGGAGGAGCCCCGGCCATCGAACACGGGAGGACAGAAGAGGTTCCCCCCACAAGTGAACACGGTGAACATGATATACAGAACCCACATTCCCAAGAGGGAACGGAAGCGTGCACTAAGGGACGTCTATGCAATGGAGCCCGTCGCCCCAAAGTTCAACCCATGGTCCTCTTGTCCGATCACCTTCGATCGCAGGGACCAACCCACTAGTATCCGTCATGGCGGATCCGCCGCATTGGTCCTAGACCCCATCATCGATGGATTTCACCTCACTCGAGTCCTTATGGATGGCGGCAGCATCCTGAACCTGCTCTATCAGGATATAGTGCGCAAAATGGGTATAGATCCCTCGAGGATCAAACCCACCAAAACCACCTTTAAGGGTGTCATCCCAGGTGTAGAGGCCCATTGCACGGGCTCAATCACACTGGAAGTGGTCTTCGGATCTCCGGACAACTTCCGAAGCGAGGAGTTAATCTTTGATATCGTCCCGTTCCGCAGTGGCTATCACGCACTGCTCGAGGGAACCGCATTTGCAAAATTCAATGCGGTATCGCATTACGCATAGCTCAAGCTCAAGATGCCAGGACCTAAGGGGGTCATAACAGTCAATGGAAACATAGAACGCTCGCTCCGCACGGAAGAGCACACTATGGCCCTCGCAGCAGAAGCACAAAGCAGCCTTTTAAGGCAAACCGCCAATTCGGCGATACAGCCCCCGGACACCGTCAAGCGAGTCCGGAGTAACCTGCAACAGGATCGCCTGGCACGTTCAGAGCTCGCCTAGCAATTCGGCCCCCGTCCCAGTCCCAGTCAAGCGACAAAATCCGCGCCGCGCATACATAATTACGCACTGAAAATACCATGGGCATAGGCGGGGGCACGATCAGGGCATGTCCCGCAATGCGGCTTAACCGCCCTATGGGCTGCATACCTTTACCATTTTTTCTCTTTCAAGACCTTACTCTCTGGAAGCCCTTTCCGGCAGTATGATCGTCGGACACATTACAGGAAGGAACAACCAAGGAGGCAGGAAGCTAAGACGTAGGGAACCCCCAGGTGGTCTCTAATAACAATCGATATACCCGCTTTTTACTACCCATACGCAGCTTGCCCTTGGATAGGACATTTCAAATAGTCCTATTTTTTGCTTATTGCACTATTTGTATCAGTATGCTTCGATGTATTATTTAAATAACAATGCATAGCATTAGTCTATTATTGCATTACCCATCCTTTTTTTTCTTATATGTTCATTTACGACAACTTGCACCCGTACATTCTGGTACGATCAGTACGCCAGGAGCTTCCGTTTACCCCATAATACGGCGTGAGAAGTCCGAACACTTTCGATAGTGGGGCACCCCGAACTTATAGCATTATATGCATCAGCTCCGAATCATGTCTTGGGTCAATAGTTGGGTTTGCCCGGCTCCCATGTTTTGGTACCTTCGTTCCGCTATATCGGCTAAGGTAGCGCTGGGAGAACTACTGCGATTGTGTCCCGGTTCTTCCGGACGAGCACCTCGGTAGAGAAAGCCGAAAACTGACTGTCATGATAAGGCGAGAGCTGGTCGCTGTTCGAGAGGTCGCAAGTCCTTCAAGACTTTTTCTGCTTCAGGCGAGGAGTCGGCCTTGCCCGACTTAGGCGTATATAGCACCCCAAATTTGGCCTTCCGAATACTAGGGGCTTTGCCAAAATTTAAAATTGTAGACTTCTATGGCTAAGTGAGAGTGATAAAGCCCTATAGTCCGATTGCCTGGTTCGTTCTGCTGAACACCTCCCTCGAAGGACCCAAAATTGGGATAAAGAGTGCTCAGGTTTATCCTGAACACCCCAGTACTAGTTACATGGGGGTAGAAGCCGACGACTGGCCAACTCTCAGATTTTATAAACGGCCGCACATAAGGTAATATTTTAAATTCAAAAAGCGCTGCATAGCGCAAATGAACTCGTTTCACATTACAGGATCACATGAGCATGTTCATTCAAAAATTACATCTCTAGCACATTCCTCCACCACAAGGCGGGAACCCTTCAGGACACTGTCATAATACATTTCAGGGCAGCGATGCTCCTTGCCCTCCGGCGGCCCCTCCTTCACCAGCTTTACGGCATCCAGCTTCGCCCAGTGCACCTTCGCCCGGGCAAAAGCCATGTGCGCACCCTCGATGCAGACGGACCGCTTTATGACTTCAAGCCGTGGGCAGACATCCACAAGCCGCCTCACCAGACCGAAGTAGCTGCTAGGCAAGGGATCGCCGGGCCACATCCGGACTATAAGACCCTTCATGGCCTGTTCGGCCGCCTTGTGAAGCTCGACCAGTTGCTTCAGCTGGTCGCTCAAGGGCATTGGGTGTTCGGTCCCAGTATACTGAGACCAGAACAACTTTTCCGTCGAGCTCCCCTCCTCAGCTCGGTAAAACTCCGCGGCATCCAGTACACCGCGGGGAAGATCTACGAACGCTCCTGGAGAGCTTCGAACTCGGGTAAGTAAAAGGAAAGTTCCCTTCACATGCTTGCTTTGCATAATGAATGCCTTACCCGCTGCTATCTTCTTCACCGCATCAATCTCCTGGAGGGCCTTGTGGGCTTCAGCCTTGGTGCTCTGTGCGCTTTTGAGTGCCTTCGCAAGCTCGGACTCTTGCGTCTTAGAGTCAAGCTCCAAGGACTCATGTTTTTTGGTGAGAGCCTCGAGCTCTTGCTGCACCTCACCTACCCGGGCTCCTTGCTTTTCCCGCTCAATGCGCTCCTTGGCCGCTTTGTCTTCGGCCTCGGACAACGCCTTCTTCAGGGTCGCCACCTCGGTCGTGGCCCCTGGCAAATTCATGATGATCCTATTACTTTACAACCAAATTTCTTTTTAATATATAGACAAGGTATTGCTTACCTTTGCTCTCCTCGAGCTGCCTCTTGGTAAGGCCGAGCTCTTCCTCAGACCGCTCAAGGTCCTGCTTCAGTGCAGCGACCTCCGCAGTACGTGCGGCAGCGGCCAGCAGTGAAGCCTGCAAATGCACATAGACATATTCTGATTAGACTCCTGAGTCATTATTTGATCCTCTATTCGGCCTTTCTTCGCGAACGCCAAACAGAGCATCAGGGGCTACTGTCTATGCGGTAATATTTTCCTATATTTTGATTGCTTACCTGAAAGCCTATTAGGAGGCTGGCACAAGCTTCGGTTAGTCCGTTTTTGGCGGACTGAACTTTCTCGATCATCGCACTCATGATAGTGTGGTGCTCTTCATTGATGGAAGCGCCGCGAAGCGCTTCCAGCAAGTTTTCCGGTGCCTCTGGATGGACAGAGGCCACCGGCACGGGCGGCTTGCCCCTCTTAACGGGGGGTCGCCCGCCAGAGTCTGGAACCACCGAAGGTTCTGGCGCAGTGTTCGGCCGGGGGCCGAACTTGGAGCCCATGGGAGTCTTGCTCCCTTTGCGCCCAGGGTCCGGAAGGTCGCCTTGAGGCACCCCCAGGACTACCTCCCCTCGGCTCGGTGCCTTTTGAGACAACACCTCGACGTTGTCCGTAGGGAAAGGGGTGGAGGCGGTCGGAAGTGAATGCTATTCATATGCGACGAGTCCAAAGAACCGTCCGACGAAGATACGTCGAGACGGGCTCGGGACGGACTGCACAATCATATTCGGTGTAAGGAGACACTACTAGGGAAAAGGCTAGCAGCAGCGCGGGTTTTAGGTGTATCAGTAGCGCGGGTACCCGCGCTACTAATAAGGCGCTACAGCTAATAGTTAGTACTAGCGTGGGTGAAACCCGCGCTACTACTAACTTTGTTAGTAGTAGCGTGTGCCACCCACGCTACTGCTATTACAGACCCGCGCTACTACTAATGAAGTAGTAGTAGCGTGCTTATAATACCAGCGCTACTAGTATCCTAAATACTAGTAGGGAACTTTTTTCCCAACACTACTAGTAACAAATTAGGAATTGAAAAAAAATAAAAATAGATGCAGTATCAGAGACACATCCAATGCAAAATAAATTTCACAACACCATCTTAACACTTGCAGTGTTCATGGATGCAACATTGAACATCTCAACACGAAGAGATCACGAGGACGCACACAACCATCATCAAAAGGTTGGTACCTTCCCTAGCGTTTCACCACCAACCTAACCAGACCACTTCTCTAGATGTATGTACAAAGAGTCGAGGTCCTCCACCTTGAGGAACTCCAGACGGTGGCGTCGTCCTCCACCTCGGTGACCTCCGAACGGTGGCATCGAGGTCCTCCACCCCGGGGACCTCATGCTTCGCAATCACCTAGACGACAATCTGTATGACGCGGTCGCGAGGCTTCACGGTGAAGTCCGCCTCCGAGTAGTTGAAGAGCACGACTCCCATCGGGCCGCAGTAGTCCTCGTCGGTCACCCTGCACCCAGTCGAGAAAGTGAAAACTTATTGTGCAAAACTATAAAGCAGTAGAAGTTAGAGACGTGAACCATCAGTTTCACATAGGAAACAGAAACATATGATATTAGATGAAAGGCAGCAAGCATACTCTTTCTCAAACAAACTTCTCGTCTGTGTACATAACAGTAGCATGGAGTGGGCACTGCTAGTGCATGGTTAGAAAACGCCCTACTGACCATGCTTTCTACCAAGCTAGATATTTATGCAGTATACCACATACTAAGCTTGTGGTTAGCTGATCCGTTGGTTTGCTGTAAAATATTAGGGAAAGAAAGGGCATAAAGGATGATGAGATGATGGACCTACATTTCACATTATACCTGATATGAGCTGCAGTTACCATAACTTTGCTTGCCACCTCATAGATGTTGAAAAAAAAGTCTTGACAGCAAGGAAACTTCAAACGATACTTCCATGGCATGACAAATGAATGACTTCCCTGCACAAGTTGTACTGCTAGAATAAGAAAATTAATGCAAGATCCATGATGTGTTCATTACCATTTTTGTCATCCTCTGTATGGTACTTAAGCTATTCCTCTGAATCTGCTGAAAATTGTCTCACCCTCGAGATCTTTAATAAAAGAAATCAACATTTTTGTGATTTAAAGTTCTTTTTTATATGTGATGGTCCTAGCATTCCGAAAAAATATCAGAAATATTTTGAACATAATCTAACGACAGAGGAAAAAGTAATATACACATGTAATATTCATCTTCACTTATTACCGGGGTTCACTGGATATGACTACCTCAACATTTGCACATGTTTCTTTTCCCTGCAGCTAAGGAGCAAACATGATATTCATTTTCTTCAGATGTCTTGACTTATAATCCCATAATATATAAGCATAACTAATCACGTAGAGTAATACTGGGATAAATAAAGAAACTTTAATTCACATTTTCCCTATTTGCATATAGTAGTAGCCAGGTCTATAAAAATTAAACATCAACTCCTTTGTCATGTAAGCATGACGCACTAGCACAAAGAAGTTGCCGGATTGTCAAAAACCTATGACACTGTGAGACTGAACGAAGATTTGCATTCAATACTCGTCATTCATGTGTTAAGAGTCTAGCACATAGGTCTACAGAAACAGGCAAGCACGCATCTGAACATAGGTAGCAAATTTAAGCTATCTCGGTACGGCATGTTTGTGTATAAATTGATGAAGTGCACAAATAAACTGATGACAACTCCAAGCTGGCAGATAGCCGGACGGAGACCGAAACATTGGCCAGAGTAGAGCCGAAAACGAAGCCGTTGGGTATCACCGATCCGACAACAAATTGCACAATGTATATATGTAGCATGATGGAGCGATCAGGAACAGCACCTGCAGCCCAATCATGCAGCTTAGACCTGAGGCACTAACGCATCATCGATCTGCATCGCCCCTGAGCCTCCAGTGATCCCCCGATTTGGTCCCCGAATCGACCCCCAAATCCCTAGAGTTCCGTGGCGGAATACATGGGCGCCCGATGGAGCGCCATGGTGACGGCCCTGCCTACCTAGTGCCTACGCGCGCTACCGGCGGGGGGCGAGACCGGCCTCGGACGGGGGAGATCCGGGCTGGCCGGCCGGACCGGACTCGATCCGGCTCGGTTCTTCACGCGGGAGGTCGTATGTAAGCGAGGAAACGAAGGGAAATCCGAGGAAAGATAAGGGCTTCCTTACTGGGAGGAGGACGGTTTCTCGCCGGTGCTCCGGTGTAGATGGGCGGCGAGGGTTTCCGGCGGCGAGAGGCTTCGGGGCGGCCTCTCCTGGTAAACGCCCCCCGACTTGTCCGCCGTGCGCGGGCGCTTCTCATCGGCGGCCACGGGCTCCTCCCCCTCCTCGCGCTCACGCTTCCGCGCAGGGGACTGGTGCTCCTCCTTGTCCGCGCCCATCGCCGGCCGCCGGGAGGAAGGAGAGAGAAGGGGCGGGCAGAGGAGGAAGGGGAAGGGAGGGGGAGGAGGAGGAGGAGGTGGGGTGTTGCGCGCGGCCGGTGCTCGCCGGAACCGGCCGGCGAGGGTGGGGGCGGCGGCCAGGAGATCGTGGGGAGAGGAGCCGGGGTGGGGTGGACCGAGGAGATTGTGCGGAGTTCCTGAGATAGAGAGAGTGGTGGGGTGGGAGTGGATCGGGCCGGGTGGATGGTGCAGCAGTCGACACGGTTAGTAATAGCATGGGGTTCTTACCTGCGCTATAGCTACCTATTTAGTAGTAGCGCGGGTTTTATACCCCTCGCTACTACCATGACCTGTTTCAGGGGTATGATGAAGATCATTTAGTAGTAGCACGGGTTTATACCCCTCGCTACTACTATCAGCTTATTAGTAGCGTGGTTTTTATACCCCACACTGCTACTAATTAGCAGTAGCGCCCGTTTTTAGACCGCGCTACTGATAAACTTCTGTGTATAAGGTTTTCCCTAGTAGTGAGAAGCAGTGCAATAAAACATACCATGAATTACTATGGTATCCGGATACTTACGACTTCGCCAGGGGCTTGTCCCTGGATAACCACTCGTCATCGCTGTAGGCGGCCGTCGTGGAGCAGTCCGGAAGGAGGGTCCTTCCCTTCTTGGACCCTTCGGCCTCCCCGTTGGGGCGGCATTCCTTTTCTTGTCTCCCCCGGCTAGGGGGGGAGAACTTTTCTGTTCCTCCTCCTCGTTTTCGTGGGAGGAGTGCGCTTCGGAGTTATCGGATGATGAGTCCGATATAACCTTGCGCTGGAGACCCTTTCGGGTCCCTGTGGCCTTCTTCTTGGCCTTCTTCACCGGCACCTTGTAAGGCGCCGGAACCAGCATCTCCGTTAGGAGAGCATCTACAGGATCTTCAGGCAGGGGGCTGGGCAATCGATCTGCTCCGCTGTCTCTACCCAGTCCTGTTAATGGCATGGAAGCTTAGATCGCGCACATGATTAAACTGGGGAAAATAAATATCCTGTGAGATATAAAAACTTACCGGATTGGCATGGCGCTTTGCGCTGAGTCCGCGGTCCTCGTTAAGGGGAGGAGGTACCTCTGTTGGGGAACGTTGCAGAAAACAAAAAAAATTCTACGGTTTCACCAAGATCCATCTATGAGTTCATCTAGCAACGAGTGATCGGATTGCATCTACATACCTTTGTAGATCACGCGCGGAACCGTTCAAAGAACGGGGATGAGGAAGTCGTACTCGACGTGATCCAAATCACCGAAGATCCTAGCGCCGAACGGACGGCACCTCCGCGTTCAACACACGTACGGTCAGCGTGACGTCTCCTCCTTCTTGATCCAGCAAAGGGGAAGGAGAGGTTGATGAAGATCCAGCAGCACGACGGCGTGGTGGTGGATGCAGGGGTCACCGCAGCAGGGCTTCGTCGTTCTACTACGAGAGGGAGAGGTGTTGCAGGGGAGAGGGAGGCGCCAAGACTCAAGGGTGCAGCTGCCCCCTCCCTCCCCCCTTTATATAGGCCCCCTAGGGGGTGCGCCGGCCCTAGGAGATGGGATCTCCTAGGGGGGCGGCCAAGGGGTGGAGTGCCCCCAAGCCAGGTGGGGCGCCCCCCACCCTAGGGTTCCCAACCCTAGGCGCATGGGGTGGGCCAAGGGGGGTGCACCAGCCCACTATGGGTTGGTTCCCCTCCCCACTTTGGCCCATGGGGCCCTCCGGGATGGGTGGCCCCACCCGGTGGACCCCCGGGACCCTTCCGGTGGTCCCGGTACAATACCGGTGACCCCCGAAACTCTCCCGATGGCCGAAACTGCACTTCCTATATATAATTCTTCACCTCCGGACCATTCCGGAACTCCTCGTGACGTCCAGGATCTCATCTGGGACTCCGAACAACTTTCGGGTTACTGCATATTCATATCTCTACAACCCTAGCGTCACTGAACCTTAAGTGTGTAGACCCTACGGGTTCGGGAGACATGTAGACATGACCGAGATGGCTCTCCGGTCAATAACCAACAGCGGGATCTGGATACCCATGTTGGCTCCCACATGCTCCTCGATGATCTCATCGGATGAACCATGATGTCGAGGATTCAAGCAACCCCGTATACAATTCCCTTTGTCAATCGGTACGTTACTTGCCCGAGATTCGATCGTCGGTATCCCAATACCTCGTTCAATCTCGTTACCGGCAAGTCACTTTACTCGTACCGTAATGCATGATCCCGTGACCAGACACTTGGTCATTTTGAGCTCATTGTGATGATGCATTACCGAGTGGGCCCAGAGATACCTCTCCGTCATACGGAGTGACAAATCCCAGTCTTGATCCGTGTCAACCCAACAGACACTTTCGGAGATACCCGCAGTATACCTTTATAGTCACCCAGTTACGTTGTGACATTTTGTACACCCAAAGCACTCCTACGGTATCCGGGAGTTACATGATCTCATGGTCTAAGGAAAAGATACTTGACATTGGAAAAACTCTAGCAAACGAACTATACGATCTTGTGCTATGTTTAGGATTGGGTCTTGTCCATCACATCATTCTCCTAATGATGTGATCCCGTTATCAATGACATCCCCATGTCCATAGCCAGGAAACCATGACTATCTGTTGATCAACGAGCTAGTCAACTAGAGGCTCACTAGGGACACATTGTGGTCTATATATTCACACATGTATTACGATTTCCGGATAATAAAATTGTAGCATGAATAATAGACAATTATCATGAACAAGAAATATAATAATAATCCTTTTATTATTGCCTCTAGGGCATATTTCCAACAACCTCGGCGCCCTTAAACAGCACCTTCCAGATGTCCTTGTGCGTCGTGTCGAAGAGCTCTCGCAGTGTCTGGTGCTTGGCCGGGTCGAACTCCCACAAATTGAATACCCATCGTTGACACGGGAGGATCCGGCGGAAGAGCATGACCTGAACCACGTTGACGAGCTTGATTTTCTTGCTCATCATGTTCTTGATGCAGGTCTGGAGTCCGGTCAGCTCTACCGGGGAACCCCGGGACAGGCCCTTCTCTTTCCAGGAAGTGAGCCACGTGGGGATTCCGGACCGAAATTCGAGGGCCGCCACCCAGTTGGTGTCGCACGGCTCGGTGATGTAGAACCACCCCGATTGCCACCCCTTTATGGTCTCCACATAGGAGCCTTCGAGCCAGTGACGTTAGGCATTTTGCCCACCATGGCGCCTCCGCACTCTGCTTGCTGGCCGACCACCACCTTCGGTTTAACATTGAAGGTCTTCAGCCATAGGCCGAAGTGGGGCCTGATGCGGAGGAAGGCCTCGCACACGACGATAAACGCCGAGATGTTGAGGATGAAATTGGGGGCTAGATCATGAAAATCCAACCCGTAGTAGAACATGAGCCCGCGGACAAACGGGTGAAGGGGAAATCCCAGTCCGCAGACAAAGTGGGTAAGGAAAACTACCCTCTCATGGGGTTCGGGCGTAGGGATGATCTTCCCCGCATCTGGCAGCCAGTGCGCGATGTCCGCGGCCAGATATCCGGCTTCCCGTAGCTTTGTAATGTTCTCCTCCGTGACGGAGGAGACCATCCACTTGCCTCCCGCTCCGGACATGCTTGGAGTGGTTTGAGGAGAAAGACGCGAACTTGGGTGCTGGAGCTCGAGTGTCCGAGAATGGATAAGCAAGGAGGAAGAAGGCGTGGGTAAAAAGGGTGAATCTTTGTCCCTTTATAAGGGCGGAAGAGGTGACGCGCCTCCCAACTTACCTGGTAAAATCGCTTATTCCCCGAACGCCGTAATTGATGGCACGGTTGGGTTACCCATACCCGTATTGATGAGAATCCCGTGATAAGGGGACACGATCTTTGCTTTGACAAGACGTGTCAAGAAAACCGCCTCGCGATATGTGCAGTGCTGGTTGAGAAAAACGGTTCGAATAATGGTCGGGTCGTGGTATGATGTCATGTTGCTAAACGTGTCAGCAGATTAGATTTGTGGAAATATTATTCTCTCTATGGTGGTATGTGGAACTTGTTTTGCAGAGCCGGACACTATCCTTGTGTTCAAAATCTTCTATGGAGTATTTGGAGGAAGAACCCGCATTGCAATGCCGAAGACAAATCTGCGCGCCGGACTCATCGTCATTGAAGCCTGGTTCAGGGGCTACTGAGGGAGTCCTGGATTAGGGGGGCTCCGGACAACCGGACTATATCCTTTGGCCGGACTATTGGACTATGAAGATACAAGATTGAAGACTTCGTCCCCTGTCCGGATGGGACACTCCTTGGCATGGAAGGCAAGCTTGGCAATACGAATATGTAGATCTTCTTCCTTGTAACCGACTCTGTGTAACCCTAGCCCCCTCCGATGTCTGTATAAACCGGAGGGTTTAGTCCGTAGGACAACAACAATTATACCATAGGCTAGCTTCTAGGGTTTAGCCTCTACGATATCGTGGTAGATCAACTCTTGTAATACTCATATCATCAAGATCAATCAAGTAGGAAGTAGGGTATTACCTCCATCAAGAGGTCCCGAACCTGGGTAAACATCGTGTCCCCCGCCTCCTGTTACCATCCGCCTTAGACGCACAGTTCAGGACCCCCTACCCGAGATCCGCCGGTTTTGACACCGACAGATGTGTTGCCATCCTATGATGTTTTGAGTAGATATCCTTTGTCTTTGGGTTGATTGATGATCTAGATTGATACGAGTTGTATGTTTTATTTTGGTGATGTCCTATTGTGCCCTCCGTGTCGAGCAAGCGTGAGGGATTCCCGCTGTAGGGTGTTGCAATACGTTCATGATTCTCTTATAATGGGTTGCTTGAGTGACAGAAGCATAAACCCAAGTAAGGGGATTGTTGCGCATGAGATAAAGGGGACTTGATGCTTTAATGATATGGTTGGGTTTTACCTTAATGATCTTTAGTAGTTGCGGATGCTTGATAGAGTTCCAACCATAAGTCCATATGATCCAAGAAGAGAAAGTATGTTAGCTTATGCCTCTCCCTCATATGAAATTGCAATGACGACTATCGGTCTTGTTAACAATTGCCTAGGACAATTCCGCACATCGATCCATCATTATTCCACACTCGCTATTTATAATATTTATTAATATATTCTAACTTCATGATGACAACACCTACTTTTATGTTTTAGCTCTCCGATATCATGCAAAGTTATCCTCTTCATACCCACAACGTAGTTTTATTTCTCGTTTCTAGTTGGAAGCAAACGTTCAGTGTACGTAGAGTCGTATTAGTGGCAGATAGGACTTGAGAGAATATTGGTCTTACCTTTATCTCCTTGTGGGTTCGACACTCCATACTTATCACTCCCACCATTGGAAATTGCTACGATGATTCCCTGCACTTGGGGATTATCATTATGCATTAGAGACAGCTGCATTCACGTTAAATAGGGCACCATCTAAATTCGTTGAGACGACACCATATGAACTGTGGTTTGGTAAGAAACCCAAGTTGTCGTTTCTTAAGGTTTGGGGTTGCAATGCTTATATGAAAAAGCTTCAACCTGATAAGCTCGAACCCAAATCGGATAAATATGACTTCATAGGATACCCAAAGAAAACTGTTGGGTACACCTTCTATCACAGATCCGAAGGCAAGATATTCGTTGCTAAGAATGGATCCTTTCTAGAGAAGAAGTTTCTCTCGAAAAGAAGTGAGTGGGAGGAATATAGAACTTGATGAGGTAATTGTACCTTCTCCCGAATTGGAAACTAGTTCATCACAGAAATCAGTTCTAGTGATTTCTACGCCAATTAGTGAAGAAGCTAATGATGATGATCATGAAACTTCAGATCAAGTTACTATCGAACATTGTAGGTCAACTAGATTATGGTCCGCACCGGAGTTGTAAGGTAATCCTTTCTGGAATTCATGTTACTAGACCATGACGAACCTACGAATTATGAGGAAGCGATGATGAGCCCAGATTCCGCAAAATGGTTTGAGGCCATGAAATGTGAGATGGGATCCATGTATGAGAACAAAGTGTGGACTTTGGTCGACTTTCTCGTTGATCGGCAAGCCATTGATAATAAATGGATCCTCAAGAGGAAGATGGGCGCTGATAGTAGTGCTACTGTCTACAAAGGTCGAAATGTCGAAAAATGTTTTCGACAAGTTCAAGGTCTTAACTACGATGAGATTTTCTCACTCGTAGCGATGCTTAAGTCTGTCAGAATCATGTTAGCAATTGCCACATTTTATGAAATCCGGCAAATGGATGTCAAAACTTTATTCCTTAATGGATTTCTTAAAGAAGAGTTGTATATGATACAACAAGAAAGTTTTGTCAATCCTAAAGATGCTAAAAAAGTGTGCAAGCTCCAGCGATCCGTCTATGGACTGGTGCAAGCATCTCGGAGTTGGAATATATGCTTTGATGAGTTGATCAAAGCATATAGTTTTATACAGACTTTTGGAGAAGCCTGTATTTACTAGAAAGTGAGTGGGAGCTCTGTAGCATTTCTGATATTATATGTTCATATTGTTGATCGGAAATGATACTGAATTTCTGGATAGCATTGAGCATCAGGATCTATAGAGATAGATCAAGACGCTTGATAAGATTTTTCAATGAGTACATACCTTGACAAGATTTTGAAATAGTTTAAAATGGAACAATCAAAGAAGGAGTTCTTGCCTGTGTTGCAACGTGTGAAGTTGAGTAATGACTCAAAACCCGACCATGGCAGAAAATAGAAAGAGAATGAAAAAGTCATTCCCTATGCCTCAGTCAAAGGTTCTATAAAGTATGCTATGCTGTGTACCAGACCTATTGTATACCTTAGCTTGATTTTTGCAAGGGAGTACAATACTGATCTAGGAGTAGATCACTGGACAGCGGTCAAAATTATCCTTAGAGGACTAAGGAAATATTTCTCGGTTATGGAGGTGATAAAAAGAGTTCGTCGTAAAGAGTTACGTCGATGCAAGCTTTTGACATCGATCTAGATGACTCTAAATCTCGATCTAGATACATATTAAAAGTGGGAGCAATTAGCTAGAGTAGCTCCGTGCAGAGTATTGTAGACATATAAATTTGCAAAATACATACGAATATGAATGTTGCAGACCCGTAGACTAAACTTCTCTCATAAGCAAAACATGATCACTCTTTGGGTGTTAATCACATAGAGATGTGAACTATATTATTGACTCTAGTAAACCCTTTGTGTATTAGTCATATGAAGATGTGAACTAATCACATAAAGATGTGAACTATTGGTGTCAAATCACATGCCAACGTGAACTAGATTATTGACTCTAGTGCAAGTGGGAGACTGAAGGAAATATGCCATAGAGGCAATAATAAAGTTATTATTTATTTCCTTATATCATGATAAATGTTTATTATTCATGCTAGAATTGTATTAACCGGAAACTTAGTACATGTGTGAATACATAGACAAACTGAGTGTCACTAGTATGCCTCTACTTGACTAGCTCGTTAATCAAAGATGGTTAAGTTTCCTAGCCATGGACAAAGAGTTGCCATTTGATTAACAGGATCATGTGATTGACTTGACCCATCCGTTAGCTTAGCACGATGATCGTTTAGTTTGTTACTATTGCTTTCTTCGTAACTTACACGTGTTCCTATGACTATGAGATTATGCAACTCCCAGATACCGGAGGAACACTTAGTGTGCTATGAAACGTCAAAACGTAACTGGGTGACTATAAAGATGCTCTACAGGTGCCTCCAATAGTGTTTGTTGAGTTGGCATAAATCGAGATTAGGATTTGTCACTCCGTGTATCGGAGAGGTATCTCTGGGCCCTCTCGGTAATGCACATCACTATAAGCCTTGCAAGCATTGTCACTAATGAGTTAGTTACGGAATGTTGCATTACAGAATGAGTAAAGAGACTTGCCGGTAACGAGATTGAAATAGGTATTGAGATAACAACGATCGAATCTCGGGCAAGTAACATACCGATGACGAAGGGAACAACGTATGTTGTTGTGCGGTTTGACCGATAAATATCTTCGTAGAATATGTGGGAGCCAATATGAACATCCAGGTTTCGCTATTGGTTATTGACCGGTGATGTGTCTCGGTCATGTCTACATGGTTCTCGAACCCGTAGGGTCCGCACACTTAACGTTAAATGATGATCGGTATTATAAGTTTATGTGTTTTGATGTACCGAAGATAGTTTGGAGTCTCGGATGTGATCAAGGACATGACGAGGAGTCTCGAAATGGTCGAGAAATAAAGATTGATATATTGGACGACTATATTCGGACACCGGATGAGTTCCGGGGGTCATAGGATAATTATCGGAGTGCCAGGGAGTTATCGGAACCTTGCGAGAGAGAAAGGAAGGGCCCTTAGGGCTGCCCCCCCCCTTGGGAGTCTGAATTGGACAAGGAGGGGGGCGGCGCCCCCTCTTTCCCTCCCTCCCTCACTCTCCTTCCTTCCCCCTTCCTCCTCCTAGTTGGACTAGGAAAGGGGGAGTCCTACTCCTACTAGGAGGATGACTCCTCCCCTCCTTGGCGCGCCACAAGGGCTGGCCGCCCCCCTTGCTCCTTTATATACGGGGGCAGGGGGCATCTTAGAACACACAAGTTGATTATTGATCTCTTAGCCGTGTGCGGTGCCCCCTCACCATAATCCACCTCGGTCATATCGTCGTAGTGCTTAGGCGAAGTCCTGCGCCGGTAGCTTCATCATCACCGTCATCATGCCGTCGTGCTGACGAAGCTCTCCCTCGACACTCAGCTGGATCAACAGTTCGTGGGACGTCACCGAATCGAACGTGTGCAGATCGCGCAGGTGCCGTACTTTCGGTGCTAGGATCGGTCGGATCGTGAAGACGTACGACTACATCAACCGCGTTGTCATAACGCTTTCGCTTACGGTCTACGAGGGTACGTGGACAACACTCTTTCCCTCTCGTTGCTATGCATCACCATGATAGATCTTGCGTGTGCGTAGGGATTTTTTTTGAAATTACTGCGTTCTCCAACAGTAACTTAGAGTAGTAACATGCATATGTTACTAATCTATATTACTACTTCCACAGTGGGTAGTAACATATGTGTTGTGTCATGCATCACTTCATTTATTAGGTTGTAGATTCATCTTTTTTTTGATACGTGCGATGTTATAATAACTAGCTATGTTACCACATGCCTCTTTTGTTCATTAATTACATGCCACATCATCTATTTTGTCTAGATAAGTGTGATGTTATCATCTATGTTACTCCCATTATAGATAGTCTTAGGCTGGTCATAGTGGGAGTAACATAAGTAGTAACATAGATGCCACATAAGCAAAAATGATGATGTGGCAAGTAGTTAATGAGGAGAGAGGCAAATGGAGTAACATAATATGTTACCATCACATAGCGGTTTCCAATGCATAATGAGTCTACAAAGTAATAAATGAAGGCAACTATGTTACCACACCTATGACACTACCCACTATGAAGGTAGTAACATAGACTAGTAACATATGTATGTTACTAGTCTAAGTTACTCCCCACTATGACCAGCCTTAGTAGTATCGTTCAAGTGCAACCAGCAGCAGGCTGTACCTAGAGAGATGAATATAAACCGCTCGTGCCCAAATGAAGTCGGATTAAATCGAATCGTTTTCATGATTCGCTCAGGCCTTTTCAAATTAAGGCTCAAGCCAACGATTGGCTGCAAGTGAGCGTCTAGAATAGTGCTGCAAATGCATCTGTACTCTGATCTTAAATAGCGCCAACTATATACAGTAGCAGGTAGAACGAACTTCGAGCAATCGCTGCAGGCCCGCAACCAGCCAACCGTACCGCATCAACAGGGTATTGACTGGTGTACTGTGTATGTACAGCGAGCTCAAAGGAAATGAATTCGTGATGGTGCTGGGTAAGTTACTCACATTCTCTCTCTCTCTCTCTTTAGGAAGAGCTACATCCCATCGATGATGATGATGACGACACAGACAATCATCGTATGTCTCGCTATATTCGTGCTTCTCTTTTTGACGAAGTTGCTTGTCCCTCTAGATCCTACTCGTTGTGCCTCTCGTCACAACATGTCAACATCTGTTGGTCGGTTTTTTCCTTCAAAAAACATGGGTTGGTCTGACGACGGGTAGATACTCCAGCGCACCACGGAATTCGAAACACCACGACCAGGCAAAAATACTAACTCAAGCTTGTTTGTTCGTAAAATCTCAAGATGATACGGGGCTAAGCCTCTTGAAGGTGTTTATAAGGATAGGGTGCGTGTGTGTATGTTCATAAAGGTGAATGTATGCGCGTATATATGAGCGTTTGCGTCTGTCCTGTGTTAAAAAAAAAGATATGATAGACAACGTACAGTATAGTGCCCTCACAAAAAAGAAAGTAAAGTGCATTGGTGGAAATAATAGTTGAAAAACGAGTGATTTTTAAGAAACACCCCATATTATCTTTTGGCCTTTGTAGTATAATTTAGAGACAAGTCAATTTTTTCGTCACTCAATTCTTCCGAAGTTCTAGATTTGACCCTTCAGCTTCAAAATCAACCATCCTACACCCCTTAACTTTTCAAGCCGGACAAATTTAGTACTCCATCTCAGCCGAGCTGGTATCACTACCGACTCAACGCGATTTTGATTGGTCTTTGTTGATGTGTGGTAAAATTTCTCTTTTACTCATCATATCGCTTCCTGTCCTCAGCACAATTCTTAGGCAATGGTGAGATATGTGGTGTCCTCAAAGACAATTTGATCCATATAAGAAACACAACCAACTTGGTCTTAGCACAATTAAGGACTAGAGCGCTTGCTGCACATTTTTTATATTGAAATCTACATTCTTGCGCTTGCTCTCTTGATCAAACAAATAACCAAACAGTCTTTACAGCTTTTACAGTGAAACCTTATCAATTTTCAATGACCAATTTCTTCTGCTCCTTGTTTGGTTCGACACTCAGACTTATCAAATAGATCTACAATTGATCTCTTACACTTGTGGGCTATCACTTCTCAATTGTGTCGAATAGTCCACATCTACCATGGAGGCAGCAATTTGACAGCCCTGTCCGAGGTAAAGAGAAGAGAAGGCCCAATTCTATCACAAACCGGAGCCCGTCACTAGCAACAATGAGCTGAGAGAATAGGTGCAGTGGCGGATCCAGGAATTTAACATTGGGTGTTCAAAAAAAATTCACCCTAGTAGATGATCCAATTGGTTCACCGCAATACAAATACAAATTGTTCACTAGCAGTTATATCTTCCTAGGTCTAGGGGGGGGGGCATATGTCCCCTAGCCGTGAGCTATGGGTCACTCTGTACGTTCGGTTTATTCGGTTTACATGGTTTGGTTTATACGGCTTTTCGGTTTGTACAGTATTAATACTTTGGTAAATACGGCATGAAATTAAAATACGATTCGATTTCGGTATATACCAAATTATTTCGGTATGGTCTGGGCATATACCATAATAACCAAAGTTGACGCGAATTTGGAAATGACATAATAATAATTTGCAAACTTATGACTCAAAACATATATTATTTTACACAAATAATATGTAACTATATATATAAGTATATATAGATGCATTGATTCATCTGTTGATGGTTATGGACGTGATTAGCATTAAAAAAAAGAAAAATGACTATGTTACAAGAAAAAATTACGTGCTTAGTAATGAATTTGACTCATGTACAAGAAAAATGATAACTTGTATGGTTGTTAATCTCAAGAAATATAAATTTATTTTTTACTTCGGTTTATTCGGTTAACCGTTCGGTTTTTTGGTATATACCATAAAAACCAAAGTTCAAAACGGTATGAAAATTTCATACAATACCGAAACCAAAAACCATACAAACCGTAAATTTGGTTCGGTTCGGTTTATTTTCGGTATGGTTTTTTGGTTCGGTTTTAAAATGCACAGAGTGGGCTATGGAAATGTTTGGTTTGTGACAGGGCTGCCTTAGGTCTCACACTGTATGTGGGACGATCTGCACTGGACAGTGGTATCCCCGGCGTCTACGGCTGTGGCGGCCACCACCGCGACCCTCTATGTTGCGACGCTTGGTCCCGTACTGGGCCGTCGCTCCTCCCTAGTAGTGGCGGCGGGCATGGCACTGGGCGACTCGTCCGCGTGGAGCTCCTGCGTTGGTGGCTCCCCCGCGTGGCAGCGGCTGTGGCTCGCCATGCCCATCGGGTTGGGTCGCGAGGAGTGCGGAGCTAGATTATGTATAAGGAGGACCAAGTGTTGCTAAAACAAGTTGGGGGAGGGCCAAGCTGTTGAAAACTGAATTTTTAGTAGCAAATAGTGACTAATTCTGTCACTTATCATATCAAATTTGCAGCAAATGGTTGATGTTCCGGTCTCCGCCACAGTCGTGAGAGCGTCTCTGCCTCGTTCATGCCTCTGTGTGGCTCTGTGGGAAGAAGTAAGAATCGCTGGCTTTTCTTTTTCTTTGATTTTTTTTTTGAGAAAATTGTTTGATGAGTGGACAAGGATCGCTTGGCTGGGTGAGCCTCTCGTGCGTGCGTGCGCCCTAGTGGACATAATTTTTTTGAGGCAACCCTAGTGGACATAAGTGGTCCGAAGCCTGAAGGTGCAAGGGAACGAAGCCAGTGGGCTGTTGCTGCCTACCTGCTTGCTGAAATAGGCGCATTGGGCCTGTAGAATAGTGTATCTGTCATATATATATATATATATATATATATATATATATATATATATATATATATATGTTGGATCCGCCCCTGAATAGGTGACGGCGTCTATGCGGTAGAGGTACCTCAGTCAACCTTCGGGTCACACAAGGGCATCTAGAGGAGGGAATTATTCAGTATAAGGTGCAAAGATTAGTTGCTAAGTATGTGCACACAGTACAATCAATTATGGTTAATTTGCTCCTAGACACTGTATTTCCACATTTCTAAATCCATTTTTAAAGATGATTGAACCATATTTCTTTGCATAATTGATGCACATTTTCATAAGGCACGAGTTCTATCTCATGAGGACTTATTTCACCCATTTTAAGCAAAATAAAACAAAGGGAGCACTTCCACTACAAATGAACTGTATCCATATATGTAGGACAATATTATGTTGGGCCATGGATCTATTGTATGCAACGATAAAAGCCAATATGGTGTATGCATGTTCAGGAAAAAGAGGTTCGAGCCAAGTAGGTAGCCTATAATCAGTTGGATGAGCACACATGACTTATTGGACCCTCCCGTTGCCATATTTGGGTGGGTGGGTGGGTTCCAACCCTCTTCTCCATGCCAAACTATCGGCATTGCTTTCTTTCTCTCAATTTTGGCCTCACCGAACTACCCAATTATGACATTAGTTTTTTGTGTGAGGAATGTCTAGGGTATTTTATCGCTTGATTGGATTTTGAAAAGACAAATCATGCCTAAAGTCGAGGTGCTATAACTTGGGAGTCAATTGAGCCTAAAATAATACAAGAGAAAAGATGAACCAAGATGTACTTTGAGATGAGTAGGCTCACCGAACTACCCAAATATCACATTAGTTTTTTCTCAAGGAATATTTAGGGTATTTTATGGTTTGTCTGGAATTTGAAAAGACAAATCATGGCTAAAGTCGAGGTACTATAGTTTGGGAGTCAAGTTAGCCAAAAAAAATAACATGGGAGAGAAAATGAACCAATATGGTCCTTTTACTATTATTTTTTTGCGTGGTAAAAGGATTGTATTAATCAAGGAAGATCAGTACACTCCTGATGTCAATTGCCGCCAATTTCATCAGGTCCATGGTGAAGCCACACAACAGTATGTGGTTCAGAGATCCATAGCTGGGCTAGAGCGGACCTTTTTTTAGATGACTATTTCCTATCACTCTTTATTGTAAAAATGACTCCTGATACAATATCCACATTAAGCCACGTTTTTTTTGCGGGAACACATTAAGCCACGTTACCCTAATAAACAACCATTGGATTATGTTGAGGATTAATCAAGTCTTGTAGAATTTGGCAGTATGGGCTTACGAAAAGTCGCTTTGTATAAAAAGATACATCTCTTGCCGAAAGAATATCTCCTTGTGGAAAGATGTCTCTTTAGAGAAAGACATGTATGCTGATCAAACAGTATGTTTTTTTATGGAAGGGGATGTTACTTGGTGAGATGATGACCCTTCATGGAAAAGTATATTTGAAAACAAATAAGAACACAATTATTTTTAGGTTAGCATGTTACAAAATTTACTTCAGGTTTGTATTAGCAGACTGTAACACTATTTTTATTTTATTTTTTTGCATGTCTGTAACACTATTTCTAAGAAATAAAACCCATGCTTTACCTCGAAAAAAAAAACAATACGAGGAACTAATATATGTACATTTAATACTCGTATTTCAATTAGTTTATGCATCCTAACAATATTTGAGATTTACAACTCTATGCTTACAGGACACTTTTTTTGTTTAAGCTCAAAAAATATCTAATAATACCGGCAGAAAAGCGCAGACAGTACACTAGCTTTCCCTATTTGTGCAACGACACACTGTGCTGCAGCCGAATCCAACGGTCGAGCAGCCGCCAAGGGGTCATCGACGGCTCATGAAACGTTCTTACCTGCATGGGACTTTTCTTCATCGGTGGAGGTTGACTTTTCTGCAGAATGCAGATTCCAGTTCAACACTCCAGTACGGAGACTCCACAGGCCTACTCGCTTTTCCATTTCCACCTGCGAGCCGCGGGTTATATATGGCCGGCCAATCAATCCCTCCACAAGCGTGGGCTCCTCGTCCAGGAACAAGAGATGGGAGATGTGCTGAGGGCTCACGACGCCGCCGCCACCGCCGCCGACGACGAGGCTGGCGTTTGGCCCGGCGAGCTCGACGAGCAGCTCATACGGGAGCTCCTCAGCGATGACAGCCTCCTCGGCTCCATGGCCCCGCCTGACGACGGCTCGGAGCGCCCCTACCGCTCGTGCGGCACGGGAGGCGCCCCAGCCGCCGCGCCGTGCAACGAGCCGTTGCCGCTGGCTTCGGCGTCGAGCATGGCGCTGTGCTCGTCGTACTCCGGCCCTACGATCAGGGACATCGAGAAGGCGCTGTGGTCTCGGCCGTACACCTCCACCCAGCGCTACGGCTCGCTGTACTTGTAGGTGCACTCGTGAGTGTTTTGCACCGATCGGTCGCTGTACGTTCGTTGATGAAGCAATCTGTGTGTTGTGTTTGGTTGCAAAAAAAGCCGCAGGTACGGAGCGCCGGGCACGGCGCCGGAGCGCAAGCACACGACCAAGGTGAGGAGCTGCGGGGGCGGCAAGACGCCGATGGACGGGTACAGGTGGAGGAAGTACGGGCAGAAGTTCATCAAGAACAACCCTCATCCCAGGTGCAGTTGATCGATACATCTAGTAGCTATATATTTTCCTGCCCACACCAACTTCTGAATTAGTGTACTTTGATCGCTGTTCGATGTTTGCTCTTCATGAATGCATGCATACATATAGCTGGATCATGCATGCACCGGCCGAGTTTAAGTTCAATGAATTTCCCCCATATGGATTGATTTCTTCTTTTAATAAGGAGGCCATCCCTTGGATTTCTATTAAAGAAACCATCTGGTTCGAGCCCTAATACAAACTACCAGCATTTATCATACAATAAGCTCGAACCACGACGGATCACAAGCAAGCTGAAGTAAAAAAAGAGAACATCCAACGGCATGGAGCGCCACAAACCATCATACCCACAGCTCAAACACCACAGACACC
The DNA here is from genome assembly GCF_002162155.2 of Triticum dicoccoides. Classification (NCBI taxonomy): domain Eukaryota; kingdom Viridiplantae; phylum Streptophyta; class Magnoliopsida; order Poales; family Poaceae; genus Triticum; species Triticum dicoccoides. Next base: position 608,704,759 of record NC_041384.1, on the reverse strand, counting down.
AGCGCGCCTAAGTTTAAACTTGGAGATGAAAGCTCGAAGGGAGATGAAAGCTGGCGCAAAAGCTTCGCATGTCAAATCCAACAGCAGAGCACCCAGCCTGTTATCCTAGCCACCAATCTGTAAAACACCATGTGTTCATCCATCCCTAAAACGAACGATGCACTTCACTTGCTACCTACTTCGACTTGTTAAGTGGCCAGTGGGTTCTTTCCCTTTCCCTCTTCCTGTATCTTTAAATCTGCTAAACTGTTAACCTTGGTATGGAAGTAATGAACAAACTTAATGGTCACAACTTCTCTCTAGGCTTACCTGCTGTTGAAGTTCCTCTATTAACGGATAAGGTTTTTCTGCACACACTAGTCTGCCCCATTCGTGGGAGACTCGGAGTAGCGTGAAGAGCTATAGAGCCGCGGTAGCCGGTAGATAGAAGCTGGAGAGCAAAGTCGCTGCGGTGACAGTCCATGTGTCCGGGCCGGCCAAGCCGCGGGTTGTCGGCCATGCATGCCGTCACGTGTGCTACTCCGGTCCAGGTCCAGTTTACGCACTGTGCGAGCTACTACTACGAGATCGACAACACCTACAGCAAGCCCTTAATTAAACCTGCCGCGCGTCTTAAATTAAGCAACAGTTAACTAACAAGATACCGGGATCCGGTCCAATAGCAACTGACGAGGACAGCTTAGCTAGCACTCGTCAATGATTCGTCAATCATCGATCAGCGATCATGCATAATTGTGCGTGGCAGTGGCACCCGCCTGATCGAGCATTCATTCACTTAGTCTAATAAACGAACTGGCCACTTGATTAATTGCCTCTGTGATGACGAGCTCAGCATTTCGGTTGAGGAGCGGGGGAGCCTTTAATTTCGCAACAGCGACGTATTGCTAGTTGTCTGGTTCCGGCGAAAGTTCGTCTCTCGGAGTCGGAGGACACATCCACGAACTCGAGCCGAGTCGGTCTCACTGTGTGGAGACGCACGGCGTGTAGGATAATGAGAGGTGTCGCTACGCTGCATGTGCCATCCAGATTCAGAAAAACGGGCTGGTTTTGGACGTGCTGCCTTATCGACCACCTCCCCTTCCCATCCATTAACTCTTGCGGCGACAAGGAAGGCGACGGTGTTAACATCGAGGCTTCTATGGAAATGATGACGGGGAGCGATGTTCGAAATGCGGTATTGGTTAAGATAGTCGGCTCTTCTTTCATGTGTTCGCATTGCCTCGTCCTGTTCGTTGCTAGGAATTCGGGGCTACGGTGGTAGAGCCTTGGTGGCGGATGATGACGGGACTAGGTGATCCATTCGATGGCATTCCATGGCGAAAATCTATATCTAGTTTTCCATCTCAGTCGGATCTGCATATCTTCTCGTACGTGCCTGATTTTTGGCGCGGATCTACGATATGAGCTGCGTTGATGATTGTCTATGGCGAAGTTGAAGCCCTTTCCTCAGGGTTTCGATAACGCCTTGTAAGAGATAAGTGATGACGATAACGCATGCATGCTGTCTCAACATGACCCGCTTTGAAAAGGTGTGTGGGGTATCCTATGTGCCTCGCAGGAACTTGAGTTGGTCTTCCATCTGGTTTTCAACAAATTAGCTAGTCAACTCTCTTCTATTTATAATTAATAAATGAGATAATAATAAATTTATCTTCGTTAAAATGACAAGCATAAAAAAATCTTGCGGCGACAAAATACATAGATTTTTCTAGTGCCTTTTTTTAGCAACGATTGACCATGCATGTACGTGTCATTGACCTCTCGTTTCCGCACACATGCAGGAGCTACTACAAGTGCACCAGCGCACGGTGCAGCGCCAAGAAGCACGTCGAGAAGTCCACCGACGACCCGGAGATGCTCATCGTCACCTACGAGGGGTCGCACCTCCACGGCCCGCAGACGACGACACTCCGGCGCCTCCAGCCCCCGGACGCCGCCGCGGACCTACCCGGCGCGGCGGGCGACGCCGTCGCCGGCGCGGGGATCGGCTGCAGCGTACGGCCATCACATGGAACGTCGTCCGGCGACGATGCGCGACGAGAAGGCAACGAGCCGCTGCAGGATCGTCACGAGGGACGACGCGCCCATGGCGCCGTGCAGCGTGTGACGCCGGCGGACTCCTCGGCCTCTTCCCTGCCGCATTTTGCTGCTGCCGTTGACGCAACTGTGCTTTCTTCTTCTAGCCTGGACTCACCATGGTCCCTGGAAGCTCTACTTCCCGTAGAGAGGATCTAATCGAGGTGACTAGCTAGGCAACTTGGGCGAGAGCGTCTACTATTGCATTGCATTTGGCATACCAGGTATAATTAGGAGTATACCACTCCATCCTTTCTAAATTACTTGCCGCGAAAATGGATGCATCTAGATGTATTTTAATTTTAGATACATTCATTTATATCCATTCCCGTGACAAATAATTTCAGACGGAGTGAGCATAACTTAATAGTAGAGATAAATAGATCATATGAACGATCATGAGATCAACGGGATTTTTTTTCGAGAGTACGCCAAAAGCATAGCGTATTTTTATAGAAGGAAGAAAAGTTGTTTACAAGAAGCCGCACAAAACGACGAGTCATCACGGCGGTGGACTCCAACTCCACACAAAGAAACCCAAAGCCTACTCTCTTACAAACCTAGCTAGACCCTCAACTCCTACTCCCGCCGATTTCCATTCACTGGTAGAAAAAAAAACCATTCGTCCCGGTTGATAAGGGCCTTTTGTCTCGGTTTGTGAACCGGGACTAAAGGGTCGTTACTAATGCCCTAACCCTTTAGTCTCGGTTCTTACACAAACCGGGATAGATGGGTCTCCACGTGGCCGGTGCGCCGAGCCCAGGCAGGAGGGCCTTTGGTCCCGGTTGGTGGCACCAACCGGAACCAATAGGCATCCACGCGTCAGCAATTCAGGAGCTGGGGTTTTTGTTTTTTTTTGAAGGGGGGGGGGGTTGGAGGTTTTGGGGGTTTAATTTAGGTGTTTCATATATTGTGTTAGCTAGCTAATTAATAGAAAGAAGTGTCCTCTCTTATGTCCGTGCTTGGACAACGCTATATATACGTATATATAGAGAGGACTAGACACGCTAGCTAGTAAGCAAATAAAGGAAACAGAAAATCGTCATGAACATATGCATACAGAGAGAAGTGATATCGACCACCTCTCCTTCTCCGAGAGATTGGTCGGACAACAAGTTCTCGTATATCTATCCGACACTACCGGCTACATATATACAATAATTATCTCTTACAATATAATCTTCTAATTATATATGAACACAGGGTCCACATAGTATTCTCCGACTTCAGCGATCACGTGGTCAAGGAAGAATGCCGCCAATTCCTCTTGAATTGCTCGCATACGATCTGGTGCTAGGAGTTCATCCCGCATCCGAAACATCTAATTTGAACAAGGGGGTCAATACATACATACATATATATATATATATATATATATATATATATATATATATATATATATATATATATATATATATATATATATATATATATATATGAATAAATGAAACTCAACACAAATGATGGTAATAAAATAAAATTTTGAATATTATTGCTTACGCACTTCATATTGTTCGTCAGAGTACCCTCGTTCACAGGTCGTGTGGCGGATGGACTCGTAAACGTAGTATCTACAGAAATCATTCCCTTGTTCCTGCCACAACCACTTTACAAGAAATAGAGGTCAATCAAACTGATAAGCAAGCATGCCAAATAGTATTGATGAAACTAGCGCTTAAATCACTAGGAGATGCGCAGAACATGTTACTATAGTACTTACTTTCCGGTGTCTAAATTGTTGCTTCTACGGTAGTCCCGGAGCTTTTTTGGTGAATTTTCTCCAAACCCTGCCAGACAAAGAAAACAATTACTTGATATATCAGGAAATGAACAAAGTTGTTGATATGGTGGATAATGATCGATTTAACTTACTTCTCGAGCATTTGAGTCATGTCCGCATAGTCCTGGGGATCTTTTCGTCTCGAGTCTAGGACGGTTACTAGTCCCTGCTCAAGCTTAATCTCTAGGAGAATATAATGGAAACTGCACACGCATGCATAACTCATCAATTACATTACTGTAACCTGGACTAATAAAGGAAACCGAATATGCACAAGACAGTAACACTCACTTGAAGTTGTAAGGAAAGGGTATTATATCTTTGTTTTCATTTATTACCAACGATCGTAGCAAGTTGGCCTTGGTATCTTCGGCACAATATTTAACCTCAGTTGCATCTATGAGATTTGTGTTAATGAACCCAATATCACCGATTTGTCTTTTCTTCAATTCGGCGATCTTCAATCTGCATAATATAGTGAGGATAATTATAAATACATGCAATTAAAGAGCTGACCTATAGAGAGAGACTTAATGACAGAAGTAGTACTACTTACAGACAGTAGCAAGTGACCGTTGCTTTACCGAGGGACATTTGATTGAAAAACTGGAAGAACTCCTCAAATGGAACATTCAACAGTTCAATTCAAACGTGGTCATGCTCCTCTCTAACTCTCAGCGTCAAAGTATTCCTCCCCCAGACTCTCTGTATGTTTTCATGTACCAATCATGGAATCTTTGCATCATCGTTGTTAGAGATCTTTCATCTTTGACGAGAGGCTTCCCGTACTCGTATTTGTGTTCCTCCACCTCCAAGAACTCATAATGTACATCGTCGGGCAGGTAATCTCCAAGATTGCTATAACCGGGCACCATCCTCGGATCATTAGTAGGCACCTTGAGCGGGGGGCACGATTGGTTCGCTTGTTCGATGAGCTGGGGAATTTTTTTTCCCAGCTCGTCGTTCTTTTAACCTTTGATCACTGACAGTACTTCCCGACCGCTCCGCTTCGACAAATGACTTTCCAATAATGCGGTCATAGTTGCCTTTCGGCGGAGACTTTGCTGGTTTTTTCAGGGCAGCCAAAGTGCACTTCGCTTTCACCAGATCTACCTTCTCCTCTGGAGGTGGATGTTTCTTTACTTTCACCCCTTCAAAGAAGTTCCTCACTTCGGCTCACGCGATCTTGGAGTTCTCCTCCGGGGTCCTCTCGTATGGTAACTTCTCCGGAGTCTTCAGAGAAGGACGAAATCTGTATTGCCTCCCGCCTCTGGCTGTACTGCTAGACGCCGGCAGAGCAGACGGAGCGGCTGCGGCTGTCTTCTTTCCTTGCTTACGAGGCGGAGGAGAAGGACTACGACGCACCGGAGCAGCCGGAGCGGCGGCGGGTCTCTTCCGCCCTTGCTAACAAGGTGGAGAAGGAGGAGGCTGGTTGCTCGGGCGCGCCGGCGCAGGCGGAGAAGGAGGCGGAGTGCCGCCACGCGCCGGAGAAGGAGGCTGAGTGCCCTGATCACTCACCGGAGGAGGAGGTGGAGTGCCCTGACTCGCCGGAGGAGGAGGAGGAGGCGGAGGCGTCCAGTTCAGAAGCTTGATGAGCTCCTTCCGCCATAGGCATGGAGTCAATAGACAAGAACCCAGCCGAGTCTCCCCTTCACCGGTAGGGTAGTCAAGTTGGAGGTCCTCAAATCCCTCTGTTATTTCGTCCACCGTCACCCTGGCATATCCTTCTGGAATCGGACTACAGTGAAAAGTTGCGCCGGGTTCAGTAGGTCAAACAGAGCCGACAGCCGCCTTGACTTTGAAGTTCTGCCATTGCGTCATAAGGTGGCAATGTTGAGACTCCGTGATAGCATACACGGGGTAGCTAGCAGGAGCCGTCAAGACATGCTCCGGCTGAAGCAGCTCGGTGGAAGCCACGCTGCTTCTCCGCTAAGATGGCGGGGTAGCTTCGGGGGTAGTTTCGGCAGGTCGCTTGTTGCGAGCTACTTCTCGTTCCTCTAGCGCTTGAACCCTTTCGTGCAGCGTCTGAATTTGGGCATGCTCCACTTTTTTTCTCCTCTCCTGGCATTTGTAACCGCCTGCGTTCGGAAAACCAGCCTTCCACGGAACGGAGCCTGGCGTGCCTCGTGTTCGTCCAGGGTGCTCAGGATTCCCGAGGGCCATTGTGAGCTCGTCGTTCTCTCTGTCTGGAACGAACGTCCCTTGCTGCGCTGCATTGATATAGTGCTTTAGCTTCTTGACTGGTATGTTCATTTGCTCGTCCGTCCAAACGCATTTTCCTGATATAGGGTCCAAGGTTCCGCCAGCCCCGAAGAACAAAGTCCGACAACGGTCTGGCCAGTTCATTATCTCTGGTTCGATCCCTTTATCAAGCAGATCATTCTCAGCCTTGGCCCACTTAGGCTGGGCTTTGAGGTAGCCACCAGACCCCGTGCGATGGTGAAGCTTCTTCTTTGCAGCATTTTTCTTGTTTGTCGCCGACATCTTCTTACTCTTTTCCGATGTCTTGTAGGCCACAAATGTGGGCCAGTGATCTCTGATCTTCTCATATCTGCCAATGAATTCTGGTGTCTCTTCTTTGTCGACAATGTTTTCAGCTCATTCTTCCACCTCCTGAATAGGTCTGCCATCTTCTTAAGAGCATGAGACTTGATTAATTGCTCTTTAACTGGCTTCTCCGGATCCTCCTTTGGCGGTAGGGTGAAATTTGCCTTCAACTCAGTCCAAAGATCATCTTTCTGCATATCATTGACAAAAGACACCTCAGGGTCTTTGTTCTTAGGCTTACACCATTGCTGGATGCTGATCGGGATCTTGTACCTAACAAGAACCCCGCACTGAGCAGCAAATGCTTCCTTTGTCCGGATGGGTTCAATCGGCATGCCATCGCGCGCGATTGCCGTGATCTCAAACCTTTCATCCGAGCGCAACTTTTTCTTCGGGCCTCGTCTCTTTACCGAAGTTGTGATCGATTCGGAGGGCTAGAAAAAAGAAGAATTAGACGAGAATTAATTAATATGTGTACATACCAAAACAATGAATGCATCAATTAGCTAGTCATCACAGGCTTAACTAATATATTTACCTGGCCGGACTCTATTCGGTCACCGGAGCCATCACCATGGGCTCCTTCTTGCACCAGCATTGGGTCACCGGAGCCATCATAATCATGTCTTTCCTCCTCCATTCTTTGATCACCGTAGCCTTCTTCTTCTTCACCCTGTTCTGCTTCCAGACCATCATTGTCGTTAAGATACGATATGACATCACCTCCGGCTAAGATTATGTCCCCCAACACCTGTTCTTGTTCCTCGTCTCGTCCGAACTCCATTGTTTCTGCAAACATTACAACATGGCAATTATTACACAAACATGACAGCATGTGGATATATTAGTGGCAAACGTAGACCTAGCTTATTCCGGGTTTGGGGTGGCCTCGGCAACGCTTCAAGGGTAGGGGCGCGGCGGGAGGGGGTAGGGGACTGACATCGTTTTTTTCTAGGGTTTGGGTGTCCTCGAGAGTTTTGGTCGAGCGAGAGGGTCGGGGGGTGCTCCCGTGGTATAAGTTATCATGGTCGAAGTTATCCGGGAGGGGTTATATCGACAATGATGACATACATACATGGGAAAATAATGTTATTAGGGAGGGGGTAGGTCGAACCCCCCCCCCTCGTGTTGAAGTTATCGGGACACGGGGTATATCGACAACGACATATCCGATAAAAAATAAGAAGGCGAAGAAGAAATAAAAAGAGGAGAAGAAGATATTAATAGAGGAGAGGATTGAAGAAAAAAAGAGGAGAAGAAGAAAGGAATAGAGGAGAAGAAGAGAAAATAGTTCTATTTTCTCTTCTTCTCCTCTATTCCTTTCTTCTTCTCCTCTTCTTTTTCTTCTTTTTTATTTTTATTATTTATTTCTCCTCTTCTTCCTCTCCTCTTCTTCTCCTTTCTTCCTCTTCTTATTTTTCTTTTTCCTCTCATTCTTTTTCTTTTTCTTCCTTCTTAATATCACTTAGCAACTTTCTGACAAAATACATGAAGTAGTATTGCTTGTTTTTTTTAAATGTTCAAATAGAAAATTTAGAAAAAAAGTAAAGGTTTTGCCTAATGCATTTTTCATATGAATATACAAACATTTGCATATTCTACAATAATTAATATCACCAAAAAAATCTATGAACAGAAAAAAATACTAACTTTTCTAAAAATCTATCTTTTGCATACATGAACATATATATACACAGAGAACATACATACATATATACATTTTTATAAAAATGCAAAAAAACAAAAAATCTAAAAAAAGGACATACACACGCTCCTTCTTTTCCTTCTTCTTCCTTCTTCTTCCTTCTTCCTTCTTCCTCTTTTGTTCTCCAACACAACACTTTTTTTCTTAAATGTTACATATGAACATATAAAGAGCATTATACAGCATATACAGAGCATTATATATACAGTAAACATACATACATACATACATCTTAAAAAATGAAAAATAGGCCGCGGTGGTCGGCGACGACGATGATGGTTGGTGGTGGCGCTTACGGATGGCATGCGGGGACGGCAATGAGAAGGAAAGGGGAGGAGGCAGGGGCTCACAGCGCGGGGAGGGGTCGAGGTCGCCAGCCGGAATCGGTGTGGCGGCGGACGAACGGTCTCGAGGATGAACAGGTCGCGGGAGCCGGCGTGGTGCTTCCCTGGAGCGACGGTGACGACGGGCGCGGGGAGGGGTCGGGGCCGGCCTGAGGCAGAGGCGGTGGCGCGTGGGGCAGGGACGGCGTCGGGGCGACGCGGGGCAGCGGTGGCGTCAAGGCAGCGAGGTCGGGGCAGCGGT
>NC_041384.1:608662591-608695729 GCF_002162155.2 Triticum dicoccoides | reverse complement strand
ATGGGGTCGGGGCAGCGCGGTGAGGCGGAGGGCGACGGCGTGGGTGACGCGCGGCGACGGGGGCAGCGACGATGGGCGGGGGCGACAACAGCAGCAGCGACGGGCACGGGCGACGGGGCAGAGGGCGGCGGGGCAGCGGGAGAATGAGGAACTGAATGAAAATTTCACAAGTGTTTTCTTATATACTGAGAGCATTGGTCCCGGTTCGTGGAACCAACCGGGACCAATGGCCCCCTTTAGTCCCAGTTGGTGGCACCAATCGGGACCAAAGGTGTCTTTTCAGCAGCCCAAAGGGCGGGAAGCGGAGGCCTTTGGTCCTAGTTGGTGGCACCAACCGGGACTAAAGAGAGGCATTGGTCCCGGTTGGTGCCACGAACCGTGACCAATGCACCCCTTTAGTCCCGGTTGGTGGCACCAACCGGGACCAAAGGCCTTGTGCTGCCCCGCGTCAAAAGTTTAGTAACACCTCGCTAGCTGAGAGAGCTCGAGAGTGGTCTATAAGCGCTGATGCGCCCACCCTCTCGAGCTCCTCTCAATTGTAGGCTTTCGGGCCTAACCGTACGTTGTGTGCCTGTGGGCCTACTGGGCCTCCTGTGGGCCTGAATCCTGGCCCATGGTAGGGTTTCTAGTCGTATTCAGACCGTGGGGCCCGGTAGGTGGCACTTTTTTTGTTTTCTTTGTTGCTTTATTTATTTTATTTTGTTGCTATTTTTATTGTTTCTATTTTTATTTATTTTATTAAAGTTTATTTTTAATTATTTTTCTTTTAGGTCACAAAAATTATAAACTTTCTGTTAGTGCCATTAGTTTTCAATTTTTTTATTTTCTTTGTTGCTTTATTTTTTTTATTTTTTTCTACTTACAACAAAATACTTATTGTTTTTATTTTTATTTATTTTATTAAAGCTTATTTTTAATTATTTTTCTTTTAGGTCACAAAAATTATAAACTTTCTATTAGTGCCATTAGTTTTCAAATTTGAATAGTTAAAATTTGAAATCTTTGATATTTGTGTGAATCACAAGTTTGTGATTAATTTTACTATAAAATAGTTTTTTCCAGTTTTTTTGTTTTGTTTTTTGCATTATTTATTTTATTTTATTTTTTTCTTTATTTTTTAATACTTTTTGCTTTTATGTCAGAAAAATTATAAACTTTCTGTTAGTGCCATTAGTTTTAGAAAAATTATAAACTTTCTGTTAGTGACATTAGTTTTCAAATTTGAGTAGTTAAAATTTGAATTATTTGAAATTTGTGTGAATCACAAGTTTGTGATTAACTTTACTATAAAAATAGTTTTTTTGCAGTTTTTTTGTTTTGTTTTTGCATTATTTATTTTCTTTTGTTTTTTGCTTTATTTTTTAATTCTTTTTGCTTTTAGGTCCGAAAAATTATAAACTTTCTGTTAGTGCCATTAGTTTTAGAAAAAATATAAACTTTCTGTTAGTGCCATTAGTTTTCAAATTTGAATAGTTAAAATTTGAATAATGGTATTACGAGGGCCGAACCATAAGACATTAAAGCATTTCAAATGAACTCTGAAAAAGTTGAAAGTTGGTATGGTATCATAATTTCACCCACATAGCATGTGCATGTACAAAACGGACAATGGTATCATACTCATCTGTTACAAAGTTGGCATGGTATCATCATAATAGTTGCGGAAGAAAGTCTTCATTTTTTCTTCGCTTGTGTCATTTGCTTATTGCGCCGTAACCATGGATAATCTTCATCGTTTATCAGGATGCTTGGGTCAGCCTTGACTTTGAAGGGAGGAATTTCATGAAACTTTTCATAATCTTCAGACATGTCTGTCTTGCCCTCCACTCCCACAATGTCCCTTTTTCCTGAAAGAACTATGTGGCGCTTTGGCTCATCGTATGATGTATTCGCTTCCTTATCTTTTCATTTTCTCGGTTTGGTAGACATGTCCTTCACATAGATAACCTATGCCACATCATTGGCTAGGACGAAAGGTTCGTCAGTGTACCCAAGATTTTTCAGATCCACTGTTTTCATTCCGTACTGTGGGTCTACCTGTACCCCGCCTCCTGACAGATTGACCCTTTTGCACTTAAACAAAGGGACCTTAAAATCATGTCCGTAGTCAAGTTCCCATATGTCCACTATGTAACCATAATATGTGTCCTTTCCCCTCTCGGTTGATGCATCAAAGCGGACACCGCTGTTTTGGTTGGTGCTCTTTTGATCTTGGGCGATCATGTAAAATGTATTCACATTTATCTCATATCCTTTGTAAGTCAATACAGTCAAAGATGGTCCCCTGGACAACAAGTACAGCTCATCACAAACAGTGTTGTCACCTCTGAGACGTGTTTCCAACCAATTGCTGAAAGTCCTGATGTGTTCACATGTAATCCAGTCGTCGCACTGCTCCGGGTGTTTGAAGCGCAGACTGTTCTTGTGTTCATCGACATACGGGGTCACCAAGGTAGAGTTCTGTAGAACTGTTTAATGTGCTTGAGACCAAGAATATACGTCCCTGCATATTATTGAGTCCCCTCCCAGCGTGCCTTTTCCAGTCAGTCTCCCCTCATACCGCGATTTAGGGAGACCTATCTTCTTAAGGCAGGGAATGAAGTCAACACAAAACCCAATGACATCCTCTGTTTGATGGCCCATGGAGATGCTTCCTTCTGGCCTAGCGCGGTTACGGATATATTTCTTTAGGACTCCCATGAATCTCTCAAAGGGTAACATATTGTGTAGAAATACGGGCCCCAGAATGACAATCTCGTCGACTAGATGAACTAGGACGTGTGTCATGATATTGAAGAAGGATGGTGGGAACACTAGCTCAAAACTGACAAGACATTGTGCCACATCACTCCTTAGCATTGGTATGATTTCTGGATCGATCACCTTCTGAGAGATTGCATTGAGGAATGCACATAGCTTCACAATGGCTAATCGGACGTTTTCCGATAGAAGCCCCCTCAATGGAACTGGAAGCAGTTGCGTCATAATCACGTGGCAGTCATGAGACTTTAGGTTCTGGAACTTTTTCTCTGGCATATTTATTATTCCTTTTATATTCGACAAGAAGCCAGTTGTGACCTTCATACTGAGAAGGCATTCAAAGAAGATTTCTTTCTCTTCTTTCGTAAGAGCGTAGCTGGCAGGACCTTCATACTGCTTCGGAGGCATGCCGTCTTTTTCGTGCAAACATTGCAGGTCCTCCCGTGCCTCAGGTGTATCTTTTGTCTTCTCATACACGCCCAAGAAGCCTAGCAGGTTCACGCAAAGGTTCTTCGTCACGTGCATCACGTCAATTGAAGAGCGGACCTCTAGGTCTTTCCAGTAGGGTAGGTCCCAAAATATAGATTTCTTCTTCCACATGGGTGTGTGTCCCTCAATGTCATTCGGAACAGCTAGTCCGCCGGGACCCTTTCCAAAGATTACGTGTAAATCATTGACCATAGCAAGTACATGATCACCGGTACGCATGGCGGGCTTCTTCCGGTGATCTGCCTCGCCTTTGAAATGCTTGCCTTTATTTCGACATTGATGGTTGGTCAGAAGAAATCGACGATGGCCCAGGTACACATTATTCCTGCATTTGTCCAGGTATATACTTTCAGTTTCATCTAAACAGTGCGTGCATGCGTGGTATCCCTTGTTTGTCTGTCCTAAAAGGTTACTGAGAGCGGGCCAATCGTTGATGGTTACAAACAGCAACGCGTGCAGGTTAAATTCCTCTTGTTTGTGCTCATCCCACGTACATACACCATTTCCATTCCACAGCTGTAAAAGTTCTTCAACTAATGGCCTTAGTAACACATCAATGTCGTTGTCGGGTTGCTTAGGGCCTTGGATGAGAATTGGCATCATAATGAACTTCCGCTTCATGCACATCCAAGGAGGAAGGTTATACATACATAGAGTCATGGGCCAGGTGCTCTAATTGCTGCTCTGCTCCCCGAAAGGATTAAGGCCATCCGCGCTTAAACCAAACCATACGTTCCTTGGGTCACTTGCAAACTTAGGCCAGTACTTTCTCTCAATTTTTCTCCACTGCGACCCGTCAGCGGGTGCTCTCAACTTCCCGTCTTTCTTACGGTCCTCACTGTGCCATCACATCAACTTGGCATGCTCTTGGTTTCTGAACAGACGTTTCAACCGTGGTATTATAGGAGCATACCACATCACCTTCGCAGGAACCCTCTTCCTGGGGGCTCGCCGTCAACATCACCAGGGTCATCTCGTCTGATCTTATACCGCAATGCACCGCATACCGGGCATGCGTTCAGATCCTTGTACGCACCGCGGTAGAGGATGCAGTCATTAGGGCATGCATGTATCTTCTGCACCTCCAATCCTAGAGGGCATACGACCTTCTTTGTTGCGTATGTACTATCGGGCAATTCGTTATCCTTTGGAAGCTTCTTCTTCAATATTTTCAGTAGCTTCTCAAATCCTTTGTCAGGCACAGCATTCTCTGCCTTCCACTGCAGCAATTCCAGTACGGTACCGAGCTTTGTGTTGCCATCTTCGCAATTGGGATACAACCCTTTTTTGTGATCCTCTAATATGCGATCGAACTTCAGCTTCTCCTTTTGACTTTCGCATTGCGTCCTTGCATCGACAATGACCCGGCGGAGATCATCATCATCGGGCACATCGTCTGGTTCCACATGATCTTCAGCAGCTTCCCCCGTTGCAGCATCATTGGGCACATCGTCTGGTTCCTCTTGATCTTCAGCAGCTTCCCCTGTTGCAGCATCACCATATTCAGGGGGCACATAGTTGTCATCGTCCTCTTCTTCTTCGCCGTCTTCCATCATAACCCCTATTTCTCCGTGCCTCGTCCAAACTTTATAGTGTGGCATGAAACCATTGTAAAGCAGGTGGGTGTGAAGGATTTTCCGGTCAGAGTAATACTTCGCATTCCCACATTTAGGGCATGGACAACACATAAAACCATTCTGCTTGTTTGCCTCAGCCACTTCGAGAAAATCATGCACGCCCTTAATGTACTCGGAGGTGTGTCTGTCATCGTACATCCATTATCGGTTCATCTGTGTGCATTATATATAATTAAGTGTGTCAAAAACCATTACAGAACATCATGAATAGATAATTAAGTGACCAAATTAATAGAAGTTCATCATCACATTAAAACCAAAGTACATACATAGTTCTCATCTAACAACATATAGCTCTCCAGAGCATCTAATTAATTAAACCATACATTGAAACTATGTAAAACATTTCAATGGGAAAACAAATGCGATCATAATCGCAACCAAGGTAACAATTGATCCAATGGCATAATGATACCAAGCCTCGGTATGAATGGCATGTTTTTTAATCTTTCTCATCTTCAACCGCATTGCATCCATCTTGATCTTGTGATCATCGACGACATCCGCAACATGCAACTCCAATATCATCTTCTCCTCCTCAATTTTTTTATTTTTTCCTTCAAGTAATTGTTTTCTTCTTCAACTAAATTTAACCTCTCGACAATAGGGTCGGTTGGAATTTTTGGTTCAACTAGCTCCTTAATAAATAAAATCTATGTCACATTGGTCGGCATAATTGTCATAAACAATAAATGAACCAAATAGTTATAAAAAGATAATATATACCACATCCGAATCATAGCCAGGATGAGGGCCGACGGGGGCGGATACCAAAACCATCGCACTATATAATAACAAGCAATAATAAAAGTAAGAAAATTAGACAAGTATCTATCTAAAGTAAGAATTTTTTTCCAGAAAGAAGATAAGAACAAGAGGCTCACCACGGTGGTGCCGGCGACGAGATCGATGCGGGCGATCAATGGCGGTGAAGACGGGAATAGGACGTGACGGGCCGCTAAACCTAGAAAAATCTCGAGGAAAATGGAGCTTTGAGGTCGAGCTTCGAGAGGAGAAAGCTTAACTAGTGTGGCTCGGGCATTTCATCGAACACCTCATGTGCATAGGAGGTGAGCTAGAGCACCACAAAGCCCTCCCCTCGCCGGCCAGAGAAAAACAGAGCACTGGAGTGCTCTGCTCGCGGGCGAGGGGTATATATAGGCACCTCATTGGTCCCGGTTCGTGGCATGAATCGAGACTAAAGGGAAGCATGTGGTCCTGGTTCAAGCCACCAACCGGGACCAATGGTGGTGGGCCAGGAGCAAGGCCCATTGGTCCCGGTTCGTCCCACCAACCGGGACCAAATTATACGTCCATTTTGCATCATGCTTTTATATCGATATTTATTGCATTATGGACTGTTATTTCACTTTATGCCACAATACTCATGGCCATTCTCTCTTATTTTACAAGGTTTATATAAGGAGGAAGAATGCCGGCAGCTGGAATTCTGGGCTGGAAAAGGAGCAAATATTAGAGACCTATTCTGCGCAACTCCAAAAGTCCTAAAACTCCACGGAACATCTTAAAATAAATAAAGAAAAATTCTCACCAAAGATGAAGGCCAGGGGGCCCACACCCTGCTCACGAGGGTAGGGGGCGCCCCCCCCCCCCAGGGCGCGCCCCCTACCTCGTGGGCCCCCTGGTGGCTCTACGACGTCCATCTTCTCCTATATGAAGCCTTTCGATGAGAAAAAAAATAAAGAGGAACTTTTCGGGACGAGACTCCGCCGCCACGAGGCAGAACCTTGGCGGATCCAATCTAGATCTCTGGTAGAGTTGTTCTGCCAGGGAAACTTCCCTCCGGGAGGGGGAAATCATCACCATCGTCATCACCAACGCTCCTCTCATCGGGAGAGGGAAATCTCCATCAACATCTTCACCAGCACCATCTCATCTCCAAACCCTAGTTCATCTCTTGTATCCAATTCTTGTCTCAAAGTCCGGGATTGGTGCTAGTAGGTTGCTAGTAGTGTTGATTACTCCTTGTAGTTGATGCTAGTTGGTTTATTTGGTGGAAGATCATATGTTCAGGTCCTATATGCATATTATTACCCCTCTGATTATGAACATGAATATGCTTCATGAGTAATTACATTTGTTCCTGAGGACAAGGGAGAAGTCTTGCTATTAGTAGTCATGTGAATTTGGTATTCGTTTGATATTTTGATAAGATGTATGTTGTCTAGCCTCTAGTGGTGTTATGTGAACGTCGACTACATAACACTTCACCATTATTTGGGCCTAGAGGAAGGCATTGGGAAGTAATAAGTAGATGATGGGTTGCTAGAGTGATAGAAGCTTAAACCCTAGTTTATGCGTTGCTTCGTAAGGGGCTGATTTGGATCCATATGTTTCATGCTATGGTTAGGTTTACCTTAATACTTTTGTTGTAGTTGCGGATGCTTGCAATAGAGGTTAATCATAAGTGGGATGCTTGTTCAAGTAAGAGCAGCACCCAAGCACCGGTCCACCCACATATCAAATTATCAAAGTATCGAACGCGAATCATATGAACGTGATGAAAACTAGCTTGATGATATTCCCATGTGTCCTCGGGAGCGCTTTTCCTATTATAAGAGTTTGTTCCGGCTTGTCCTTTGCTACAAAAGGATTGGGCCACCTTGCTGCACTTTATTTACTTTTGTTACTTGTTGCTCGTTACAATTTATCTTATCACAAAACTATCTGTTACCACTTATTTCAGTACTTGTAGAGAATACCTTGCTGAAAACCGCTTATCATTTCCTTCTGCTCCTCGTTGGGTTCGACACTCTTACTTATAAAAAGGACTACGATAGATCCCCTATACTTGTGGGTCATCAAGACTCTTTTCTGGCGTCGTTGCCGGGGAGTGTAGCGCCTTTGGTAGGTGGAATTTGGTAAGGAAAAATTTACATAGTGTGCTGAAATTTATTGTCACTTGCTACTATGGAAAGTAATTCTCTGAGGGGCTTGTTCGGGGTATCTTCACCCCGTCCAGTAGAGCAAAGAGTTGCTCCTCAACCTACTGAACCTATTGAAAATGAAACTCCTTTTGAATTTCCTTCGGGTATGATGGGAAAACTGCTAGCTAACCCTTTTACAGGAGATGGAACAAAGCATCCCGATGAGCACTTAATATATGTGGATGAAGTTTGTGGATTATTTAAGCTTGCTGGTATACCCGATGATGTTGCTAAGAAGAAGGTCTTCCCTTTATCTTTGAAGGGAGACACATTGATATGGTATAGGCTATGTGATGATATGAGATCATGGAATTATAAAAGATTGAAGTTGGAATTTCATCAAAAGTATTACCCTATGCATCTTGTTCATCGTGATCGCAATTATATATATAATTTCTGGCCTCGTGATACGTCTCCAACGTATCTATAATTTTTGATTGCTCCATGCTATATTATCTACTGTTTTGGACTATATTGGGCTTTATTTTCCACTTTTATATTATTTTTGGGACTAACCTATTAACCGGAGACCCAGCCCAGAATTGCTGGTTTTTTTTCCTATTTCAGTGTTTCGAAGAAATGGAATATCAAACGGAGTCCAAACGGAATGAAACCTTCGGGAACGTGATTTTCTCACCGAACGTGATCTAGGAGACTTGGACCCTACGCCAAGGCATCAGAGAGGCGGTCACGAGGGTGGGGGGCGCCCCCCCCCCTAGGGCGGGCCCCCTGCCTTGTGGGCCCCTTCGATGCTCCACCGACGTACTTCTTCCTCCTATATATACCTACGTACCCCCAAACGATCAGAAGGGGAGCCAAAAACCTAATTCCACCGCCGCAATTTTCTGTATCCACGAGATCCCATCTTGGGGCCCGTTTCGGAGCTCCGCCGGAGAGGGCCGTCATCACAGAGGGCTTCTACATCATCATAGCCTCTCCGATGAAGTGTGAGTAGTTTACCTCAGACCTTCGGGTCCATAGTTAGTAGCTAGATGGCTTTTTCTCTCTTTTTGGATCTCAATACAAAGTTCTCCCCCTCTCTTGTGGAGATCTATTCGATGTAATCTTCTTCTTTTTGCGATGTGTTTGTTGAGACCGATGAATTGTGGGTTTATGATCAAGTCTATCTATGAATAATATTTGAATCTTCTTTGAATTCTTTTATGTATGATTGGTTATCTTTGCAAGTCTCTTCGAATTATCTTTTTGGTTTGGCCAACTAGATTGGTAGTTCTTGCCATGGGAGAAGTGCTTAGCTTTGGGTTCGATCTTGCTGTGTCCTTTCCCAGTGACAGAAGGGGCAGCAAGGCACGTATTGCATCATTGCCATCGAGGATAACAAGATGGGGTTTATTTCATATTGCATGAATTTATCTCTCTACATCATGTCATCTTGCTTAAAGCGTTACTCTGTTTTTAACTTAATACTCTAGATGCATGCTGGATAGCGATCGATGAGTGGAGTAATAGTAGTAGATGCAGAATCGTTTCAGTCTACTTGTCACGGACGTGATGCCTATATACATGATCATGCCTAGATATTCTCATAACTATGCTCAATTCTGTCAATTGCTCAACAGTAATTTGTTCACCCACCGTAGAATACTTATGCTCTTGAAGAGAAGCCACTAGTGAAACCTATGGCCCCCGGGTCTATTCTCATCATATTAATCTCCACCACTTTAATCTTGCTTTGCTTTTACTTTGCCTTTTACTTTTCACTTTGCATCTTTATATAAAAAATACCAAAAATATTATATCTATCAGATCTCACTCTCGTAAGTGACCGTGAAGGGATTGACAACCCCTAATCGCGTTGGTTGCGAGTAGCTATCATTTTGTGCAGGTAGGAGGGACTTGAGCGTGGCCTCCTACTGGATTGATACCTTGGTTCTAAAAAACTGATGGAAATACTTACGCTACTCTGCTTCATCATCCCTTCCTCTTCGGGGAAATCCAACGCAAGCTCAAGAGGTAGCAAGAAGAATTTCTGGCGCCGTTGCCGGGGAGTCTACGCAAAAAGTCAACATACCAAGTACCCATCACAATCCCTATCTCTCGCATTACATTATTTGCCATTTGCCTCTCGTTTTCCTCTCCCCCACTTCACCCTTGCCGTTTTATTCGCCCTCTCTCTTTGTATCATCCCCCTCTTTTTCTGTTTGCCTCTTTTCCCTCGCCATGTCAGAACCAAAAAGAGTTGGGAGTTCTCTCCCAAGTTCTAGTGCTTTAGACAATCCTGCTATCTTATCTAAACTCATAAATCGGAATGCTATGGAACAACTTGCCGGAGTTATCAATGAGAACCTTAGTAATTTTGATGAAGATGATTCTGGAATTTTTCGTTATTTACTTGATGAATCTTTGAAAGATGCTTGGGATAGGCTGTTAAGGATCCGGGCTAGCTATGTACCCCAATATCAAATTGAGGTTTACTTAAAAAGCTTTTATGTTGGGCTACCCACTTTGTTCAAACAAGTTTTAGATTCTATTTTCGAGGGGGGTTTTCTTGAAGGGGACACCATAGATACCTATGAGAGGATGAAAACTATATTTGGGCACCCCATTAATGAGAAAGCTGAAATCACATCTCTCTTGCTTTCTTACCAAAACGAATCTATTAAAGAGATAAAAGCTAGCCTAGATGCCAATTTCCGCAACATTCTTAATCTTTCTTCTACCATTAATGGACATGTACTTTGTCAAAATAGAAAGATTAATTCCATACATAACAAGTTTTCTCTCTTTTTCTCTAAAACCAAAGATGGCAATACCTAGATCTATCCTCGCTTTTATGCCTAGCTAGGGGCGTTAAACGATAGCGCTTGTTGGGAGGCAACCCAATTTTATTTTTATTCCTTGATTTTTTTCTCCTGTTTAGTAATAAATAAATTATTTATCCTCTGTTTTGGTTGTGTTTTTTGTGTTTAATTAGTATTTGTGCCAAGTAGAATCATTGGGAATACTTGGGGAAAGTCTTGTTGAACTTGCTGTAAAACACAGAAACTTTAGCGCTCATGAGAACTGCTGTCATTTTTATTTGGAGAGTGATATTTAGTTAATTATTTTTGAATATGATTAATAGATAAATTCCTCACGTCCAGAAATTTATTTTAGAATTTTTGGGGTTCCATAAGTTTGCGTTAGTTACAGATTACTACAGACTGTTCTGTTTTTTGACAGATTCTGTTTTTCGTGTGTTGTTTGCTTATTTTGATGAATCTATGGCTAGTAAAATAGTTTATAATCCATAGAGAAGTTGGAATACAGTAGGTTTAACACCAATATAAATAAATAATGAGTTCATTACAGTACCGTGAAGTGGTCTTTTGTTTTCTTTCGCTAACGGAGCTCACGAGTTTTCTACTTTAAGTTTTGTGTTGTGAAGTTTTCAAGTTTTGGGTGAATTCTTGTGATGGATTATGGAACAAGGAGTGGCAAGAGCCTAATCTTGTGGATTCCCATGGCACCCCCAAGATAATCCAAGGACACCAAAAAGTCAAAGCTTGGGGATGCCCCGGAAGGCATCCCCTCTTTCGTCCACTTCCATCGGTAATTTACTTGGAGCTATATTTTTATTCACCAACATGATATGTGTTTTGCTTGGAGCGTCTTGTATTATTTTTGTATTTGTGTTTTAGTATGCCACAATCATCCTTGCTGTACACACCTTTCGAGAGAGCCATTCATGAATTAAAATTTGATAGAATACTCTATGTGCTTCACTTATATCTTTTGAGCTATGTAGTTATGCTCTATGTGCTTCACTTATATCTTTTTGAGCTAAGTAGTTTTGCTCTATGTGCCTCACTTATATCTTTTGAGCGTTATAATTTTGCTCTGTGTGCTTCATTTAGATCTTTTATAGCATGGTGGTGGATTTGTTTTAAAGAAACTATTGGTCTCTCATGCTTCACTTAAATTATTTTGAGAGTCTCTTAATAGCATGGTAATTTGCTTAATAATAATATGCTTGGTATTCAAGATTTGTGAAACTTTCTTTTGAGTGTGTTGAATACTAAGAAAAGATTGAAGCATGATAATTGTTTTGAGATATGGAGGTGATAATATTATAATCATGCTAGTTGAGTAGTTGTGAATTTAAAGAATACTTGTGTTAAAGTTTGTGATTCCCGTAGCATGCACGTATGGTGAACCGTTATGTGATGAAGTCGGAGCATGATTTATTTATTGATTGTCTTCCTTATGAGTGGCGGTCGGGGACGAGTGATGGTCTTTTCCTACCAATCTATCCCCCTAGGAGCATGCGCTCAATACTTTGCCTTGATAACTTCTAGATTTTTGCAATAAGTATATGAGTTCTTTATGACTAATGTTGAGTCCATGTATTATACGCACTCTCACCCTTCCACCTTTGCTAGCCTCTCTAATACCGAGCACCTTTCGCCGGTATCATACACCCACCATATACCTTCCTCAAAACAGCCACCATACCTACCTATCATGGCATTTCCATAGCCATTCCGAGATATACTGCCATGCAACTTTCCACCGTTCTATTCATGACACATTCATCATTGTCATATTGCATATCCCGGTACACCACCGGAAGCATTCATATAGAGTCATATTTTGTTCTAAGTATCGAGTTGTAATTGTTGAGTTGTAAGAAAAATAAAAGTGTGATGATCATCATTTTAGAGCATTGTCCCAAGTGAGGAAAGAATGATGGAGACTATGATTCCCCCATAAGTCGGGATGAGACTCCGGATGAAAAATAAGTAAAAGAGGCCAAAGAAGCCCAAATAAAAATAAAAGAGGCCATAAAAAAGGAGAAAAGGCCCAAATAAATAAATAAATAAAATGAGAGAAAAAGAGAGAAGGGACAATATTACTATCCTTTTACCACACTTGTGCTTCAAAGTAGCACCATGATCTTCATAGTAGAGAGTCTCTCATGTTATCACTTTCATATACTAGTGGGAATCTTTCATTATAGAACTTGGCTTGTATATTCCAGTGATGGACTTCCTCAAATTGCCCTAGGCCTTCATGAGCAAGCAAGTTGGATGCACACCCACTTAGTTTCTTTTTGAGCTTTCATATACTTATAGCTCTAGTGCATCCGTTGCATGGCAATCCCTACTCATTCACATTGATATCTATTGATGGGCATCTCCATAGCCCGTTGATATGCCTAGTTGATGTGAGACTATCTTCTCCTTTTTGTCTTCTCCACAACCACTATTCTATTCCTAAAACAATTGCTTGGCTTGTCATCGGGGTTGTGCATGATTTAAATACTTTGTGTGGTGAAGATAGAGCATAGCCAGACTATATGATTTTGTAGGGATAACTTTCTTTGGCCATGATATTTTGAGAAGACATAATTGCTTTGTTAGTATGCTTGAAGTATTATTATTTTTATGTCAATATAAACTTTTGTCTTGAATCTTTTGAATCTGAATATTCATATCACAATTAAGAAGATTTGCATTGAAATTATGCCAAGTAGCACTCCACATCAAAAATTCTCTTTTTATCATTTACCTACTCGAGGACGAGGAGGAATTAAGCTTGGGGATGCCTGATACGTCTCCAACATATCTATAATTTTTTATTGCTCCATCCTATATTATCTACTGTTTTGGACTATATTGGGCTTTATTTTCCACTTTTATATTATTTTTGGGACTAACCTATTAACCGGAGGCCCAGCCCAGAATTGTTGTTTTTTTTGCCTATTTTAGTGTTTCAAAGAAACGGAATATCAAACGGAGTCCAAACGGAATGAAACCTTCGGGAACATGATTTTATCACCGAACGTGATCCAGGAGACTTGGACCCTATGCCAAGGCATCAGAGAGGCGGTCACGAGGGTTGGGGGCGCCCCCCCTAGGGCACGCCCCCTGCCTCATGGGACCCTCGGTGCTCCACCAACGTACTTATTCCTCCTATATATACCTATGTACCCCCCAAACGATTAGAAGGGGATCCAAAAACCTAATCCCACCGCCGCAACTTTCTGTATCCACGAGATCCCATCTTGGGGCCTGTTCTAGAGCTCTGCCGGAGAGGGTCGTCATCACGGAGAGCTTATACATCATCATAGCCTCTCCGATGAAGTGTGAGTAGTTTACCTCAGACCTTCGGGTCCATAGTTAGTAGCTAGATAGCTTCTTCTCTCTTTTTGGATCTCAATACAAAGTTCTCCCCCTCTCTTGTGGAGATCTATTCGACGTAATCTTCTTCTTTTTGCGGTGTGTTTGTTGAGACCAATGAATTCTGGGTTTATGATCAAGTCTATCTATGAATAATATTTGAATCTTCTCTGAATTCTTTTATGTATGATTGGTTATCTTTGCAAGTCTCTTCGAATTATCCGTTTGGTTTGGCCAACTAGATTGGTAGTTCTTGCCATGGGAGAAGTGCTTAGCTTTGGGTTCGATCCTGCGGTGTCCTTTCCCAGTGACAGAAGGGGCAGCAAGGCATGTATTGCATCGTTGCCATCGAGGATAACAAGATGGGTTTTATTTCATATTGCATGAATTTATCTCTCTACATCATGTCTTCTTGCTTAAAGTGTTACTCTGTTTTTAACTTAATACTCTAGATGCATGCTGGATAGCGGTCGATGAGTGGAGTAATAGTAGTAGATGCAGAATCGTTTCGGTCTACTTGTCATGGAAGTGATGCCTATATACATGATCATGCCTAGATATTCTCATAACTATGCTCAATTCTGTCAATTTCTCAACAGTAATTTGTTCACCCACCGTAGAATACTTATGCTCTTGAAGAGAAGCCACTAGTGAAACCTATGGCCCCCGGGTCTATTCTCATCATATTAATCTCCACCACTTTAATCTTGCTTTACTTTTACTTTGCCTTTTACTTTTCACTTTGCATCTTTATATCAAAAATACCAAAAATATTATATCTATCAGATCTCACTCTCGTAAGTGACAGTGAAGGGATTGACAACCCCTAATCGCGTTGGTTGCGAGTAGCTATCATTTTGTGCAGGTACGAGGGACTTGAGCATGGCCTCCTACTGGATTGATACCTTGGTTCTCAAAAACTGAGGGAAATACTTACGCTACTCTGCTGCATCATCCCTTCCTCTTTGGGGAAATCCAACACAAGCTCAAGAGGTAGCACCTCGCGAAGGAGAAAGCATCGCTCAAGCTTGGGGGGGGGGGCTTAAATCAATGTTATAGTCATGCCCCAATCATGAGCTCTCGAGAGAAATAATTATGCAAAGTTTTTATGCTCGGCTTTCTGAAAACAATCGCACCATGCTCGATACTTCTTGTGCTGGCTCTTTTATGATGAAGACTATTGAATTCAAATGGAATTTATTGGATAGAATTAAAAGCAACTCTGAAGATTGGGACCTCGACGAAGGTAAGGAGTCAGGTATGACACCTAAGTTTGATTGTGTTAAATCTTTTATGGATACCGATATTTTCCGTAAGTTTAGCACTAAATATGGACTTGACTCTGAGATAGTAGCTTCTTTCCGTGAATCTTTTGCTACTTATGTTGATCTCCCTAAGGAGAAGTGGTTTAAATATCATCCTCCCATAGAAGTAAAAGTAGCTTCACCTATTAAAGTTGAAGAAAATACTGTCACTTATAATGATCCTATTGTTCCTACTTCTTATGTTGAGAAACCACCTTTCCCTGTTAGAATAAAGGATCATGCTAAAGCTTCAACTTTTGTCCGTAAAAGCAATATTAGAACTTATACACCTCCTGAGCAAGTTAAAGTAGAACCTAATATTGCTATTGTTAAAGATCTCTTGTCTGATAATATTGATGGGCATGTTATTCAGTTCGAAGGTGAAACTGCTAGAATTGCTAAACCTTGTGCTAAAGATAAACATAGACCTGTGGTAGGCGTGCCTGTTATTTCTGTTAAAATAGGAGATCATTGTTATCATGGCTTATGTGATATGGGTGCGAGTGCTAGTGTTATACCGCATACTTTATACGAAGAAATTAAGAATGAAATTGCACCTGCTGAGTTAGAAGGTATTGATGTCACAATTAAACTTGCCAATAGAGATACTATTTCACCAACTGGAATTGTTAGAGATGTTGAAGTCTTGTGTGGGAAAACTAAATATCCTGCTGATTTTCTTGTTCTTACTTCTCCGCAAGATAGCTTTTGTCCCATTATATTTGGTAGACCCTTATTGAACACTATTAATGCTAGGATAGATTGCGAAAAGAATGTTGTTACTATTGGCTTAGGTGATATGGTTCGTGAGTTTAATTTCTTTAAATTTAGTAAACAACATCGTGAGGAAGAATTACCTAGTAAGGATGAAATTATTGGTCTTGCTTCTATTGCCGTACCTCCTAGTGATCCTTTAGAACACTATTTGCTAGACCATGAAAATGATATGTTCATGAATGAAAGAAGGGAAATAGATGAAGTATTCTTTAAACAGGAACCTATTCTGCAACACAACTTGCCTGTTGAAATTTTAGGGGATCCTCCTCCACCCAAGGGTGATACCGTGTTTGAGCTGAAACCGTTGCCTGATAATCTTAAATATTCTTATCTTGATGAAAAGAAGATATATCCTGTTATTATTAGTGCTAACCTTACAGAGCATGAAGAAGAAAGGTTATTGAAAACTCTGAAGAAGCATCGTGCTGCTATTGGATATACTCTTGATGATCTTAAGGGCATTAGTCCCACTCTATGTCAACATAAAATAAATTTGGAAGCAGATGCCAAACCAGTTCGTGATCCTCAATGACGTTTGAATCCTAAAATGGAAGAAGTGGTAAGAAAAGAAATACTAAAGCTTCTGGAGGCAGGTATAATCTATCCCGTTGCTGATAGTGAGTGGGTAAGTCCTATCCATTGTGTCCCTAAGAAGGGAGGTATTATTGTTGTTCCTAATGATAAAGATGAATTGATTCCACAAAGAATTGTCACATGTTATAGGATGGTAATTGATTTCCGCAAATTAAATAAAGCTACTAAGAAAGATCATTACCCCTTACCTTTTATTGATCAAATGCTAGAAAGATTATGCAAACATACACACTATTGCTTTCTAGATGGTTATTTTGGTTTCTCTCAAATACCTGTGTCGGC
Source organism: Triticum dicoccoides (assembly GCF_002162155.2). Taxonomy (NCBI): domain Eukaryota; kingdom Viridiplantae; phylum Streptophyta; class Magnoliopsida; order Poales; family Poaceae; genus Triticum; species Triticum dicoccoides. The sequence goes on along the minus strand of NC_041384.1, from coordinate 608,678,816 downwards.
TAGAGATCAATCAAAGACTACTTTTACATGCCCTTTTGGTACTTTTGCTTATAGATGTATGCCTTTTGGTTTATGTAATGCACCTGCTACCTTTCAAAGATGCATGATGGCTATATTCTCTGACTTTTGTGAAAAGATTTGTGAGGTTTTCATGGACGATTTTTCCGTCTATGGTTCCTCTTTTGATCATTGCTTGAGCAATCTTGATCGAGTTTTGCAGAGATGTGAAGAAACTAATCTTGTCTTGAATCGGGAAAAGTGCCACTTTATGGTTAACGAAGGTATTGTCTTGGGGCATAAAGTTTCTGAAAGAGGTATTGAAGTTGACAAAGCCAAGGTTGATGCTATTGAAAAGATGCCATGTCCCAAGGACATCAAAGGTATAAGAAGTTTCCTTGGTCACGCTGGATTTTATAGGAGGTTCATTAAGGACTTCTCAAAAATTTCTCGGCCTCTGACTAATTTATTGCAAAAAGATATACCATTTGCCTTTGATGATGATTGTGTAGAAGCATTTGAAATACTTAAGAAAGCATTAGTCTCTGCACCTGTTGTTCAGCCACCTGATTGGAATTTACCCTTTGAAATTATGTGTGATGCTAGTGATTATTTTGTAGGTGCTGTTCTAGGGCAAAGAGTTGATAAGAAATTAAATGTTATTCATTATGCTAGTAAGACTCTAGACAATGCTCAAAGAAATTATGCTACTACTGAAAAGGAGCTTTTAGCAGTTGTGTTTGCTTGTGATAAGTTCAGACCTTACATTGTTGATTCTAAAGTAACTATTCAAACTAATCATGCTGCTATTAAATACCTTATGGAAAAGAAAGATGCTAAACCTAGACTTATTAGATGGGTTCTCTTGCTACAAGAATTTGATTTGCATATCGTTGATAGAAAGGGAGTTGAGAACCCTGTTGCAGACAACTTGTCTAGGTTAGAGAATGTTCTTGATGACCCACTACCTATTAATGATAGCTTTCCTGATGAACAATTAAATGTTATAAGTACTTCTCGTAGTACTCCATGGTATGCTGATTATGCTAATTATATTGTTGCTAAGTTTATACCACCTAGCTTCGCATACCAGCAAAAGAAAAGGTTTTTCTATGACTTGAGACATTACTTTTGGGTTGACCCACATCTTTATAAAGAAGGAGTAGATGGTGTTATTAAACGTTGTGTACCTGAGCATGAACAGGAATAGATCCTACGCAAGTGTCATTCCGAGGCTTATGGAGGACACCACGCTGGAGATAGAACTGCACATAAGGTATTGCAATTTGGTTTTTATTGGCCTACTATCTTCAAGGATGACCGTAAGTTTGTCTTGTCTTGTGATGAATGCCAAAGAATTGGTAATATTAGTAGACGTCAAGAAATTCCTATGAATTATTCTCTTGTTATTGAACCATTTGATGTTTGGGGCTTTGATTATATGGGACCTTTTCCTGCCTCTAATGGATACACACATATTCTAGTTGTTGTTGATTAAGTTACTAAGTGGGTAGAAGCTATTCCAACTAGTAGTGCTGATCATAACACTTCTATTAAAATGCTTAAGGAAGTTATTTTCCCGAGGTTTGGAGTCCCTAGATATTTAATGACTGATGGTGGTTCACACTTTATTCATGGTGCTTTCCATAAAATGCTTGCTAAATATGATGTTAATCATAGAATTGCATCTCCTTATCACCCTCAGTCTAGTGGTCAAGTAGAGTTGAGCAATAGAGAGCTCAAATTAATTTTGCAAAAGACTGTTAATAGGTCTAGAAAGAATTGGTCTAAGAAACTTGATGATGCATTATGGGCTTATAGAACTACATACAAAAATCCTATGGGTATGTCTCCGTATAAAATGGTTTATGGAAAAGCATGTCACTTACCTCTCGAACTAGAACATAAGGCATATTGGGCTATTAAAGAGCTCAACTATGATTTTAAACTTTCCGGTGAGAAGAGGTTATTTGATATTAGCTCACTTGATGAATGGAGAACCCAAGCTTATGAAAATGCCAAGTTGTTTAAAGAAAAAGTTAAAAGATGGCATGACAAAAGGATACAAAAGCGTGAGTTTAATGTAGGTGATTATGTATTGCTATAAAACTCTCGTTTAAGATTTTTTGCAGGAAAACTTCTCTCTAAATGGGAAGGCCCCTATGTTATCGAAGAGGTCTATTGTTCCGGTGCCATAAAAATCAACAACTTCGAGGGCACAAATCCGAAGGTGGTAAACGGTCAAAGAATCAAACATTATATCTCAGGTAATCCCATAAAGGTTGAAACCAATATTATTGAAACCATAACCCCGGAGGAATACATAAGGGACACTTTCCGGAACGTTTCAGACTCAGAAAAGGAATAGGTATGTGGTACGGTAAGTAAACCGACTCCAAAACAGTTTTAAGGCAATATTTCTCCGTTTTGGAATATTTAGAAAAATAGAAAAAATAAGTAGCAGTCCGGGAAGGACACGAGGGCCCCACGAGGGTGGTGGGCGCGCCCTACCCCCCTGGGCGTGCCCCCTACCTCGTGAGCACCTCGTGTGCCTTCCGGACTCCGTTTTCTTGCATGATACGTATTTTGGTCGGTAAAAATTCATTATATAACCTCTTAAAAGTTTTGACTCCCGTATCACACAATTATTCTCTGTTCTTGTTTCGAGCTGTTTTTCTGACAGATCTAGATTATCATGACGTCCCCAAGTGCTTCCAAGGACAAGTTCTTCGAGAAGGTCATCAACCCTTACCTCGCGGAGGTGCTGTGACACCCTCAAACCATTGAGATGCGTGATGGGTTGTTGCACATCCGCGATGTTGAGGGACCAAAGGGAACCGGATGCATGGAGACGAGGCTCGAAGCAATGGAGCAACAAGTTTTCAAGTGCCAGGGGATGGTGGAGCATGGAATCAACGCTAGCCACACGATGCTCATGGAGTTCACTAACAACTACAAGTCGGATGCCAAGAACACCGAGGAGGCCATCTTCAAGCTATATGAGATGATCGAGCACCTCCAAGCCCAAATCTATGACCTGCAAAACCAAAACTGTGAGTATGAATATAGATTCAAAAGAATGAGTTTGGCTGCAGATTCGAGGATTTCGGAGACTCGATCATCCTTCTATGATGGTGAACCTATGCCTTGGAAGATGGATGACAAGCCTGCATCATCAACAACACCTCCATCTTCTTCACCAACCAAGGAGATATAATCACATGGGTATGGGCACTCCCCTTGGCAACTGCCAAGCTTGGGGGAGGAGCCCCGGTATCGTATCACAATCACAACTCCTATCTTTATCGCTTTTCTTAGTTCGATCCTATTAGAAGTATCTTGATCTAGTAGAATAAAGTTTATGGCATGATCTAGTTTTGAGTTTGCTTTATGATCTCTCTTTGTAATCGAGTCCGTGAGCTATATATAATAAAGATTAGTGTTGAGTCTAGGGCTTGATTATTTTGCCATGATCATTGATGAATAAAAGAAAAGAGAAAAGAATAAAAAAGAAACAAAAAGTTCATATTGATCTTATTGAGAGTAATGACTTCACATAGAAAGAGTATGATGATTAAAAGTTGTTGGGAGTTGGCAGACATAGCTTTGGTCATTATTGCAATTAATAGGAAGTAATAAGGAAAGAGAGGTTTCACATATAGATATATTATCATTGACATCTTTTATGATTGGGAGCACTCATTAAAATATTACATGCTAAAGAGTTGATGTTGGACAAGGAAGACAACGTAATGAGTTATGTCTTTCTTATATCTGAGATAAAGTATGTTGTCATGGATCCTCTAACTTTTTGAGCTTGCCTTTCCCCCTCATGCTAGCCAAATTCTCAGCACCGAGTAGAAATACTACTTGTGCTTCCAAATACCCTTAAACCAGTTTTTCCATGAGAGTCCACCATATCTACCTATGGATTGAGTAAGATCCTTCAAGTAAGTTGTCATCAGTGCAAAGCAATAAAAATTGCTCTAAATATGTATGATTGATTGGTGTGGGAGAAATAAGCTTTATACGATCTTGTGATGTGGAAGTAATAAAAGCGATGGACTTAATAATAAAGGTTCATATCACAAGGGGCAATATAAAGTGACGTTCTTTCGCATTGAGATTTTGTGCATCCAACCATAAAAGCGCAAGACAACCTCTGCTTCCCTCTGCGAAGGGCCTATCCTTTATTATTATCTTCTACCTTATGCAAGAGTCACGGTGATCTTCACCTTTCCTTTTTCATTTTATCCTTCGGCAAGCTCAGCATGTTGGAAAGAACATGATATATATATCTAATTGGATGTAGGGGAGCATGAACCATTATTGTTGAAATTATCCTTGAGGTAAAAGGTTGTGGGGCAAAACTATAAGCCCCTATCTTTCTCTGTGTCCGATTAAAACTCTGTAACCACAAGTATTGCGTGAGTGTTAGCAATTATGGAGGACTAAATGATAGTTGAGTATGTGGACTTGCTTTTTAGCTCTGACATAGACTCTTTCCGATGTTATGATAAATTGCAATTGCTTCAATGACTGAGATTATAGTTTGTCGGAGCCCAATAAGGTTTATGATTTATACTTTTGCATTGTGAATAGATCATCACTTGAACATAAGTAATCATATGACAAAATCTATATATGTTGCTGTTATGAGAATAATCATGATGCCTTCATGTCCGTATTTTATTTTTATCGACGCCTCTACCTCTAAACATGAGGACATATTTATTGTTATCGGCTTTTCGCTTGAGGACGAGCGAGGTCTAAGCTTGGGGGAGTTGATACGTCCATTTTGCATCATGCTTTTATATCGATATTTATTGCATTATGGACTGTTATTTCACTTTATGCCACAATACTTATGGCTATTCTCTCTTATTTTACAAGGTTTATATGAGGAAGAATGCCGGCAGCTGGAATTCTGGGCTGGAAAAGGAGCAAATATTAGAGACCTATTCTGCGCAACTCCAAAAGTCCTGAAACTCCACGGAACATCTTAAAATAAATAAAGAAAAATTCTCGCCAAAGATGAAGGCCAGGGGGCCCACACCCTGCTCACGAGGGTGGGCCCCCCCTAGGGCGCCCCCCCCTACCTCATGGGCCCCCTGGTGGCTCTCCGACATCCATCTTCTCCTATATGAAGCCTTTCGATGAGAAAAAAATAAAGAGGAACTTTTCGGGACGAGACTCCGCCGCCACGAGGCGGAACCTTGGCGGATCCAATCTAGAGCCCCGGCAGAGTTGTTCTGCCGGGGAAACTTCCCTCCGGGAGGGGGAAACCATCACCATCGTCATCACCAACGCTCCTCTCATCGGGAGAGGGCAATCTCCATCAACATCTTCACCAGCACCATCTCATCTCCAAACCCTAGTTCATCTCTTGTATCCAATTCTTGTCTCAAAGTCCGGGATTGGTGCTAGTAGGTTGCTAGTAGTGTTGATTACTCCTTGTAGTTGATGCTAGTTGGTTTATTTGGTGGAAGATCATATGTTCAGATCCTATATGCATATTATTACCCCTCTGATTATGAACATGAATATGCTTTGTGAGTAATTACGTTTGTTCCTGAGGACAAGGGAGAAGTCTTGCTATTAGTAGTCATGTGAATTTGGTATTCGTTTGATATTTTGATAAGATGTATGTTATCTAGCCTCTAGTGGTGTTATGTGAACATCGACTACATAACACTTCACCATTATTTGGGCCTAGAGGAAGGCATTGGGAAGTAATAAGTAGATGACGGGTTGCTAGAGTGACAGAAGCTGAAACCCTAGTTTATGTGTTGCTTCGTAAGGGGCTGATTTGGATCCATATGTTTCATGCTATGGTTAGGTTTACCTTAATACTTTTGTTGTAGTTGCGGATGCTTGCAATAGAGGTTAATCATAAGTGGGATGCTTGTTCAAGTAAGAGCAGCACCCAAGCACCGGTCCACCCACATATCAAATTATCAAAGTATCGAACGTGAATCATATGTACGTGATGAAAACTAGCTTGATGATATTCCCATGTGTCCTCGGGAGCGCTTTTTCTATTATAAGAGTTTGTTCCGGCTTGTCCTTTGCTACAAAAGATTGGGCCACGTGTTGCGCTTTATTTACTTTTGTTACTTGTTGCTTGTTACAATTTATCTTATCACAAAACTATCTGTTACCACTTATTTCAGTACTTGCAGAGAATACCTTGCTGAAAACCGCGTATCATTTCCTTCTGCTCCTCGTTGGGTTCGACACTCTTACTTATCGAAAGGACTACGATAGATCCCCTATACTTGTGGGTCATCACCAAAGGGGCCAGACGAACCGGGACCAATGCCCCCACGAGGCCCGGTAGGCTCCTGGCCTCATGAACCTGGACCAATGCCCCCATGGGTCCCGGTTCTGGACTGAACCAGGACTAATGGGTTGACCCAGCCTGAACCAAAGCCCTCTTTTGTACTAGTGATTGCTTTACCTCATCAAGGATAATAAGCACTAGACTAGTGCCCGATCTAACTTGGTCGTCTCTATGGAACACCCTAGCGTTCCTTTGCTTCCAGAGGTGCCATGCGATAGCGATGACAAAGGAATCGAAACCTCTCTTGATCTTCCCATGAAAGGAGGCACACGTCCTCTCCCACCATGCCATGAATGAGTCGTCTTGGCTTGGGTCTGAATGTTGACTAGTAGGGCCTTGAGGCATCCGTGCCAAACTTGTCTCGCGTAGACGCACTGAGCCAGGATGTGGTCCACATTGTCCTCTTCCTGTTCGCACATGAAGCAAGGCGAAGTGGTCTCTTATAGTCCATTCTCGCTCTGCAATCCGAGGTCTAAAGCCGATATTGTGAGGTCAGCCAGGCGAAAATTTTACATTTGAGTGGCGCCCAGCTTCTCCATACTTTTTTAGCGGTGGCGGAGCGTGTTAGACCAAAACAGAGCCTCTTATAGGTGGACTTTGCCGAGTAGGAACCGGAGTCATCACACGGCCAGATGAAAGCATCAGGTTCCGCCTCATTCCTAACCACTGAGGCGACCGATTGCTGGAGGTGAATGAGTTGGATATGGGCAGTGAATGAGAGTTGTCCTTCGATGTCTAGCATCCAAGCGCCTTGGAGGAGGGCCTGCTGGACGGTTCTTTTGCTTTTGGTTCGCTTATGGACCATTGCCACGAGCAGGGGAGCGATGTCCCTGATGGAGAAACCGTGTATCCACCTATCGGTCCAGAAAAGAATCTTTGAACCCTCGCCAACTCTGATGAGCACCATGCTGTCAAACACTGCTTTCGCTTCCTTATTGATTATGAGATGCAAGCCATGCCACGGCCGTTTGGGGTCCGTTCTCTTGAGCCACTCCCATCGAACCCGAAGTGCTAGCCCTTGCAGTTCGAGATTTTTGATGCCCAAGCCGCCATAGCAAGTAGGCCGACATATTGTTTGCCAAGCCACGAGACATTGCCCTCAATTTACAGTAGGTTTCCCTGCCCAGAAGAATGCTCTCATACATCTGTCGACCTCTTCGAACACCCACACAGGCACATCCATGACCAACAAGTGATGGATCGGCCGCGCCGAGATCACGCACTTAGCGAGCACGAGCCTGCCCGGTCTCTGTATCATCCCTCGCTGCCAAGCTGGCAGGAAGTTCTTGACTTGGTCGAGCATTGGTTGCCATTGAGCTTTTGACAACTTGTGGATTCGGAGCTAGAGCCCCAGATATTTGCAAGGGAACGCGCCCATTTGACAGTTGAAGAACTGCTGCACTCTTTCGGCGTCTCCTGTAAGTCCTCGGATGAGTATGGCCGAGGTTTTGAGATAGTTGACTCTCAGCCCGGAGGCGTGCCCAAAGGCCTGGAGTATCTCTCTGACACACGCCAAGTCTTGCTCCGTTGGTCGTACGAAGAGCGCAACATTGTCAGCGTACAGAGACAATCTTTGATTTGCCATTATGTCGTTGAATGATGAAAGGGCGCCCGCGCTAGTAGCTCTACAAATCAGGACAGATAGGACCTCCATGGCAATCACAAAAGAGGAGCAGCAAGCTGGGATCTCCTTGCCTCAAACACCAGGCGTGATCAAATCTCTTCCCTTGGTTCCCGTTCACAATGACTCTGGTGGAAGCAGATTGGAGCACAGTATCGCGACCCATCATAGGAAGTTAGTGCCGAATCCCTTGGCTCTGAGCACTTCAAAGAGGAATGGCCACGAAATGGTGTCCAACGCGCACGAGATGTCCAGTTTGAGGAAAACTCCAGGTGCCCTTCTAGCGTGAATTTTCCTAGCGACCTGTCTGACCAAGAGGAAGTTGTCATGCAAACTCCTTCCCTGGATAAATGCAGATTGATTTGCACCAACTAACTGCGCCATTCTCTTTCTGACTCGATTGGCCATGATCTTGGAGAAGAGCTTCCCAAAGCTGTGGGGTAAGCTAATAGGCCGGTAGTCACCCACTAACTCCGCGTCACATCTCTTTGGAATGAGGACCAACAACGCCATGTTTAGCTTAGCAAAACCTCTTCCGTTGCACACATAAAGCTTGAGGATGGCAGCCATAATGTCGTGCTTAATGATTGGCCATGCCCGTTGATAGAAAGCGCCAATAAATCCATTGGGCCCTGGTGCACAGTCTAGATGCATCTCTTTGATGACTTGGCACACTTCCTCCTCGGTGAATATCACGTCAAGCTCGCTCAGGTCAACTTGATGTATCCCCAGAAACTCTAGGTCAAGGGTGAAGTCCCTCGCCTGGTCGGTGTCGAGCAGGCTCTCATAAGCCGAAGAGAACGCAACTTCGATCTGGGACTGCTCGGTGATCACATCGTCTCCCACTCTGACATGCGGAATGAAATTCTTCGTCCTCCTGCCATTTGCAAATGCTTGGAACAACTTTGTGTTCGCGTCTCCCTCTTGTATCCACCTCATCCTCGATCGCTTGCGCTCAATTGTCCGATGGAGCGAGGCCATCCCCAGAAGTGCCAATTTGAGAGTGCGCCGTAGCCAGATTTCTTGATCAGTGAGGATGCGGTCCTCCTGTGCCTTGTCGAATCTATAGATCACGTATGTAGCCATAGCCATGAGGAGCTTTATATTTCCGGTGGTTCTCTGGCCCCAAGCTTGCAGCGCCTGAGCCATGTTCCTGAGCAGCGCATCCAATCTTTGGAAGGGGTCAGTAATGGTATCGCTACAGACCCACGCGTCGTGAACTGCTTCGTCAAAGCCTTGGAGCTTCGTCTAGTATATCTCAAATCTGAATCTCTTCTTGGGGTGAAAAACTAGCCCGGAACTAAGAAGTAGTGGTGCATGATCAGAAACTCCGGAGGACAGGGCTTGTAGTATACTGTCGGGGAAGTACAACTCCCAATCCACTGAGACAAGAACACAATCAATCTTAGTCAATGTTGGCGTGTCCCTCTCATTCGACCATGTGAACCTACGCCCATGCATATAAACCTCTTTCAGTTCATTGCAGTCGACGAAGCTTCGGAATCTAGCCATCATGGTTTTATTGAGATTTGTGTTACTCTTCTCCGATGCACGCAAAATCATGTTGAAGTCGCCAAGCACCATCCATGGACCCGGGCAGAGAGCGTGCCTCGCTTGTAGCTCCTCAAGAAAGGCAGTTTTTAGCAGGTTGCCTTGAGGGCCATAAACCACCGACATCCACCAAACGGATCCATTCTTAGTGTGCACTTGACCCGTGATGAAGTCGGAGTTCAGGCTAAATTGGTCGATCTCGATCGCTGAAGAGTCCCAAGCCACGAGGATCCCTCCTTTAGTCTCCAAAGCCAGCAAGTAGGCGAAGCCATCAAAGGATGGCCCAAGGCATTGTATTACCGTAAAGCGGTCAATTACATCCAGTTTTGTCTCTTGAAGACATATAATGTTCACACGCACACTGGTGATAAACTCTCGAGTCGCATCCCGCTTCGCACCGCTGTTCAAACCTCTCACATTCCAACATAAAATGGAAGGGCTAAAATCCATAGGGAATGATCATCTCCACGCTCACTCAAACACCGAGCTTAGTGCACCACCATGGAGCTCGGGCATCCCGCAGCAATGTCCCCACCGACCGATGATACATCTCCAACGTATCTATAATTTTTTATTGCTCCATGCTATATTATCTACTGTTTTGGGCAATATTGGGCTTTATTTTCCACTTTTATATTATTTTTGGGACTAACCTATTAACCGGAGGCCCAGCCCAGATTTGTTGTTTTATGCCTACTTCAGTGTTTCGAAGAAAAGGAATATCAAACGGAGTCGAAATGGAACGAAATCAATTGGAGAAGTTATTTTTGGAACGAAAGCCACCAGATAGACTTGGACTCCACGTCAGGAGATACGGGAGGTGCTCACGAGGGTGGGGGGCGCCCCCCCCCCCCTAGGGTGCGCCTCCTGCCTCGTGGGGCCCCCGTAGCTCCTCCGACATACTCCTTTCGCCCATATATACCTACGTAACCTAAAACATCCAGAACGGAGATTAGATCGGGAGTTCCGCCGCCAGAAGCCTCCGTAGCCATCGAAAACCAATCTAGACCCGTTTCGGCACCCTGCCGGAGGGGGGAAATCCTTCTCCGGTGGCCATCTTCACCATCCCGGTGCTCTCCATGACGAGGAGGGAGTAGTTCTCCCTCGGGGCTGAGGGTATGTACCAGTAGCTATGTGTTTGATCTCTCTCTCTCGTGTCCTTGATTTGGCACGATCTTGATGTATTGCGAGCTTTGCTATTATAGTTGGATCTTATGATGTTTTCTTCCCCCTCTACTCTCTTGTAATGGATTGAGTTTCCCCTTTGAAGTTATCTTATCGGATTGAGTCTTTAAAGATTTGAGAACACTTGATGTATGTATTGTCGTGGATATCTGTGGTGACAATGGGATATCACGTGATTCACTTGATTTATGTTTTGGTGATCAACTTGCGGGTTCCGCCCATGAACCTATGCATAGGGGTTGGCACACGTTTTCGTCGTGATTCTCCGGTAGAAACTTTGGGGCACTCTTTGAGGTTCTATGTGTTGGTTGAATAGATGAATCTGAGATTGTGTGATGCATATCGTATAATCATACCCATGGATACTTGAGGTGACATTGGAGTATCTAGGTGACATTAGGGTTTTGGTTGATTTGTGTCTTAAGGTGTTATTCTAGTACGAACTCTAGGGCTGTTTGTGACACTTATAGGAATAGCCCAACGGATTGATTGGAAAGAATAACTTTGAGGTGGTTTCGTACCCTAGCATAATCTCTTCGTTTGTTCTCCGCTATTAGTGACTTAGGAGTGACTCTTTGTTGCATGTTGAGGGATAGTTATGTGATCCAATTATGATATTATTGTTGAGGGAACTTGCACTAGCGAAAGTATGAACCCTAGGCCTTGTTTCAACACATTGTAATACCGTTTACGCTCACTTTTATCATTAGTTACCTTGCTGTTTTTATAATTTCAGATTACAAATACCTTTATCTACCATCCATATTGCACTTGTATCACCATATCTTCGCCGAACTAGTGCACCTATACAATTTACCATTGTATTTGGTGTGTTGGAGACACAACAGACTCTTTGTTATTTGGTTGCAGGGTTGCTTGAGAGATACCATCTTCATCCTACGCCTCCTACGGATTGACAAACCTTAGGTCATCCATTTGAGGGAAATTTGCTACTGTCCTACAAACCTCTGCACTTGGAGGCCCAACAACGTCTATACGAAGAAGGTTGTGTAGTAGACATCAAGCTCTTTTCTGGCGCCGTTGCCGGGGAGGTGAGTGCTTGAAGGTATATCTTTAGATCTTGCAATCGAGTCTTTTAGTTTCTTGTTTTATCACTAGTTTAGTTTATAAAAGAAAACTATAAAAATGGAATTGAGTTTGTCTCATACGCTTCACCTTTTTAATATCTTTCGTAAGTATGATGCAAAGGAAAATTGTGCTCAAGTGCTAGAAGAAGAAATCTATAAAATGTTTGGCACTAAATATTTGAATGATGAGCATGATTGCAATGTTGTTAGTATGAATTCCTTGAATATCCATGATGCTAATGATATGCAAAGCCACAAGCTTGGGGAAGCTATGTTTGATGAAGATGATATTTTTTGTCCCCCAAGTTTTGATGAGCAAATTTATTATGATGAAAGCATGCCTCCTATCTATGATGATTATTGTGATGACATGTATGCTTTAAAGAATAATAATAACAATGAAACTTGTCATCTCGATTTCAATTTTCAATCACATGATAATTATTTTGTTGAGTTTGCTCCCACTATTATTCATGAGAAGAATTTTGCTTGTGTGGAGAGTAATAAAATTTCTATGCTTGTAGATCATGAAAAGAATGCTTTAGGTGCTGGTTATATTGTTTAATTCATTCATGATGCTACTGAAAATTATTATGAGGGAGGAATATATGCTTGTAGGAATTGCCATAATATCAAGTTTCCTCTCTATGTGCTTAAAGTTTTGAAGTTATGCTCGTTTTACCTTCCTATGCAAGTTGATTCTTGTTCCCACAAGTTGTTTGCTCACAAAATCCCTATGCATAGGAAGTATGTTAGACTTAAATATGCTAGTCATATTCTTCATGATGCTCTCTTTATGTTTCAATTCTTATCTTTTATGTGAGCATCGTTGAAATCATCATGCCTAGCTAGGGGCATTAAACGATAGCGCTTGTTGGGAGGCAACCCAATTTTATTTTTGTTCCTTGATTTTGTTACTGTTTAGTAATAAATAATTCATCTAGCCTCTGTTTAGATGTGGTTTTATGTGTTTAATTAGTGTTTGTGCCAAGTAGAACCTTTGGGAAGACTTGGGGAAAGTCTTGTTGATCATGCTGTCAAAAACAGAAACTTTAGCGCTCACGAGAATTGCTGCCATTTTTATTTGGAGAGTGCTATTTAGTTAATTCTTTTTTGCAGATGATTAATAGATAAATTCCTCAGGTCCATCAATTTATTTGAGAATTTTATGAGTTCCAGAAGTATACGTTTGATCCAGATTCCTACAGACTGTTCTGTTTTTGACAGATTCTGTTTTTCATGTGTTGTTTACTTATTTTGATGAATCTATGGCTAGTAAAATAGTTTATAAACCATAGATAAGTTGGAATACAGTAGATATTACACCAATATAAATAAATAAATAATGATTTCATTACAGTGCCTTGAAGTGGTGATTTACTTTCTTATACTAACGGAGCTTACGAGTTTTCTGTTAAGTTTTGTGTTGTGAAGTTTTCAAGTTTTGGGTAAGGATTCGATGGACTATGGAATAAGGAGTGGCAAGAGCCTAAGCTTGGGGATGCCCAAGGCACCCCAAGGTAAGATTCAAGGATAGCGAAGAGCCTAAGCTTGGGGATGCCCCGGAAGGCATCCCCTCTTTCAACTTCGTTCATCGGTAACTTTACTTGGAGATATATTTTTATTCGCCACATGATATGTGTTTTGCTTGGAGTGTCAATTTTTTTGTTAAGATTTTCTTGCTGTTATTTAGAACAATGTTTTGCATCTTTTATTTCAATAAAAGTGGCATTGATAGCCTTTACTATGCCTATGTTACAAGTACACATGTTGCTGTTTGAAAACAGAAAGTTTACCGCTGTTGCAATAATTCCCTAGAAAAGTCAGAATGTGATAAAATGTTGAAACCTTTTGCATATTAAGCTCTGATAAATTTACTACAGTGGGAATTTTCTTTCATAATTTTTGGAGCTAGGGAAGTATGGATGTGTGACGCCCCCGATTCAATCATACACTAATCATACATGCAAACGTGTACGATCAAGATCAGGGACTCACGGGAAGATATCACAACACAACTCTACAAATAAAATAAGTCATACAAGCATCATATTACAAGCCAGGGGCCTCGAGGGCTCGAATACAAGAGCTCGATCATAGACGAGTCAGCGGAAGCAACAATATCTGAGTACAAGAGCTCCGGTGTAGTAGGAGTCGTCGTCGATGGTGGCGTCTGGATCCTGGGCTCCAACATCTGGTTGCGACAACCAGGTAGAAGGGATAGAAGGAAAAGAAGGAGAAGCAACTGTGAGTACTCATCCAAAGTACTCGCAAGCAAGGAGCTACACTACATATGCATGGGTATATGTGTAAAGGCCATATCGGTGGACTGAACTGCAGAATGCCAGAATAAGAGGGGGATAGCTAATCTTGTCGAAGAATACGCTTCTGGCAGCCTCCGTCTTGCAGCATGTAGAAGAGAGTAGACTGAAGTCCTCCAAGTAGCATCGCAAAGCATAACCCTAACCGATGATCCTCCCCTCGTCGCCCTGTGAGAGAGCGACCACCGGTTGTATCTGGCACTTGGAAGGGTGTGTTTTATTAAGTATCCAGTTCTAGTTGTCATAAGGTCAAGGTACAACCGGACACACTTTCCTGGGTCATGTCCGGCCTCGTAAGATCAACACGTCGCAGCCCTACCTAGGCACAACAGAGAGGTCAGCACGCCGGTCTAAATCCTATGGCGCAGGGGTCTGGGCCCATCGCCCTTTGCACACCTGCACGTTGCGAACGCGGCCGGAAGCAGAACTAGCCCCCTTAATACAAGAGCAGGCTTACGGTCCAATCCGGCGCGCGCCACTCAGTCGCTGACGTCACAAAGGCTTCGGCTGATACCACGACGTCGAGTGCCCATAACTGTCCCCGCGTAGATGGTTACTGCGTATAGGCCAGTGGCTAGACTCAGATCAAATACCAAGATCTCATTAAGCGTGTTATTTTGAAATAACCGCGAACGCCGACCAGGGCCAGGCCCACCTCTCGCCTAGGTGGTCTCAACCTGCCCTGTCGCTTCGCCACAAAGATCCACACAGAGGGTCGTTGGGACAAAGGTCCTTTCAGCCCCCAATCCGTGAATCACTCGCGGGTGCTCCACAAGCCGACCCATCTTTAGTCACCACATGTATCATGTATAAAGTATATAGTATATACTCGTGATCACCTCCCGAGTGATCACGGCCCGATAATATAGCATGGCAGACGGACAAGAATGTATGGCCACTGATGATAAACTAGCATCCTATACTAAGCATTAGGATTGCAGGTAAAGGTAACAACAGTAGTAGCAAGGACAGACTATGCATCAGAATAGGATTAACGGAAAGCAGTAACATGCTACACTACTCTAATGCAAGCAGTATAGAGGAGAGTAGGCGATATATGGTGATCAAGGGGGGGGCTTGCCTGGTTGCTCTGGCAAGAGAGAGGGGTCGTCAACACCGTAGTCGTACTGGGTAGCAGCGGCGTCAGTCTTGGTGTCTAGCGAGAGAAGAGGGGGAAGAAACAATAAATATATCGCAAACAAATGCATGACATGACAAGGCGTGATGCTAGGTGTGCCACTAACGCGGTAAGAGGTGGTACCGATGAAGGGGGAAACATCCGGGAAAGTATTCCCGGTGTTTCGCATTTTCGGACAGATGAACCGGAGGGGGAAAGTTGCGTGTTTGCTATGCTAGGGATGCGTGGCGGACGAACGGGCTGCGAATCCGGATTCGTCTCGTCGTTCTGAGCAACTTTCATGTTGAAAATATTTTAATCCGAGTGACGGATTAAAAGATATGATTTTCTAAAGTTTTTATTAATTTTTGTAATTTAATTAATTATTTAAATTAATACGAAATGGATTTATGACATCGACATGACGTTATGCTGACGTCAGCAATCAATGGGGGTTGACTGGTCAACCTGACCAGTGGGTCCCACTGGTCAGTGACATGTTAATTAAACAGTTTAATTAAACTAATCAAAATTAATTAGGGGGTGGGCCCCACAATCATACTGATTAATTAGCTAATTAACAGTAGTTAATTAGGTTAATTAATCATTAGGTTAATTAATCTTAATTTGTCTATTTAATCAGAATTAATTAAGTTAATTAATTAATTTTATTATTTATTATTTTATTATATATTTTTTACGTTCTGGTGGTGTGGGCCCCCTGTGTCATTGGCCGGGGGGGTCTTGGCGGTTTTGGGCGTAACGGGCGCGGGCGCCTATGCACCCGAACGGCGTAACAGGGGGGGCGCGCCGGCGGAGGCCGTAGCCGAGCGCGGCGGGGCGAGGCACGCGGGCCGGAGCAGCTGCGTCAGCCAGTGGCGGAGGGGCCCTAGCGGCGAGCAGCTGGGGACGGCGGCGCGCGGGCGCGTGCCCGAGGCCACCAGGGGAGGCGGGCTCCGGTGAGCCGTGGAGCATGGGACGGAGGCGAGGCCGCCGCGGGCG
>NC_041384.1:608631661-608662151 GCF_002162155.2 Triticum dicoccoides | reverse complement strand
GACGGCCCGATCCGATCTGGATCGGGTGAGAGGGAGAGACGAGGGAGTATGGGGGAGTGGTTGCGGTCGTGGGGAGTGGGGGGAAGGAGTGCGTTTAGGGTTTGGGGGGAGTGGGCGTGGGAGAGGCCTATGTAGGCCAGAGGCATGGGCCGGCCTGGTCAGTTGGTTGGCCGGCTGGGCCGGTTGGCCCGGGGGGGCGAAAGGGGGTGGTTTCCTTTTTTATTTCCTGTTTTGTTCTTTTCCTTTTAATTATTCTTTGGTTTGTTTTTATTTTACTTTAGTTCTATTATTATGAATCCATGTCCTAAGATAGAATTTCAATTTGGTACACTATCACAAAGAGTTTGGTGCAACAACTAGAATACTTTGCATATTTTTATTATGTAAAAGGCATTTAAATATTTGTTTTAGCTTCTGTTTTATTTACCTTTGAGCATCTAAACATTTTATAAAAATGTGGTTTCATCATCATAATTACCTATGCATTATATGTCACTCCTCGAACAGTTTAGTTTTAACTTTTGAAAACCTTTGTTGTTTGCTTGATTTTGAATTTGAATTTGAATCGGTTTCGAACTAACTCAAGTTTATCAACGGTAACCGAGGTGACGTGGCACCATTAGCAGATTTTTACTGTAGCTTGATTATCCGGGCGTTACAAATCTCCTCCACTATAAGAAATCTCGTCCCGAGATTTAGGAGGTAGAAGGAAATAGTGTGGGGTATTCATCACGAAGATGATCCTCGCGTTCCCAGGTGGCTTCGTCTTTAGAGTGATTCGACCACTGGACCTTGAGGAACTTGATCGCCTTCTGACGTGTGCGGCGTTCAGCTTGGTCGAGAATGCAGACCGGATGCTCTTTATATGAGAGGTCCTATTGCAATTCGAGCACTTCATGATCCACTGCTCGGATTGGGTCCTTGAAGCAGCGACGGAGCTGTGACACGTGGAACACATTGTGAACCTGAGAAAGGTTTGACGGAAGTTCCAGTTGATATGCTACTTTTCCACGCCTTTCGAGAATAGCGAAAGGACCAATATAGCGGGGAGCTAGCTTTCCTTTGATCCCGAAGCGGTGTGCACCCTTCATTGGTGTAACTCGAAGATAAGCCTTTTCGCCAGGTTGATAGACCATGTCTTGGTGATGACGGTCATACTGACTTTTCTGACGTGACTGAGCAGTCTTGAGATTCTCGCGAATAATGCGAACTTGTTCTTCGGCCTATTGGATAATATCCGGACCGAAGAGTGGATGTTCCCCAGTTTCTGACCAGTTCAGAGGGGTTCGGCACTTTCGTCCATATAATACTTCGAAGGGGGCCATCTTCAGACTAGCTTGATAGCTATTATTATAAGAAAACTCAGCATACGGGAGAGATTCCTCCCATTTCTTGCCGAAGGAAATAACACAAGCTCGAAGCATATCTTCAAGAACTTGGTTGACACGTTCAACTTGCCCTTGTGACTGCGGATGAAACGCAGTACTGAAAGATAAGTGAGTCCCCATAGCTTCTTGGAAACTTGCCCAGAATCTTGAAGTGAATAAGCTGCCACGGTCCGAACTGATAACCAGTGGAATACTGTGAAGTGAAACAATTCTGGACATGTAGAGAGTAGCAAGTTGACTAGCAGTGATTGTCTCTTTGACCACCATAAAATGGGCAACTTTGGAAAGCCGGTCAATGACGACAAGAATAGCATCATTACCTTTCTGCGATTTGGGAAATCCAGTGACGAAGTCCATTTCGACATGGTCCCATTTCCATTCAGGGATAGAGATAGGTTGCAGAGTTCCAGCAGGCCTTTGATGCTCTGCTTTGTTTCGGCGACAAACGTCACACTCAGCAACATAACGAGCAATGTCCTGCTTCATATTAGACCACCAGAATCTTTGACGAATATCCTGGTACATCTTTGTACTACCAGGATGGATGGACAGAGGCGTATCATGGGCTTCTTGCATAACCCTTTTAGTCTTATCCAGGTTTTTCTTCGAACATGGTACCACTAGGCGGCCTTTGAAATACAAGGCGCCATCGCCGGCGATAGTGAAGAATGAGGGCTTTCCTTCTGCTAGATGGCATTTAATCTTATGGACTTCAGAGTTATAACCTTGAATAGTCTTTATACCAGCTACGAGATCTGGTACGACAGCCAGGGTATTTAGAGAACCCTTAGTAACAACAAGAAGATTCATCTTGCGGAACTCCGGGGGAGGGGGAGCGAGTGCTCCAGGAGGAACAATATGGAGGTTCGGCTTTCTAAATTCTTCGACAAGCGAGGGCTGAACTTGGTGAACCTGGAGGTGGTTGCAGTAAGACTTGCGGGTCAAGGCATCAGCCATTACATTAGCCTTGCCGGGGGTATAAGATATATCCACGTCAAAGTATGCAACAGTCTCCATCCATCTCTGCTGGCGAAGGTTCAGATCTGGCTGAGTAAACAGATACTTCAGACTTTGGTGGTCGGTGAAGATCTCGCAACGATTACCGAGAAGGTAATGTCGCCACTGCTTTAGTGCATGAATGACAGCAGCAAGCTCGAGGTCGTGAACTGGGTAGTTTTCTTCGTGAGGGCGCAGTTGACGAGAGGCATAAGCAATCACTCTGCGCTCTTGCATTAGGACACAGCCTAATCCTTGACGGGAAGCGTCACAGTAAATGACGAAGTCCTTCTTAGTATCAGGTGGAGCAAGCACGGGGGCAGAGGTCAACTTGTCTTTGAGCGCCTGAAAACTTTCCTGACACTTGTCTGTCCATTCGAACTTGACACCCTTATGCAACAGATTAGTCAGAGGCCTGGCAATCTTGGAGAAGTTCTCGACGAATCGACGGCAATAGCTGGCGAGACCGAGAAAACTTTGGACTTGCTTGACATTCTTCGGAGGAGTCCAATCGAGAATAGCCTGAACTCGTTCAGGGTTGACGGCAATACCATCCTGGGAGATGACATGCCCAAGATAGGTTACTTCGGGGAGCCAGAATTCACACTTGGAATACTTAGCATACAATTGGTGCTCTCGAAGCTTTTCTAGCACTAGACGAAGATGTCCTGCATGTTCTTCCTCGTTCTTGGAAAATACAAGGATATCGTCCAGATAAACCACGATGAACTTGTCGAGGTAATCCATGAATATATAGTTCATCAGACGAGAGAAGGTGGCGGAAGCATTCGTTAAGCCGAATGACATGACGGTGTACTCGTATGATCCATACCGAGTCACGAAGGCAGTTTTTGGGATATCCTCTTCACGAACACGGATCTGGTGGTAACCTAGCCTCAAATCGAGTTTGGAGAACATTGATGAGCCAGCCAGTTGATCATAAAGATCATTGATCCGAGGAAGAGGATATTCATTCTGAATGGTAGCTTGGTTTATAGGACGGTAGTCTTAGACTAATTGGTTTGTCCCATCCTTTTTCTTAACAAAGAGAGAAGGTGCTCCCCAAGGAGAGCAACTTGGGCGAATGAAACCTTTGACAAGAGATTTGTCGATTTCCTCCTTAAGCTCAATGAGTTCATGCGGCGGCATCTTATAGGGCCGTTTAGCTATAGGGGTGGTGTCGGGTTTCAAGTCGATGATGAACTCGACAGCTCTAGCAGGGGAATCCCTGGAAGTTCTTCTGGGAAGACGTCTTGGAATTCACGAACGACGGGAATGTTTTCAATGCCCTCGAGTGGTGCAGCGTTCAACGCATTCAAGGCATAAAGTCGTGCCTCGGCGTTCTGAACTAGATGAGCTTGGTAAGCTATTATTTCGTCAGAAGGGTGTAGTAGATGGACGACCTTAGTGGCGCAAACTATAGAAGCAGTATGCGCTTTCAACCAATCCATTCCCAGAATGAGGTCGATGTTAGACGACTTCAGGATAATGGGAGAGGCATAGAATTCCAGCCCTTCGATTTCCACGGGGACATCGATGCCAACCAGTGAGGTTTGACATTGTCCCACGGGGGTTTTTACCAATACCGAAGTGTTCATATCCTCACATTTAACGTCATGCTTGTATGCAAAATCTTCTGACATGAATGAATGCGATGCTCCTGAATCGAATAAAATAGATGCAGGTACTGAGTTTACGTGGAGTGTACCCATCACGCTAGCAGGCTGGTCTAGAACTTCATTGAGATCAACGTGGTTGGCATGAACACGACCATAAGACTTGGCATTGTTGTTGCGAGGCTGGTTGCTTCCACGGCCAGCTGTGGGGAGGGCCAGTTGATTCTGGTTCTGATTGCAATCCCTAGCATGGTGACCTGGCTGACCACACTTGTAGTAGAGACCATTATTGGGAGTGGGAACAGGAGCTTGTGGTGGTGGAGCTGGAAGTCTTGGCTGCCTAGTTGGAGGAGCAGGCAGACGAGGTGCAGCATAGGTCTGCCTTGGGGCAGGTGCATTTGGCTGGTACATGCTGTTGGGAATCCATATCTTGCGCTTCTGTGAAGACGGGCCCGAAGATGAGCCCGTGTCACGGTTGCGCCTGTTAGAGCTCTGGTATTCCTGCAGACCAGTTTCGACATTGATGGCTTTGTTCACCAGAGTGGCGAAATCAGCAAAGTCATGCACTAGAAGTGCGAGCTTGATGTCAGCTTGAAGGCCATCACGGAACTTCTCTTGTCTGCGTGCATCAGTTGCAATGTCCTCTTCAGCATAGCGGTACAAGTCCAGAAACTCCCGCTGGTAAGCTTCCACAGTTTTGTTGCCTTGGGTGAGGTTGCGGAACTCACGCTTCTTCCGGTCCATGACTCCCTGAGGAATGAAGCGAGCACGGAAGGCAGCTTGGAAGTCTGGCCAGGTGATGATTGTTCCAGCTGGCAGAGTACGCCTGTGGCTTTCCCACCATTGAGCCACGGGTCCTTTCAGGAAGAAGGAAGCAAAGGTGACATAGCTGGCAGGGGCTACATCAGCAGACTCCATCTCATAGGTGATGTCACGGAGCCAGTCGTCAGCATCCAGAGGCTGAGTTGAGCTGCGGTACACGGTTGGGTTGAGGCGCATGAAATCCTGCAGAGTCACTTGGGTTGGCTGCTGGTTCATATTGGGGCGAGGAAACTGAGCCATAATATTCTCCATGAACTGACGATTCAACTCAAACCGTTGCATCATCCCAGCCATGTACTCGGGCGGTGGTGGGGCATTGCCACCACGACCACGACCACCTGGTCTAACCATCCTGCTAATATATAACAGCGGTAGTTCAGCATTGAGAAATTTGCAAAGACAAGAATCATTCATGATGAAACATGCACAACGAAAGCAGCACGATAGATACTACATAGTAGTCGGCATATCTTACAAAAGAGATCATGCATAGAGTTCGTTACACAGAGTTCGGTACACAGGCTAAGACATCATAGGCGGCACACAGGCTCGCGGCGAATGCATCTAACACTAACAAGCAAGTCTACATCAGTCCCATGCGGTACTGCGGAGGTAGGTGTAGCCCGACAGCTGGTAGTGACGCGAAGGGAAGACCTCCACGCGAGTAGCCTGGGGTCCGCGGATACTCTGGCGCGGAACCCAATGCGCAGGTGGCAGGAGAGGACCCAATGCAGGAGAGTAGCCTCCCACATCTGGCCAGCCGACGCCCTGGGGCATCACGGTCTGGGCAGGGTAGATCGCAGAACGCGACAGATCACCAGAGCGGACAGAGGGGTGCAACAGCATCAGAGCACGATACAGGTGCTGACGGGTGGTGTACAGCTCATGGCGAAGAGCTCGGTTAGCTCTATCCAGCCCATCAGCATGTAGAACCAGGTTCTGATGGTAGAAGGGATCTCGGGTGACAGTGGAGTAGGCAGCAGTGTAGTATCCCTCCGCACCAACATCGGATGCGATAGCAATGTGCCTGAAGGGGGAGGTATCCAACTCCTGATACTCTCCACGAAGACGTGTCAGAGCAGCATAAGCAGCATCGTGGACCGCCATATCGATAGTCACTCCAACTCCATGAGCAGTGTGCAGCACGGTAGTGGAGTCATACTCCCGAGAGTAGAGGTGGACGATGGCACGGTACTGCTCCTGGTTGAAGTCCTGATACTCCTCATAGACGGTGTACTCAGGGTGCCAGCGATAACCCAGATAGGTCATCATCTCAACCAACACAGCAGGTGATCCTGAGGCACCAATGGCCGTCATGTGGCGCACGACCTGCCTCATGGGTTCCATCTAAAAACAAGGATGTTTTCACAGGAGTCAAATGATAATGTGGATAATGTTCAAATACCACTCTAAAGAATAACTAGGGCTTATCCAACTTTGGGGTGAACGTGGTCACGGGATCCTAGTGTTAGAGTTAGTAAAATCGTTCAACCCGAGTAGGAGAGAGTTCAGTGTCCCAGAGTAAGGATCGAGGAGTAAAAGAGCCTAATACCACCCAGATGGCGACGTGGGCCCGTAAGGCACACAGCCATGTTAGTAAAAGTTTTTGTAATGTCTAGACTCAACTTCGGCCAAGGAGTGTGGAAGGGGGATTCCTACAGGCAGTCGGCTCTGATACCAACTTGTGACGCCCCCGATTCAATTGTACACTAATCATACATGCAAACGTGTACGATCAAGATCAAGGACTCATAGGAAGATATCACAACACAACTCTATAAATAAAATAAGTCATACAAGCATCATATTACAAGCCAGGGGCCTCGAGGGCTCGAATACAAGAGCTCGATCATAGACGAGTCAGCGGAAGCAACAATATCTGAGTACAGACATAAGTTAAACAAGTTTGCCTTAAGAAGGCTAGCACAAACTGGGATACAGATCGGAAGAGGCGCAGGCCTCCTGCCTGGGATCCTCCTAACTACTCCCGGTCGTCGTCAGCGGGCAGCACGTAGTAGTAGGCACCTCCGGTGTAGTAGGAGTCATCATCGACGGTGGCGTCTGGATCCTGGGCTCCAACATCTGGTGGCGACAACCAGGTAGAAGGGACAGAAGGAAAAGAAGGAGAAGCAACCATGGCCAGACTCAGATCAAATACCAAGATCTCATTAAGCGTGTTATTTTGAAATAACCGTGAACGCCGACCAGGGCCAGGCCCACCTCTTTCCTAGGTGGTCGCAACCTGCCCTGTCGCTTAGCCACAAAGATCCACACAGAGGGCCATTGGGACAAAGGTCCTTTCAGCCCCCAATCCGTGAATCACTCGCGGGTGCTCCACAAGCCGACCCGTCTTTAGTCACCACATGTATCATGTATAAAGTATATAGTATATACCCATGATCACCTCCTGAGTGATCACGGCCCGATAATATAGCATGGCAGACGGACAAGAATGTATGGCCACTGATGATAAACTAGCATCCTATACTAAGCATTAGGATTGCAGGTAAAGGTAACAACAGTAGTAGCAAGGACAGGCTATGCATCAGAATAGGATTAACGGAAAGCAGTAACATGCTACACTACTCTAATGCAAGCAGTATAGAGGAGAGTAGGCGATATATGGTGATCAAGGGGGGGCTTGCCTGGTTGCTCTGGCAAGAGAGAGGGGTCGTCAACACCGTAGTCGTACTGGGTAGCAGCGGCGTCGGTCTCAGTGTCTAGCGAGAGAAGAGGGGGAAGAAACAATAAATATATCGCAAACAAATGCATGACATGACAAGGCGTGATGCTAGGTGTGCCACTAACGCGGTACGAGGTGGTACCGGTGAAGGGGGAAACATCCGGGAAAGTATTCCCGGTGTTTCGCATTTTCGGACAGATGAACCGGAGGGGGAAAGTTGCGTGTTCGCTATGCTAGGGATGCGTGGCGGACGAACGGGCTGCGAATCCGGATTCGTCTCGTCGTTCTGAGCAACTTTCATGTTGAAAATATTTTAATCCGAGTTACGGATTAAAAGATATGATTTTCTAAAGATTTTATTAATTTTTGTAATTTAATCAATTATTTAAATTAATTCGAAATGGATTTATGACATCAGCATGATGTCATGCTGACGTCAGCAGTCAACGGGGGTTGACTGGTCAACCTGACCAGTGGGTCCCACTGGTCAGTGACATGTTAATTAAACAGTTTAATTAAACTAATCAAAATTAATTAGGGGGTGGGCCCCACTGTCATACTGATTAATTAGCTAATTAACAGTAGTTAATTAGGTTAATTAATCATTAGGTTAATTAATCTTAATTGGTCTATTTAATTAGAATTAATTAAGTTAATTAGTTAATTAATTAATTTTATTATTTATTATTTTATTTTTATTTTTATTATATATTTTTTTACGTTCTGGGGGTGTGGGCCCCCTGTGTCATTGGCCGGGGGGGTCTTGGCGGTTTTGGGCGTAACGGGCGCGGGCGCCTGTGCACCCGAACGGCGCAACAGGGGGTTGCCGGCGGAGGCCGTAGCCCAGCGCGGCGGGGCAAGGCACGCAGGCCGGAGCAGCGGCGTCAGCCAGTGGCGGAGGGGCCCTAGCGGCGAGCAGCAGGGGACGGCGGCGCGCGGGCGCGTGCCCGAGGCCACCAGGGGAGGCGGGCTCCGGTGAGCCGTGGAGCACGGGACGGAGGCGAGGCCGCCGCGGGCGCGTGCCAGCAGGGCTCGCGGATGGCGCGTATATAGGGCAGTGGTGCGGCAGCTGGGCGCGGGGAGCGGGGCATGGCGGAAGGCGAGCTGGCGCGCACGTGCGCTGGACGAGCCAGCAGCGGGGGGGAGAGTGCGCGGCCACGGCGCGTGCGGAGGCACGCCGGTCACGGCGAGGCGGCGGTGAGCAGAGGCGCGAGAGAGAGGAGCGCGGAGACGAGCGCGGCAGCGAGCTCACATTGGGGCGTAGGGAACGGGGCAGTGGGGGTTGGGGAGGACGACGACGATGACGTGTGTGGCCGAGACGAGGTGTAGGCCGGCGAGGAGGCGCGGGCTCTGGGCGCGGCGTCCTGGCGCGGGATGGCGAGGTCGTCGCGGCGACGGGCGACGGGATCGGGTGTGCAGGGCGGCGCGGGATCGGGCCCCTCCCCGATCCAGAACCAGCCGAGTGTGGGGGCACCGGGAAGGAGGGTTGAGGAGGCGGCGATGGTGAACGGCGGCGCCGCCAACGGGGACGGCCCGGTCCGATCTGGATCGGGTGAGACGGAGAGACGAGGGAGTGTGGGGGAGTGGTTGCGGTCGTGGGGAGTTGGGGGGAGGAGTGCGTTTAGGGTTTTGGGGGAGTGGGAGTGGGAGAGGCCTATGTAGGCCAGAGGCATGGGCCGGCCTGGTCAGTTGGTTGGCCGGCTGGGCCGGTTGGCCCAGGGGGGCGATAGGGGGTGGTTTCCTTTTTTATTTCCTGTTTTGTTCTTTTCCTTTTAATTACTCTTTGGTTTGTTTTTATTTTACTTTAGTTCTATTATTATGAATCCATGTTCTAAGATAGAATTTCAATTTGGTACACTGTCACAAAGAGTTTGGTGCAATAACTAGAATAGTTTGCATATTTTTATTATGTAAAAGGCATTTAAATATTTGTTTTAGCTGCTGTTTTATTGACCTTTGAGCATCTAAACATTTTATAAAAATGTGGTTTCATCATCATAATTACCTATGCATTATATGTCACCCCTCGAACATTTTAGTTTTAACTTTTGAAAACCTTTGTTGTTTGCTTGATTTTGAATTTGAGTTTGAATCGGTTTCGAACTAACTCGAGTTTATCAACGGTAACCGAGGTGACGCGGCACCATTAGCAGATTTTTACTGTAGCTTGATTATCTGGGCGTTACAGGATGTTGCATCATTCTTTACAGACTATCCTGTTTAGGCAGATTGCTATTATGTTTGCATTGTTTGCATATGTTTGCTTCTTTAATGATTCTATTTGAGGATAGGACTATTAAATATGCAGAGGCATTTAATATGCAATGTAGAATAATAATTTTAGTGATTTTCTGCAGTAGAGTATGATAAGGTTTTTGCAATGGTTTATACTAACCTATCTCACGAGTCCTTGTTGAGTTTTGTGTGGATGAAGTTTTTGAGATTTAGGGAGACCGTGATATGAGAGGAATTAAGGAGACACAAAAGCTCAATCTTGGGGATGCCCAAGGCACCCCAAGATAATATTTTAAGAAGTCTCAAGCGTCTAAGCTTGGGGATGCCCCGGTTGGCATCCCACCTTTCTTCTTCAATAATTATCGGTTAGTTTCGGTTGATCCTAAGTTTTTGCTTCTTCACATGATGTTTGCCATTCTTAGAATGTCATTTTATTTAGTTTTGCTTGCTGTTTGAATAAAGTATCAAGGTCTGAAATTATTAAATGTTAGAGAGTCTCCACATAGTTGAATAATTATTCAACTACTCATTGATCTTCACTTATATCTTTCGGAGTAGTTTGTCATTTGCTCTAGTGCTTCACTTATATCTTTTAGAGCATGGTGGTAGTTTTATTTTGAAGAAATAAATGAACTCTCATGCTTCACTTAGATTATTTTGAGAGTCTTAAATAGCATGGTAATTTGCTTAAAATCCTAATATGCTAGGTATTCAAGAATAATAAAATTCTCTTATGAGTGTGTTGAATACTATGAGAAGTTTGATACTTGATAATTGTTTTGAGATATGGAGATGGTGATATTAGAGTCATGCTAGTCGAGTAGTTGTGAATTTTAGAGATACTTGTGTTGATGTTTGTGATTCCCGTAGCATGCGCGTATGGTGAACCGTTATGTGATGAAGTCGGAGCATGATTTATTTATTGATTGTCTTCCTTATGAGTGGCGGTCGGGGACGAGCGATGGTCTTTTCCTACCAATCTATCCCCCTAGGAGCATGCGCGTAGTACTTTGTTTTGATAACTAATAGATTTTTGCAATAAGTATGTGAGTTCTTTATGACTAATGTTGAGTCCATGGATTATACGCACTCTCACCCTTCCACCTTTGCTAGCCTCTCTAATACCTTGCACCTTTCACCGGTATCATACACCCACCATATACCTTCCTCAAAACAGCCACCATACCTACCTATTATGGCATTTCCATAGCCATTCCGAGATATATTGCATGCAACTTTCCACCGTTCCATTTATGACACACTCCATCATTGTCATATTGCTTAGCATGATCATGTAGTTGACATCGTATTTGTGGCAAAGCCATCATTGATAATTCTTTCATACATGTCACTCATGAGTCATTCCACATCCCGGTACACCGCCGGAGGCATTCATATAGAGTCATATCTTGTTCTAAGTATCGAGTTGTAATTCTTGAGTTGTAAGTAAATAAAAGTGTGATGATCATCGTTATTAGATCATTGTCCCAGTGAGGAAAGGATGATGGAGACTATGATTCCCCCACAAGTCGGGATGAGACTCCGGACGGAAAAAAAAAAAGAGAAAAGAGGCCAAAGAAGCCCAAATAAAAAAAGAAAAGAGGCCATAAAAAAGGAGAAAAGGCCCAAATAAAAAAATAAAAAATGAGAGAAAAAGAGAGAAGGGACAATGTTACTATCCTTTTACCACACTTGTGCTTCAAAGTAGCACCATGATCTTCATGATAGAGAGTCTCTCGTTATGTCACTTTCATATACTAGTGGGAATTTTACATTATAGAACTTGGCTTGTATATTCCAATGATGGGCTTCCTCAAAATGCCCTAGGTCTTCATGAGCAAGCAAGTTGGATGCACACCCACTAGTTTCTTTTGTTGAGCTTTCATACATTTATAGCTCTAGTGCATCTGTTGCATGGCAATCCCTACTCCCTCACATTGATATCTATTGATGGGCATCTCCATAGCCCGTTGATACGTCTAGTTGATGTGAGACTATCTTCCCCCTTTTTGTCTTCTCCACAACCACCATTTTACTCCACCTATAGTGCTATGTCCATGGCTCACGCTCATGTACTGCGTGAAGATTGAAAGAGTTTGAGAACATCAAAAGTATGAAACAATTGCTTGGCTTGTCATCGGGGTTGTGCATGATTTAAATATTTTGTGTGGTGAAGATAGAGCATAGCCAGACTATATGATTTTGTAGGGATAGCTTCTTTGGCCAAGTTATTTTGAGAAGACATAATTGCTTAGTTAGTATGCTTGAAGTATTATTGTTTTTATGTCAATATGAACTTTTGTCTTGAATCTTTTGGATCTGAATATTCATATCACAAGTAAGAAGAATTACATTGAAATATGCCAACTAGCATTCCACATCAAAAATTATCTTTTTATCATTTACCTACTCGAGGACGAGCAGGAATTAAGCTTGGGGATGCTTGATACATCTCCAACGTATCTATAATTTTTTATTATCCCATGCTATATTATCTCCTGTTTTGGGCAATATTGGGATTTATTTTCCACTTTTATATTATTTTTGGGACTAACCTATTAACCGGAGGCCCAGCCAAGATTTGATGTTTTATGCCTATTTCAGTGTTTCGAAGAAAAGGAATATCAAACGGAGTCGAAACGGAACGAAATCAACTGGAGAAGTTGTTTTTGGAACGAAAGCCACCAGATAGACTTGGACTCCACGTTAGAAGATACGGGAGGTGCTCACGAGGGTGGGGGCGCCCCCTCCCCTAGGGCGCGCCCCCTACCTCATGGGGCCCCCGTAGCTCCTCCGACGTACTCCTTTCGCCTATATATACCTATGTAGCCTAAAACTTCCAGAACGGAGATTAGATCGGGAGTTCCGCCGCCAGAAGCCTCCCTAGCCATCGAAAATCAATCTAGACCCGTTCCGGCACCCTGCCAGAGGGGGCAATCCTTCTTCGGTGGCCATCTTCATCATCCCGGTGCTCTCCATGACGGGGAGGGAGTAGTTCTCCCTCGGGGCTGAGGGTATGTACCAGTAGTTATGTGTTTGATCTCTCTCTCTCTCTCTCGTGTTCTTGATTTGGCATGATCTTGATGTATCGCGAGCTTTGCTATTATAGTTGGATCTTATGATGTTTTCTTCCCCCTCTACTCTCTTGTAATGGATTGAGTTTCCCCTTTGAAGTTATCTTATCGGATTGAGTCTTTAAAGATTTGAGAACACTTGATGTATGTCTTGCCGTGGATATCTGTGGTGACAATGGGATATCACGTGATTCACTTGATGTATGTTTTGGTGATCAACTTGCGGGTTCCGCCCATGAACCTATGCATAGGGGTTGGCACACGTTTTCGTCGCGATTCTTCGGTAGAAACTTTGGGGCACTCTTTGAGGTTCTATGTGTTGGTTGAATAGATGAATCTGAGATTGTGTGATGCATATCGTATAATCATACCCACGGATACTTGAGGTGACATTGGAGTATCTAGGTGACATTAGGGTTTTGGTTGATTTGTGTCTTAAGGTGTTATTCTAGTACAAACTCTAGGGTTGTTTGTGACACTTATAGGAATAGCCCAACGGATTGATTGGAAAGAATAACTTTGAGGTGGTTTCGTACCCTACCATAATCTCTTTGTTTGTTCTCCGCTATTAGTGACTTTGGAGTGACTCTTTGTTGCATGTTGAGGGATAGTTATGTGATCCAATTATGATATTATTGTTGAGGGAACTTGCACTAGCGAAAGTATGAACCCTAGGCCTTGTTTCAACACATTGCAATACCGTTTACGCTCACTTTTATCATTAGTTACCTTGCTGTTTTTATAATTTCAGATTACAAATACCTTTATCTACCATCCATATTGCACTTGTATCACCATCTCTTCACCGAACTAGTGCACCTATAAAATTTACCATTGTATTGGGTGTGTTGGGGACACAAGAGACTCTTTGTTATTTGGTTGCAGGGTTGCTTGAGAGAGACCATCTTCATCCTACGCCTCCTACGGATTGATAAACCTTAGGTCATCCACTTGAGGGAAATTTGCTACTGTCCTACAAACCTCTGCACTTGGAGGCCCAACAACGTCTACAAGAAGAAGATTGTGTAGTAGACATCAACCGGCATCGTCTTGCCGAAGAGAGACGCGATCACACAGATGTGCTGCTCACGGAGTGGTGATCCGAACAGCCCCTTGAGGTCTTCCACCATCTGCTTGTCGACCTCAAGATCATGCGGTGCCAAACCCAGCGCATGCAACAAAACATTCTCAACGGGGGAGGCCTTGACCGCTCCGGCACGTTTGGTAGACCTGGTGGTGCGCCTGGGGGTGAAAGGCTCGGCCTCAGGCCTCAATGATGAAGCATGCACCTCTTTCAGGAGGGGGGATGCTAGTTTCTTAACGATGCTCACGCAGAAATTCTTTTACTTGGTGTAGGCAATGGCTTCTGGGGGGTCATTCCAGCCAAGGCGTCCGAATCATGGGAAACCAATTGGGAGTTCTCCGTCAGGCCCTCCGCCACAGTGCCAAAGGCATGGCAAGTTCTCAGTATCAAGCAAAACAAACATGCTCGATGGCATGACAGATAAAGTGTTCACGCTATCCTATTACAAGGCGCTTTAAGCATCCCAAATTAAATAATTGTTTTCATAGGAGTGGCAGACTGCAATGGATAAATCGGTCTCCGGTTTATGATTCCTCATCTGGACGGCTTGAAGATTGAGGGTCATCTTGAGCGGTCGCATTCTCCTCATCCCTACCCAGTCGCTGGAAATCAATCGTTGACCAATCGATTCCAGCTAAGGCTTGAAAACGGCTTCTTCATGAATAAGGTTGGAAGGGTCAATGTCAGGAGCGTAAGTGTGCTTACGGATTGGCGGAACAAGATCTTCTACATTATGAATTGGTGCAGGTTGTCTTTTCCCCTCAACATCGTAAACCGGTTGATAATGAGATAGATCTGTGTCATCCACCAATTTGCTCGCTATAGGCCACATTTCCTTTGTCAGCCTTCGAAGATCATCGTTGTTGAAATTTGTGCCATCTTCCTTCACGCTGGGGTAGCCTTGGCCGATATCTGCCGGTTCAAGATCTGGAATCCACGCCTTGGCCCGGATTAGCGCGGTCAGTGCACCTGATCTTGCGGCTGATCTCTTCAGTTCATCCAACCGGGCAGGTAGCATGGCCAGCTTTTCGATGGTTTCTTTTATCAGCGTTGGAGGAGGCTTGTTATAAGCTGCAGTGCAAATGGCTCGCTGGGATCCAGAATACAATTGTTCTATCAAAGTATAGGCCGCTTTAAGCTTCATCCGCATGTCGGCACCCAGATGCGTGATGCGGGTTCCTGTCATGGTAAAGCATTAGTAAACCGGCTATTGATAAGATATTATGAATTGGAAAAACTTCACATGAAGACTCACCAAATATAGCAGAGGCCATGGCATTAATCTTTTGTTTTAAGCCGGTCAGTTCTTCAACCACCGGATTCAAGGCTGCTTCTGCGTCTTCGGCCTTCTTTGTTAAACCGGCCTTCTTTGTCTCCCAGTCTGCATGCTCTTTGTTAAAGGTTTCTTTCAGTTTCTCCATGGTTGCTAAGGCATTCGTCAGTTCTTCCTTGGCCTTAGAAGCCTCTACTTGCTGAGATTTAATGTTTTCCTGAAGGTCAGCGATTTGAGCGTCCTTCTTACTCAGCTCAACCTACAAAGGGCAAGAAAAAACATCAATGAGATATGTATATTTGAAGTACCAAGCGTATAACAAGTTATGCACTTTGTACTTGGGGGCTAATGCCTATTGGCTCTATCATCAGAAATTTTTGCAAGTCCCAAGTACAATACACGCATTATCCTTGACACTTGGGGGCTAATGTACATCTGTTCAAAGTTGAAGCGTTGATTAAAGACTCGGTTTACCTTGGGAAGATAAACCGGCCCTTGGGGGCTACATAGATGAAAACTACAGGAATACAACGATCAAATACCGGTTTATTTCAAAGGATCACCTGCCATATGGAGGATAAGCATGCAAGGGTTGAGATATTACAAAGTCCCAATTTATGATTGCTATCATAAACCGGCCCTTGGGGGCTACTAGAGTTGGTATTTACAATTGGACTTAAGAAAGGAAAAGTTATGTCCATACCTCATAGTGCTCCTTCATTAGATTCACCAAACCGGCTTCATAGTCACGGTTTGAGTGCAGACGGTTTAGGAAGCCAGAGTGGAGTTCTTGAGCACTGAAGTGGGCATAGCTTGATAAATCGGTGCTCCACTTGCCTTTCTCCATGGCAACACGTTCTTCTTTGGCACTATGTTTTGCTAATGCAACAGGTTGGCCAGGAGAGGTGTGGCTAATACTGGTAATGATAACCTCATCTTCTTTGTCTCCAGCAGCCTTTTCTGGAGTTGATGGAATGTCAGTAGTTCTCACTGGACTAGAAGGTCTATCATCAGTCCGGATTGGATTCGCCGGTTCATCATATGGCACAGCAGTATCAACTTCTACTTTTTCATCAGCATTATGATCTTGAGGGGGTGGTTCATCAAATATGGCTTCAGTACTTGGACCCTCCGGTCCTGCAGTTTGTTCTGGTTCAATAACCACATGGTCTTCAGGCGGATTATTCACCCAAGCCTTTTTACTGGGTCTGGCCTTGGCGCTAAACAAAGCAATATACAAAGGTTAGCATAGCATATAAAGTGTGAAACATCAAAAGATTGGGTTGAAATACTTACCCAAGCATAGTTTTGAGAGGAGGGAGTTGGGTTGTTGTCGACTCGCCAGAGGATGAAGGAGGTGTCACCTGATAATTCGAATCGGACGGATTAAGAGGTTGTCGGAAATAGCCTGCCTTGGGATAAGAAGTGTCAGAAGTGGGTGAGACCTCAGATCAGCGTTTTTGAACCGGGGTGTCCGTTAAACCGATCGAAGTAACCTTTTGGCCGTTGTGCTGGGTTGTGCAGCGAGCCTCGTGCTGCTGCTTCTTCAAAATAAATGTTGGATCCAAGTGAGCAAGAGGGTGAGAAAAGCTTACTTTCCGGACTGCTTGACGGATTTTTTGTGTTGGCAGAGGATCTGAACCGGAGGAAAGGATAATTACCTCTGCATCGTCAGCTTGGCTGCCCTCAACGTCCTCCTAATAAGTATCATTGTCAATGAGATGCATGAAAAGTGAACCAAGTGAATCAAGTTATACCTCTGCGTCTGGTTCATCCGGGTCGTCATCCAGTTCTAAACTGATGCGTTCAGGTGCCTTCCTCTTTGTGGTTTTCTTGACGGCTTTTGTTTTAGGATGAGAAGGCTTCACCGCTTTCTCTTGAGGTTTCTTTTTCCAGAAAGGATCATCACCCTGTTTAAGCATGAGCAGACGGTATTCAAAGATTGCATAGTCCAAGGATATCAAGTTTAAAGCGACAGAATAATACTTACAGCAAGTGGTTTGTTTTGCGCGTAAAAGGGGTTTAATCAGGTTTGGCGACAGACAGCCTCTGATTCATTCAACATTTTCTTAACAGATTCGGTGACTTCTTCATCTGTTAGCTGAATATTGATATGACGTTGGGAGTCTTGTACGTCACCAGTATACTCACACATTAAGCCGGAGCGGCGACTTAACGGCAATATGCTCTAGGATATCCAGCAACGGATGAAGTCCACGCCTGTTAAACCGTTGGCCAAGAAGGCTCTCAGCTTGGCGAGTTGAGGCGCGTACGAGGCCCGTTCCTGGGCACTTAGTCATTGTGGAAGTGGATGAGTATTGGCAAGCCGGTGGGCACGGTAACCCAACAGTGGGTTCTTATCTTCAGGAGAGGTGTCTCTACAATAGAACCAAGTTTGATTCCACTCTTTGGGTGACTGTGCAGCTTGGCATGAGGAAACTCAACCTCTTTTCTTTTCTGAATAGAGACGCCGCCAAGTTCAGTATTGGGTCCATCTACGAACTCAGTGCGACAGTTTAGATGGAAGAAATCTCGGAACAACTCAACAGTTGGCTCTTCTTGTAGGTATGCTTCACAGAAAACTTGAAAGTTGCATATATTGGATACTGAGTTGGGTCCAAAATCTTGAGGATGGAGCTGAAAGCTAGCAAGAACATCTCGGAAAAACTTCGATCCGGGCGGTTTAAAGCCACGGCCTATGTGATCAACAAACACCACTACTTCAACCTGCTTAGGGATGGGAGGATTTTCCGGCCCAGGAACTCGTCACCGGATCTCATTCTTCTTTGGTAAGGTGCCAATCTTGACCATTCCGTTGAGTTGCTCCTCAGTAACCCGGGAGGGGACCCAGTTGCAGGAATAAAACTGCTTGGCCATTGCAAGTGAAAGGCTGGGAGGAAAAATAATGCCGGTTTACGATTCAATAATGATGATGCATAAGGTACAACAAGGAAAAGGAATCCAAGTATGTGCAAATTGGTAAACCGACGACAGGGTATTTATGAATAATAAGGAGTGAACAAAGGCAGAGGTATGTGCATACGGTTAAACCGGAGTATAAATAAATTGGCAGTTTAAAAGGGGACTAATGGTACCTGCCGGATTATCATACTTTAGAAAGTTAAACCACCTATATTGGTGTGAAGGGTACAGATCTGAAAAATACCTAAGTGCAGGAAACATGTTTCACAGATTTATATGGTGATTTCAGATCTAAGGGGTGACAGAAAATGAGAATATATTCAATAACTAAGTTACAGATATCAGTTCATCAGGTTCGGATGAGTTTTCTTCTATATAAAGGGGATGATCAGGTTCAGATAAGAACTAAGTCGCACGAAGAGATAGTAGATCTAGTTAGTTTTTGATGCTACTGGGAAGAAAAGGGAAGAACACCACCGGAGCTGCGATGAACTCCGATGAACACGAAAACCCTAAAGTGGATCTATGAAGAAAAGGGGGAAAACTTACCGAAGCTGTTAAGGTAGCAGAGGTGTGCCGCGGTTTTCTGGAGGGTTCAGGTCGAGGCAGCGGCCAAGGATGAGGCAGAGACGAAGCTTGACGGTGGTGGCGGCGTTCGGGCGCAGGGGCGTCGTGAGGAAGAAGAAGATGTTGGGGAACATAGTAATTTCAAAAAGTTTCTTACGCACATGCAAGATCATGGTGATGCATAGCAACAAGAGGGGAGAGTGTTGTCCACGTACCCTCGTAGACCGAAAGCGGAAGTGTTATCACAACGCGGTTGATGTAGTCGTACGTCTTCACAATCCAACCGATCAAGTACCGAACGTACGGCAACTCCGAGTTCAGCACACGTTCAGCCCGATGACGTCCCTCGAACTCCGATCCAGCCGAGTGTTGAGGGAGAGTTTCGTCAGCACGACGGCGTGGTGACGATGTTGATGTTCTACCGACGCAGGGCTTCGCCTAAGCACCGCTGCAGTATTATCGAGGTGGACTATGGTGGAGGGGGGCACCGCACACGGCTAAGAGATCAATGATCAATTGTTGTGTCTCTGGGGTGCCCCCCTGCCCCTGTATATAAAGGAGCAAGGGGGGTTCGGCCGGCCATAGGAGGAGGCGCGCCGGAGGAGTCCTACTCCCACCGGGAGTAGGACTCCCCTCCTTTTTCCTAGTTGGATTAGGACTTGGGGGAAGGAGGAGAGAGGGGAAAGGAAAGGGGGCGCCGCCCCCCTCCTTGTCCAATTCGGACTTGGGAGGGGAGGGGCACGCGGCTGCCCCTTGGCCGCCTCTCCTCTTCCTCCACTTGGGCCCATAAGGCCCTATAGCCTCCGGGGGGTTCTGGTAACCCCTCCGGTACTCCGGTAGAATCACTATTTCACCCGGAACACTTCCGATATCCAAACATAGGCTTCCAATATATCAATCTTCATTTCTCGACCATTTCGAGACTCCTCGTCATGTCCGTGATCACATCCGGGACTCCGACCTCCTTCGGTACATCAAAACACATAAACTCATAATATAACCGTCATCGAACTTTAAGCGTGCGGACCCTACGGGTTCGAGAACTATGTAGACATGACCGAGACATGTCTCCGGTCAATAACCAATAGCGGAACCTGGATGCTCATATTGGCTCCTACATATTCTACGAAGATCTTTATCGGTCAAACCGCATAACAACATACGTTGTTCCCTTTGTCATCGGTATGTTACTTGCCCGAGATTCGATCGTCGATATCTCAATACCTAGTTCAATCTCGTTACCGGCAAGTCTCTTTACTCGTTCCGTAATACATCATTCCGCAACTAACTCATTAGTTGCAATGCTTGCATGGCTTTAAGTGATGTGCATTACCAAGTGGGCCCAGAGATACCTCTCCGACAATCGGAATGACAAATCCTAATCTCGAAACATGCCAACCCAACAAGTACCTTCGGAGACACCTGTAGAGGACCTTTATAATCACCAAGTTACGTTGTGACGTTTGGTGGCACACAAAGTGTTCCTCTGGTAAACGGGAGTTGCATAATCTCATAGTCACAGGAACATGTATAAGTCATGAAGAAAGCAATAGCAACAAACTAAACGATCAAGTGCTAAGCTAACGGAATGGGTCAAGTCAATCACATCATTCTCCTAATGATGTGATCCCGTTAATCAAATGACAACTCATGTCTATGGTTAGGAAACATAACCATCTTTGATCAACGAGCTAGTCAAGTAGAGGCATACTAGTGACACTCTGTTTGTCTATGTATTCACACATGTATTATGTTTCCGGTTAATACAATTCTAGCATGAATAATAAACATTTATCATGATATAAGGAAATAAATAATAACTTTATTATTGCCTCTAGGGCATATTTCCTTCAGAAGAGATGAAGAGGTAGCGGAGGAAACGGAAAAGGGGGGTCTCAGCCCTATTTATAAGGCGAACAAATAAACGACAGGTGCAAGAATCGAGGAGCTCAAAATGGATATTTAATAAAGTTGTCACCTCGATGATTGGATACTCATTAATGAAGGGCGTCTTCGGCTTCAACGAATAGGTGACATCATGACAGTTTACCGTGGATCTGAAGGATGACATCACGGCGGTTTACAAGATCCATGCGAAGGTGCTAAGGCAAGAATTTTTCTAAGTGTTGAAGATTGACATGAACAAGTTCAAATCAATCTGGGGCCTAATGTTGGGGATATTACTACTGGATATAAACCGGCCAGGAGTAGCCGGGTTAACTCTATGAAGATTAGAAGCCCATGAAGACGTAAGGATGGTGGCGCTTTACGAAGGCCCAAGGCCCAAAGGTGGGTTAAGGCTTGTAGATATAAACCGACTTTCTCATGTAACTTGCATTGTAAGATAGGAAGGATAGAGACCGAGCCGGACACGTTTATGATCCGGCCTCGGGACTCTATAAACCGGCGGGCGTCAACCTGTGTATATAAAGGGATGACCCGACAGCGGTTTAGGGACAACACACAACAACTCGAGATCCAGGCAAAGCGGATTCGGTCCCTGGTCATCGAAACCCCAGTAATTCCATCACAACTAGATGTAGGCTTTTACCTTCATCGAAGGGGCTGAACTAGTATAAAACTCTCATGTCCCTTGTCCGGTTTAACCCCTTTGAGCTAACCCGTAGTGATGGCTCCATGACTAAGTCCTTTCACAAGGACATCTGCCGTGACAAAACCACGACAAGAACATTGCATCGGATCCCCAGAAAAACCAATCTCAACCGGGTGTTTCCCCGCCAGAACGATGGCTATGCATGGCTGCGCAACGGACGTCGACACGTCTACGTGAACAGGAGTTCCATGGTTTCCATCAACAATCATTGGCCCGGGATTCACCTCCCGCTCCTCGATCTCCACCCATGTCTCCTTGTCGTGTCTCTACTCATCGGTCTCCTCCCTGTCTCCTTGTCGTGGCCCCGCATCTCAGATTCCCCGCGTGGTGGCCCCTGCAAGGCATCTGGGCCCGCCCTTGTCTGGCTGTCGCTTGTCTCCTCCTGGTGTGAGTGGGCAATTGTTGGGGCCCGCGGCATCGGGATGATCCCCGCCTGGGAGGCGGGGCTCGCCCTTAACGACTCCATGGCCTGTCCCGCCGAATCAGGCCTCCGCGCACTCGCTAGGGGTCCCACCATATCATCACATGAAGGTACGGACACACTCGCCCTCTGTAGGATGGAGACAGGGGCAGTGTGAGCCCGGGCCTCCTGCTCTGCCTGACCCACCTCCAGGCCCACCCCAGCGCCTTCCATGGGCACTGGCTGCTCAATCATAGGCGCCTCAACTTGCACACCAATCCTCTCCTCGCCCTGCCACGGCTGCCCGTTGGTGGCAATCATTGCCCGCTCACTAATTGGCGCCCTCCAGTTCGAACCTTCCACTCTGGTATCCATTGATGGAACAGCTGTCGTGGTCAAACGCTCGAAAGCTGACTGCCTGACGGAGAGCCTATACTGGACTGCCTGACCCTGCCCGGCTGACGTGACACGCGAACGAACCTCCATGGGCGGCAAACACCATGCCGCACCTGCCGGCGACGAAGCCACTGAACCCCGCCTCCTTGAGGGGCCAGCGCCGGCTCCGCCGCGGTGATCACGGACGCCAAACTGCCATCCTGGACGACTGGAAGCTCCACCCCAACCACGATTGCCATTGATGCCTGCGCTCGGCAAACCACTCTGTCCGCTCTCCGATGACACCTCCACTCTCCAGGGCGGCTCCACGAACTCACTGAAATCTGTAACCTCGTTGAGGTGGATTAGAACTTTGTATTGCAACAACATGGGCTCGAACAATGACGCCACCAAGCCCGGCTCCGGCACCGCCAGCCAACGCATTGACGGGATGTCGTTTGGGTTTGCCGTCCATGCAGTGAGCTTGAATGCAGAGAGATCCCTCCTAGAGCTTGTCTCTGGCATAACCGTGTCTACCAGGCATGATGAACCAAGCAAGTCCTCTGCTATCTCCCTCTCCCAGGCATGTGGTGGAATTCCCTCTAGCACTAGTGAGACCCTTGTGCTGAGCATGGAGTGCACGGCCTACGCCTGGTGATTCCACTGCCTGAAGAGCAGTCGGTGTCCGTGGTGCTCTAGTGACGGGCTGGCGCTAACTCTGTTGCGGAGCTCTGCACTAGCAAAGACGACAAGGAAGTCCTCCGGCCGGAAACGATGAACCGAGACCCACTGAGGCTGGATGTCAAGCTTCTCCTGTAGCGCTTGCAGAACGAACTCCGGTTGCAGGTCATGCCGCGCGCCGCCCACGTAGGCCACCATGGCGAAGAGGAGCCATTGTTCCAGCTTCACCATGGACCTGCCACGCCGCACGACGCACACGCCCGCGGACTCGAACTCCTCAGTCGAGGCACCCGGCAGCGGCGCGCAAGGCGGCGGAAGGCGCGGCCACTCCGGCGCATCTCGCAGACCAGCCGACGGCGGCGGGGGCGGGGGAGGGGTCAGCGACCTGGCGAGCTCAGCCCGCCCCCTCAGGGTGTCCTGCTCCTTACGAGCCACCTTCGCCAACGCTTGCCGCTGGAGCTCGTCCTCCGACGAGGGACTCCGAGGGCGCTTGCACTCCTTGGACGGGTGCCCCTCCATGCCGCATCTGAAGCAAACGATGTCATTCATGCAGTCATTTTTGAAATGCCCCTCCTTTAGGCAGCGGAAACACTTGCCGTCCATGTCCGGCGAGACCTCCCGTCTCACCGGATCCCGGGCCCTGGAAGGGGGAGCGGCCTCGCGCCTCTCCAGACGCCTCCGCCACATCTCTCTCCGGGAAGGCCGCGGGAGGATGAAAGGCTCCACAGGTTGGGACTCGCCATCCGCGGTCGCGGTCGCTGCCCCCGAGGAGTCCGCCTCCGCTGAGCTCCCCGAAAGCCCGAGGCCGGAGACGACGGGCTTCTCCGCATGCCCGGGGAACGCCAATGAGACGGACTGCGGGCTGGACGCCATCGAGCGGGAGTGGCCGCCGGGGCTGGAGTGGCCATCGGCGGGGAAGGGGGTGGACACCGGCACCAGAGCGGCGCACGGCGGGGAGGGAGCGGGGGAGCGAGGGAGCAAGGGGGGAATTGTTGCATGGAAGAGACAATCCATGGTAGGTGCACATCAACGGGATTTTGAAGGCTTGCTCTTTCTGTGCAATTGTGCACTTGCCCAACGGGATATGATTGTAATTTATCAAATTAATTTTCCGTTGTGACCAGTAAAATAGAGCGCATGCATGATTAGTGGCAGAGGACAACTTTTTTCCTAAGAAAGGGCAAAGTCTTGAACAAATAATTGTTTGATGCAAAACCGAAATAGTCAATACACAGTTACACACTAACAATGCACACTTCTGGAAATTATACCACACTCTGTACCGTGGTGGTGTAACCGCAGCCAAAGTTCATCAAGTTGAATGTAGATGCGTCATATTATCCCGATGAAGGCATTGGAGCAGCTGCTGCTATTTTGAGAGATGCAAAAGGAACTTTTTTGGCGGCCGAATGTAAGTTTATTCCAATTACAGCAGACGTGGTTATCACTGAAGCTCTAGCCATCAGAGATTTTTTTCGAAAAGGGGGGACTCCCCGGCCTCTGCATCAGAACGATGCATACGGCCATCTAATTAAACCAAATAAGTTCCAACAAGGTCTCAAAGTCTCCTACTGAAAAGTGAAAAAAGCTCACACAGAGCCAAAATGGGCTAGAAATAGAAACTAACCATATAAAAGACGCCACAACCGGCTGGCTGAAAAAAGATAGGTAAACTAATTGCCTATCCTATTACATGATCGCCATCCAAACCGGTTAAAGATATCCTGAGCTACCATCTCCCAACGGATAGTCCAGTAACCAAACGCTCCCTGGCCTCCGTCGGAGTGAGTAGAGACCACGAACAGATGAACGTCATGGCTATGAAAATAACCTGCAAAAAATGAATATGTGTTGTCCTGTTAAAAAGAAAATCATTTCTGCAATTCCAGAGCGCCCACACCAAGGCACAGACTCCTACACGAATATGTCTCGCTAACTCGGGCTCTACCCCGTTAAGCCACGTTCCAAATAACATGTTGGCTGAACTCGGTGGAGTAATATTAAAGGCAATATGGATCGTCCTCCATAAAACTTTAGCTAGCGGGCAATCAAGAAAAAGGTGTTTGATCATCTCATCCCGATCACAGAAGCCACACCTAGTAGATCCTATCCAATTACGCTTTGTCAAGTTGTCCTTGGTTAAAATAACTTGTTTATGGAGAAACCACATAAACACTTTGATTTTCAAAGGGACTTTGACAACCCAAACATGTTTGGAACTAGGGATCGAGCTTGAATTGATAGCACCAACATACATTGATTTAACAGTAAAAACTCCAGACCTAGTAAGCTTCCAGCGTAATTCATCTGGTTGTTGGGAAAGCTGAATGTCCATCAGTCTCCTTACTAGATGCAGCCATTCTTCCCAACGATTACCCACTAATGCCCTTCTGAACTGAATATTAAGGGGGGATCGATTCTAATACCGTAGCAACAAAAGTCTCACATCTTTGAACTATGCGATACAAAGACGGGTATTGGATTGCTAAGGGTGCCTCTCTGAGCCAAGTATCCTCCCAGAATCGCGTACTGGCACCGTCACCAACAATAAACTTTGTCCTATTAAACAAGGAAAGCTTTACTTTCATAAGCCCTTTCCAAAAGGGTGAATCAGTCGGTCTTACTGTCACCTGAGACAGAGTTTTGGTTTGAAGATACTTGCTACGGAGGATTTGCGCCCAAGTGGCGTCAGTCCCACATGATAACTTCCACAACCACTTGCTGAGAATACATATGTTCTTAACTTCAAGATTCTCAATACCAAGACCCCCTTGGTCTTTCGGTCTACAGATGATATCCCATTTGGCTGACCGGTATTTTCTTTTTACCTCATCACCCTGCCAGAAGAAACGCGATCGATAGAAGTCCAATCTTTTCCTAACTCCAACTGGGACTTCGAAGAACGACAAAAGAAACATAAGCATACTCGTGAGAACCGAATTTATCAGAATTAAACGGCCTCCGTACGACATGAGCTTGCCCTTCCAGCAACTCAGTTTCTTTTCAAATTGATCCTCGATGCACTTCCACTCTGTGTTTGTCAGCTTACGATGGTGGATTGGTATTCCTAAGTAGGTGAAAGGAAAATCCCCCAAATCACACCCGAACAATTGCCTATAAGCCTCTTGTTCATCGTTGGCTCTACCAAAGCAGAACAACTCGCTTTTGTGAAAGTTAATTTTTAACCCGGTCAATTGTTCAAATAAGCATAACACTAGCTTCATATTTCTTGCTTTTTCCAAGTCATGCTCCATAAAGATGATTGTATCATCAGCGTATTGGAGGATGGACACACCTCCATAAACTAGATGAGGTACCAGGCCACCCACTTGACCAGCCTGCTTGGCCCTTCCTATTAGAATTGCCAACATATCCACTACAATGTTGAACAAGATAGGGGACATCGGATCCCCTTGTCGCAGACCCTTTTGTGTCTAGAAATAATGACCGATCTCATCATTCACTTTGATTCCAACACTCCCTTTTTGCGTATATGACTCTGTTGGGGAACGTAGCAGAAATTCAAATTTTTCCTACGTGTCACCAAGATCTATCTATGGAGAAACCAGCAACGAGGGGAGGGAGAGTGCATCTACATACCCTTGTAGATCGCTAAGCGGAAGCGTTCAAGAGAACAGGGTTGATGGAGTCGTACTCGTCGTGATCCAAATCACCGATGATCCTAGTGCCGAACGGACGGCACCTCCGCGTTCAACACACGTACAGCCCGACGATGTCTCCCACGCCTTGATCCAGCAAGGAGAGAGGGAGAGGTTGAGGAAGACTCCATCCAGCAGAAGCACAACGGCGTGGTGGTGGTGGAGGAGTGTGGCAATCCTGCAGGGCTTCGCCAAGCACCACGGGATATGAGGAGAAAGAGAGGGAGGGCTGCACCAACGAGAGAGATCAAATCGCGTGTATTGGGCAGCCCCTAGGCCTCATATATATAGGGGAAGGGGAGGAGGGTGCGCCCCCTCTAGGGTTCCCACCCCTAGAGGGGCGGCAGCCCTAGATGGGTCTTGGGGTGGCGGCCAAGAGGGGGAGAGGGGGGGCGCCCCCTAGGGTGGGCCTTAGGGTCCATCTAAGCCTAGGGTTTCCCCTTCTCCTCCTTTGCTGCGCCTTGGGCCTTGTGGGAGGCGCACCAGCCCACTCAGGGGCTGGTCCCTCACCACTCTTGGCCCACGCAAGCCTCCGGGACTGGTGGCCCCACTTGGTGGACCCCCGGGACCCTCCCGGTGGTCCCGGTACGTTACCGATAAACCTCGAAACTTTTCCGGTGACCAAAACAGGACTTCCCATATATAAATCTTTACCTCTGGACCATTTCGGAACTCCTCGTGACGTCCGGGATCTCATCCGGGACTCCGAACAACATTCGGTAACCACATACAAACTTCCTTTATAACCCTAGCGTTATCGAACCTTAAGTGTGTAGACCCTACGTGTCAGGACCCCGACTCAATGCCACATCGATCTAGCATGTAACACCTCATATCACTTTGCGGCCTCACGCACGGTATCTCCACGGGTGTCGCCTTACCTTTGCCCGGGACCGTTTGCGCCTTTTGGCACACGTATATGATGGTGTCGCTAGCATCCATATGATAAAGAGCCCGGGCTGACATGGCTAGTCGTAAACCCAAAGTGGCACTAACTTACAGGGACATGCATCCATGACCCAGCATCGAACGTGTCGGTCATCAGCGAGTGAATCCAGGCTGTAGCACTGGGCTAACAGGACTCTGGTGAACCGGGCTGTAGCGGGCTAGCAGGACTCCGGTATTCATCGCGTGACATTTCCCCGAAGGGACAGACACAGGATCGAAGAAGGACACATGCCGGCCAACCTAAGTGTTCCGGAGCAGTAGCAAGCTACCAGGGCTCAGTGGAAGCACTAGGAGACATTTCCCGGTAAGAGAGTCTACTAAGGATAAACAACTAGATAGTCAGATCCCACACATAGCAATACACATTACACGTACGCATAACATGCAAGTATGTGCTGTACAACATGGCATCACAGCATAACTCAACAACTCAAATAGATAAAGACTCAGAAGAGCCATCATAGCATCTATTGCAAACAGGGGTCACAAAACCCATCATACAGAGCATACAAGCAACAAGCGGAAGCATTACATGTCTGGGTACAGACATCTACAAATGGAAAAGGCTGAGGAGCCTGACTATCTACAACATCCGATCAGGATCGTAGCTGAGGTACTAGCTACTAGTCGAAGTCCACGAGAACACTAGTAAGACCGAAGTCTCTGCTGCAAAAACATAAATAAAGCAACATGAGTACAAAGGTACTCAACAAGACTTACATCAGATCCTATCATACATGCATTTGTATCAAGAGGGTAATGTGGGGTTTAGTTGCAGCAAGCCAGCTTTGACTCTGTGGCTATCCTGTTCTACGACTACCAGAAACTCTGGAGGTGAGACAACGTACACGAGTCCACTAATCACCATACAATACACTACTATGGATTCATCCCCGTCTCCCTACG
Organism: Triticum dicoccoides; assembly: GCF_002162155.2. NCBI lineage: Eukaryota > Viridiplantae > Streptophyta > Magnoliopsida > Poales > Poaceae > Triticum > Triticum dicoccoides. The sequence goes on along the minus strand of NC_041384.1, from coordinate 608,633,908 downwards.
AGAAGGCCATCCATAGCACTCACACTTGTCTTGAGCATTTTAGAGTATCCACTTCAAGTTGTCTATGTACCATGTAAGCATCCAAGAAGTCCATAACCGCGGACCCGGCTATTCGAATAGATCATGTTAACCCTACAGGGGTGTACTTCTTCACACACGCTCTCGCCACTTACCGCCATGTACACGTCATGTATCTCGGCAACCTTCAAGCGGAAGCCTGGCGAGGGTGTCGGCCACGACCTGACTAACCACACAAGACTCTAGTCCAGGTTTATCGCCTATTCGGGTTCCATCCGCAAGGAGATCCGGCCGGGGTGTCGCTCACGGCCCCAAACGATGTGAGCAGGGTTCTCGAGCCCACCAACCGGGTGCCACTCGGTACACCGTGCCACGTGTGCCTAGTCTGTCCCAAGCCCACCCTGCCGGGTGCCACTTGGTAGAAAAATAGCACTACCTACAAACACCAGAAACTAGTTGCGACTCCTGGACAGAGATCAAGTTGGTTAATAAGCCGAGAGAGTCAATTAAGGATCCCAATGTGTGGTAGTATCGAGTCATTGGACAACATACATAGAACTCAGTGCTTAAGGACGGTTCCAATGAGACAACCCACCATGTACTCCTACATGGCCTCTCACCGCTACCTTTACCAAATCGTGTTCACACACTTAACTCTCAGCATCAGAACATATCGTGACACTCCAATTCATTCCCAATGAATCAGACCTGACACAACTCTAAGCAATAGCAGGCATAGCATGGTAGGAACACATCAGTGGCTTCAATCAACTCCTACACATGCTAGTGGGTTTCAACTATTTACTGTGGCAATGACAGGTCATGCAGAGGAATGGGTTCAACTACCGCAGCACAAAGTAGCAGATGAACCGTTGTTGTCCTAGTGCAATAACTGAGAGCAGGAGCGAGAGAGTAGGGTTTTATCGAAATGAACAAGGGGGTTTGCTTGCCTGGTAAATCAACAAGGGAGGCACTGCTTCACAGACAGGTACTCTGGAACGTCTCCGGAGCAGGACCTATCGAGAAGGAACGGTGCCGGCAATCAAAACACAATCATATGCAACAATATGATGCATGAGCACGGCATGTAGATGTGATGCTGTTTGAGCTAATGCAACTAGTAAACATTTGGTTTGAAGTCCATTTGAACCAAAGGTTCAAATGCATTTCTAAATTAAGTCTCTTATATATGTCATAATGTGTTTTCCCATATTCAGCATGTATAAGTTGGTTTTTCATGCATGAAACTAGTACAGATGGAAAGATTGCATTTTTCTGATAATTTTTCATATATAAATTATTTTAATCTGAGCTACGGTTGAATTGTTATGAATTTTTGAAGTTTAAAACAATTTCTGGAATTTTCTGATTAAATTTAAATCCAGAATTCATATATTGCGTCAGCATTGAGTAAGCATGACGTCAGCAGTCAACTGGGCTGGTCCGGGTCAAACCTGACATGTGGGGTCCACACGTCAGTGACAGGGGGTTAAACATGGGTTAAATTAACTTAATTAAAAGGTTAGGGGGCACCGGGGCCCACATGTCAGCCTCAGGGGGTTAATTAACAGTGATTAGCACTAAGCTAACCACCTGCCGACGGGGCCCACTCGTCAGGCCGGCGAGGTCGTCGGCGGCGACCTCTGGACGCGGCGGCGTCCGTGAAACAGGCCACGGGGGCGGCGTCGGAGAGCACCGGGGCGTAGCCCGGGCTCTCGCGCATCTGGTGGGACAGGTGGAAGTAGCGGGGGAGGCCGGAGCTCGCCGGAGCAAAGCTCGCGGCGGCGGCCGGAGCTCGGCTTCGAGCGGGAACGGGCTGCGAGGCACTAGGGAGGCTGCGAGCGGTTCCGCGTGACTCGCCAGAGTGCACTGAGTGCAACGGCGAGCTCGGCTGCGGCCTGCGGCGGCTGTGGCCACGACGGCGAGGAGCTGCGGCGGCGATGGCTTCGGCCATGGTGGGGAACGGGGCTACGGCGCGGGAACGAAGGGAAGAAGGTAGGGGAAACGGGAAGAAGCTCACGGCGATCACGCAGAGCAGCACAACGGGGTCGGGGGAGACCTGGTGACGGCGAATCGACGGCGGCGGACGGCGGAGCCCGAGGAGGAAGACGATGGCGATGGCGGCGATGGAGGCCGTCCGGAGGTGCGTGGCTCGACGAGGAGCTTCAGGGCGAGGGGGCGGAGCTCCCGCGCGTGTCGGGGAGGCGAGGGGAGGCCGGTGGCGATGGC
>NC_041384.1:608561982-608631038 GCF_002162155.2 Triticum dicoccoides | reverse complement strand
GCGGCGACCGACGCGTTCGGACACGGGAGAGAGAGAGCGAGGGAGAGGAGAGGAAGAATCGGGGGAGAGTGAGAGGGTACGGGGGGGCTGCGTGGCGTCGTCCGGCGTTCCAGGGCGACGAGGAGGCTCCAGGCAAGCAGGGAGGGAGGTGGCGTGGCGCGGTGGCGCGCGCGCGCCGGGCACGCTCCCCTCCCTCTGTCGAGGACGAAGACGACAGAGGAGGGGGCGGGCTGGGCCGCCTGCTGGCTGGGCCGGCCTGCTGCTGGGCTGCACAGGGGGGGGAGCCCCAGGTAAGGTTCCCCTCTTTTATTTATTTCTGTTTTCTAATTTCTGACATTTGTTTTGAGTTAATTAAAAAAAATATTAAATCATTTTATCACCTTATGCCAATTTTTGCAGGAGCTAGATATATTATTCCAGAGCTCCTTTATAATGGCATAATTTTTGGACCATATTTCATATATATAGAAATACATTTCCAATGCAAATATTTATCGAATTAATCCAAATGGCCAAAATAAATATCCATGAGCTCCTAAAAATATTGTTTTGATTTTTATCTCTGTCCAATATTTTCAGAGGGCAACATGAGCATTTTCTTGGACCCTTTTGGAGAAATTTTTATTTGGGTCATTTTCAAAAATGATTCTGAGGGTTCCACCAATCCTCATTTCAAATTTAAATGAAATTTAAATATGATGCACAAATGGCTAGCTAGTCTAAGTCATACCAGACTAGGGATGTGACAACTCGCCCCCTCTTGGAAAAATCTCGTCCCGAGATTCAAGGGTTGACGGAAAGAAAGCGGGGTGCTCCAGTCGAAGACGATCTTCTCGCTCCCAAGTAGCTTCTCTCTCGGAATGATGAGACCACTGAACTTTGAGAAACTTGATGTTCTGACGTCGGGTAACACGCTCTGCTTGATCAAGAATGCAAACCGGGTACTCTCGGTATGTGAGGTTATCTTGGAGATCAAGCGTTTCGTGGTCCACTCCACGGATAGGATCAGAGAAGCAACGCCTGAGTTGAGAGACGTGGAAGACATCATGAACTCGAGAAAGATGTGGGGGTAGTTCCAACTGGTAGGCAACCTCTCCTCGTTTAGCGAGAATGCGAAAAGGACCAATGTAACGAGGGGCCAACTTGCCCTTGATACCGAAACGATGGGTACCCTTCAAAGGAGTAACCCGAAGGTAAGCTTGGTCGCCAATTTCATAAGTCATATCCTTATGATGACGATCATACTGACTCTTTTGACGAGATTGGGCTGTTTTCAAATTCTCACGAATGATGCGAACTTGCTCTTCTGCCTCCTGGATCATGTCCGGTCCAAAGAATTGTCTTTCACCGGTTTACGACCAGTTCAGAGGTGTTCGACATCTTCGTCCATAGAGAACCTCAAAAGGAGCTTTCTTGAGGCTGGATTGGTAGCTATTGTTATAAGCAAACTCGGCGAAAGGAAGACATTTCTCCCAATCCATACCGAATGAGATAACGCAAGCTCTGAGCATGTCTTCGAGAATTTGATTGACCCATTCCACCTGACCACTCGACTGAGGGTGGAAAGCGGTACTGAAGGAAAGATGGGTTCCCATGGCAGTTTGGAAACTCTCCCAGAAATGAGAAGTGAAAAGACTACCACGGTCTGAATTGATCTCTAGTGGAACACCATGAAGTGACACTATTCGAGAAATATATAAGTCAGCAAGCTAACTAGCAGTGATACTCTCTCGAACAGGAAGGAAGTGAGCCACTTTGGAGAGACGATCAATGACTACGAAGATAGCATTATTCCCTCTCTTGGTCCTGGGAAAGCCGGTGATGAAGTCCATACCAACTTTATCCCATTTCCATTCAGGAATAGCTAAAGGCTGAAGGGTGCCAGCAGGTCTTTGATGCTCTGCCTTAACGTGACGACAAACGTCACATTTAGCAATGAACTCAGCGATTTCTCTCTTCATCCTAGTCCACCAGAACCTCTGGCGTAGGTCCTGATACATCTTAGTACTACCGGGATGAATCGTGAGAGGAGATTCATGCGCCTCCTTGAGAATCAATTGTCGAAGATGTTGCTTCTTGGGGACCACCAGGCGGTTCCCAAAGAGAACAACACCTCGAGCATCAACAGAGAAACTACCAGCAACTCCCTTCTTAATGTTATCCTTGATACGAGAAATACCCGTATCATATTGCTGGCTAGTTATGATCTGATCCTCAAGAGTAGGTTTCGCCACCAAGGTAGAAAGGAATCCGTGAGGAGCAATGTGAAGGTTAAGCTTACAGAATTCCTCATGGAGGAGGGGTTGGCCTTGCTGCAACATGAGATTGTTGCAATAGGATTTACGGCTTAGAGCATCAGCCATGACATTGGCTTTGCCTGGGGTGTAGGTAATCCCTAGATCATAATCTGTGATTAACTCCAACCAACGTCTTTGCCTAAGGTTCAAATCTGGTTGGGTGAAGATATACTTGAGACTCTGGTGATCGGTGTAGATCTCGCAACGTTTACCAAGGAGGTAATGTCACCAGGTCTTGAGTGCATAGACTACGGCTGCAAGCTCTAGATCATGTGTAGGATAATTCTCCTCATGTGGATGCAACTGTCGAGATGCATAGGCAATTACATGACGATCCTGCATAAGAATGCAACCTAGTCCCTGTCGTGAGGCGTCGCAGTAGATAATAAAGTCTTTAGTGAAATCCGGTGGCACAAGTATGGGAGCAGAAGTCAGGCGTCTTTTCAGTTCCTGAAAACTGTACTCACACTGTGGGGACCACTCAAACTTTTTATCTTTCTTGAGAAGTTCCGTGAGGGGTTTGGCTACTTTGGAGAAGTTTTCAACAAAGCAGCGACAATAGCTGGCTAGACCAAGGAAACTCCTAACTTGTTTGACTGTTTCAGGTGGAGTCCAATCGAGAACGGCTTGAACTCTCTCGGGATTGACAGCAATGCCCTTACCAGAGATTACGTGACCTAAGTAGGTCACTTCTGACAACCAAAATTCACACTTGGAGAACTTGGCATAAAGGCGGTGCTCTCTGAGTTTTTCTAAAACAAGTCTAAGATGTTCGGCATGCTCTTCCTCGTTCTTCGAGTAAATAAGAATATCATCGAGGTAAACCACGACGAACTTATCTAAGTACTCCATGAAGATCGAGTTCATCAAGCGGGAGAATGTAGCTGGAGCGTTGGTTAGACCAAAGGACATGACCGTGTACTCGTACTGGCCATAACGAGTGACAAAAGCTGTCTTGGGAATGTCCCCGTTTCTGATTTTGATTTGGTGGTATCCTAACCTTAAATCCATCTTGGAGAAGACTGAGGATCCAGCGAGCTGATCATACAGATCGTTGATCCTGGGGAGCGGATATTTGTTCTTTATCGTGACCAAATTAACGGGACGATAATCTACAACCATCCGGTCCGTACCATCCTTCTTCTTAACGAAGAGGACGGGGCAAGCCCAAGGAGAAGAACTAGGACGGATGAAACCCTTTTGCAAGGACTCATCAAGTTGTTTCTTAAGCTCGGCTAGTTCTAAGGGTGCCATCTTGTAGGGTCTCCTAGAGATTGGAGCAGTTCCTGGGATGAGATCTATGACGAACTCTACATCTCTGTCAGGTGGAACACCTGGCAGTTCCTCTGGAAAGACATCCGGAAAGTCACGGACTACCGGGATATCTTCAAGGTCTGGAAGAGGGCTGGCATTAAGAGAATAGAGCTGACGCTTTGCAACCCTAGTGGAGACAGTGACTATCTTGCCAGATGGGTGTGTAAGCTGAACAGATCTGGTGTAACAATCAATCTTGGCATGATGAGCTGTCATCCAGTCCATACCCAAGATGATGTTAATATCTGAGGACTTGAGGGCTACAAGTGAGGCAAGGAATACAAGTCTGTCAACAAGGATTTCGTTACCATGGCTTACACTAGAGGTTTGCCATTTGGATCCAGGAGTTTGGATGACTAGCGGAGTTGGCATATCACAAAATGACAGATTGTGCAAGTTAGCATAGCTTTTAGAAATGAAGGAGTGAGATGCTCCAGTATCGAATAGAACTGATGCTGGGTGACAATTGACAAGGAGTGTACCAAGAACGACATCTGGATCATCATGAGCGTCTTTAGCTGAGACGTGATGCACACGTCCACGTTCAGTGGGAACTGACTTGACACTGATCATCTTGCGTGATGGCTTAATACAGCCAACAGTCTTCTCGGCCTTGGGTGGAGCATAACTAGTCTGAGAGCAATCACGTGCATAGTGTCCTGGCTTCCCGCATGTGAAGCAAGTCCCTGAGGTTGGACGTGGACCCGCACTGACAAGCGGTCTACCAGTAGGCCTGGGTGGAACATACGACTGAGCTGGGGAAGGCACCACATAGGATGGGCTCGGTGCATAACCGGAAGGAAGAGCGGAGTTTGGAACCCAAATCCGGCGCTTCTGGGAACTAGAACCGGAGAAAGATCCCAAATCACGGGTGTGCTTACGAGACTCCTCGTAAGTGAGCTGAGCTGTCTCTGCATTAATGGCCTTGTTCACAAGGGCTTGGAATGTATCGCAATGATGCAGGTGAAGATCACGACGCAACTTGGGGTTGAGACCCTTCCGGAACCTAGCCTGCTTCTTGGCGTCCGTGGACACTTCTTCTGTGGCATAACGGGCGAGGTTCTCAAACTCTCGGCTGTAAGCATCAACAGCCATCTTATTCTGGGTGAGACTACAGAACTCTTCTCTCTTGCGATCAAGGAGGGCCTGGGGAATGTGATGCTCACGAAAAACCTCAGTGAAATCCCTCCAGGTAGGAATCTGGCTAGCTGGAAGCAAAGTCTCATAGTTCTGCCACCAAAGACTAGCAGGACCTTCCAGGTGGTATGTGGCAAAGGTGACCTTGTCATCTTCAGCTACGCTCGCGGAATGCAGCTTAAGAGTGATGCTACGGAGCCAATCATCTGCATCGAGTGGCTCGATGGAATGATGAAAAGTGGGTGGGTGCAAGCGGATGAAATCATGAATGGTAGCAGACCCCTTGAACTGATGTGCAGTGTTCTCCTCGATACGTGCCAACAAACGGTTAGACTCACGCTTGTTCCTCTCCATCTCTAGCATGAACTCTGCCAACGAAGGCTGGTCGGGAGGATCCTCATCCCTACCATCTCCGTGGTTCTGGCTACGAACAACAGAACTTAATGACATCCTGGTGAAACGAAACCAGAGACGAAATCAGCATCAACTATGGACTGTAGAATGTAGGACAAGGGATTAGTATCACTCGAACTCCTAGGGAAATTCCGGCAGCATAACGACAGTAAAATGCTCAGAATGAGACATCCTACTACAAATGGGGTGGTAACATACTCATCAGCATTACTCAAGGTTCTGAGATCATACTAAACAGACTACACCGGAAATACTCAAAACTGGGGTATGACTCTGATCAACCAATCCTATGGGACTACGGAGTAGTAACACGTGATCCTGATAGACGGAAGAGAAGCCTAGTTCCTTAATCCCGTCGGAAAGATAGGACGACTCAGATCAGAAGGTCATGAGGTATAAGGAGTAAAAAGAGCCTTACGTTCCTTCCCACAATCAATTCCCTTATATAATTAAAGAATTTCTAGACTCAACTTCGACCAGTTTGGCTTGGTAATCCTACAGGCAGTCAGGCTCTGATACCAGCGCTACCAGGACCCCGACTCAATGCCACATCGATCTAGCATGTAACACCTCATATCACTTTGCGGCCTCACGCACGGTATCTCCACGGGTGTCGCCTTACCTTTGCCCGGGACCGTTTGCGCCTTTTGGCACACGTATATGATGGTGTCGCTAGCACCCATATGATAAAGAGCCCGGGCTGACATGGCTAGTCGTAAACCCAAAGTGGCACTAATTTACAGGGACAGGCATCCATGACCCAGCATCGAACGTGTCGGTCATCAGCGAGTGAATCCAGGCTGTAGCACTGGGCTAACAGGACTCTGGTGAACCGGGCTGTAGCGGGCTAGCAGGACTCCGGTATTCATCGCGTGACATTTCCCCGAAGGGACAGACACAGGATCGAAGAAGGACACATGCCGGCCAACCTAAGTGTTCCGGAGCAGTAGCAAGCTACCAGGGCTCAGTGGAAGCACTAGGAGACATTTCCCGGTAAGAGAGTCTACTAAGGATAAACAACTAGATAGTCAGATCCCACACATAGCAATACACATTACACGTACGCATAACATGCAAGTATGTGCTGTACAACATGGCATCACAGCATAACTCAACAACTCAAATAGATAAAGACTCAGAAGAGCCATCATAGCATCTATTGCAAACAGGGGTCACAAAACCCATCATACAGAGCATACAAGCAACAAGCGGAAGCATTACATGTCTGGGTACAAACATCTACAAATGGAAAAGGCTGAGGAGCCTGACTATCTACAACATCCGATCAGGATCGTAGCTGAGGTACTAGCTACTAGTCGAAGTCCACGAGAACACTAGTAAGACCGAAGTCTCTGCTGCAAAAACATAAATAAAGCAACATAAGTACAAAGGTACTCAGCAAGACTTACATCAGATCCTATCATACATGCATTTGTATCAAGAGGGTAATGTGGGGTTTAGTTGCAGCAAGCCAGCTTTGACTCTGTGGCTATCCTGTTCTACGACTACCAGAAACTCTGGAGGTGAGACAACGTACACGAGTCCACTAATCACCATACAATACACTACTATGGATTCATCCCCGTCTCCCTACGAGAAGGCCATCCATAGCACTCACACTTGTCTTGAGCATTTTAGAGTATCCACTTCAAGTTGTCTATGTACCATGTAAGCATCCAAGAAGTCCATAACCGCGGACCCGGCTATTCGAATAGATCATGTTAACCCTGCAGGGGTGTACTTCTTCACACACGCTCTCGCCACTTACCGCCATGTACACGTCATGTATCTCGGCAACCTTCAAGCGGAAGCCTGGCGAGGGTGTCGGCCACGACCTGACTAACCACACAAGACTCTAATCCAGGTTTATCGCCTATTCGGGTTCCATCCGCAAGGAGATCCGGCCGGGGTTTCACTCACGGCCCCAAACGATGTGTGCAGGGTTCCCAAGCCGACCTCGCCGGATGGATCTACGCTTGGTACACCGTGCCACTTGTGCCTAGTCTGTCCCAAGCCCACCTGGCCGGGTGCCACTTGGTAGACTACTAACACTACCTACAAACACCAGAAACTAGTTGCGACTCCTGGACAGAGATCAAGTTGGTTAATAAGTCGAGAGGGCTTGGAGCGCCCGGAGCCCAATGTGTGGTAGTATCGAATCATTGGACAACATACATAGAACTCAGTGCTTAAGGACGGTTCCAGTGAGACAACCCACCATGTACTCCTACATGGCCTCTCACCGCTACCTTTACCAAATCGTGTTCACACACTTAACTCTCAGCACCAGAACATATCGTAACACTCCAATTCATTCCCAATGAATCAGACCTGACACAACTCTAAGCAATAGCAGGCATAGCATGGTAGGAACACATCAGTGGCTTCAATCAACTCCTACACATGCTAGTGGGTTTCAACTATTTACTGTGGCAATGACAGGTCATGCAGAGGAATGGGTTCAACTACCGCAGCACAAAGTAGCAGATGAACCGTTGTTGTCCTAATGCAATAACTGAGAGCAGGAGCGAGAGAGTAGGGTTTTATCAAAATGAACAAGGGGGTTTGCTTGCCTGGTAAATCAACAAGGGAGGCACTGCTTCACAGACAGGTACTCTGGAACGTCTCCGGAGCAGGACCTATCGAGAAGGAACGGTGCCGGCAATCAAAACACAATCATATGCAACAATATGATGCATGAGCACGGCATGTAGATGTGATGCTGTTTGAGCTAATGCAACTAGTAAACATTTGGTTTGAAGTCCATTTGAACCAAAGGTTCAAATGCATTTCTAAATTAAGTCTCTTATATATGCCATAATGTGTTTTCCCATATTCAGCATGTATAAGTTGGTTTTTCATGCATGAAACTAGTACAGATGGAAAGATTGCATTTTTCTGATAATTTTTCATATATAAATTATTTTAATCTGAGCTACGGTTGAATTGTTATGAATTTTTGAAGTTTAAAACAATTTCTGGAATTTTCTGATTAAATTTAAATCCAGAATTCATATATTGCGTCAGCATTGAGTAAGCATGACGTCAGCAGTCAACTGGGCTGGTCCGGGTCAAACCTGACGTGTGGGGTCCACACGTCAGTGACAGGGGGTTAAACAGGGGTTAAATTAACTTAATTAAAAGGTTAGGGGGCACCGGGGCCCACATGTCAGCCTCAGGGGGTTAATTAACAGTGATTAGCACTAAGCTAACCACCTGCCGACGGGGCCCACTCGTCAGGCCGGCGAGGTCGTCGGCGGCGACCTCTGGACGCGGCGGCGTCCGCGAAACAGGCCACGGGGGCGGCGTCGGAGAGCACCGGGGCGTAGCCCGGGCTCTCGCGCATCTGGTGGGACAGGTGGAAGTAGCGGGGGAGGCCGGAGCTCGCCGGAGCAAAGCTCGCGGCGGCGGCCAGAGCTCGGCTTCGAGCGGGAACGGGCTGCGAGGCACTAGGGAGGCTGCGAGCGGTTCCGCGTGACTCGCCAGAGTGCACTGAGTGCAACGGCGAGCTCGACTGCGGCCTGCGGCGGCTGTGGCCACGACGGCGAGGAGCTGCGGCGGCGATGGCTTCGGCCATGGTGGGGAACGGGGCTACGGCGCGGGAATGAAGGGAAGAAGGTAGGGGAAATGGGAAGAAGCTCACGGAGATCACGCAGAGCAGCACAGCGGGGTCGGGGGAGACCTGGTGACGGCGAATCGACGGCGGCGGACGGCGGAGCCCGAGGAGGAAGACGATGGCGATGGCGGTGATGGAGGCCGTCCGGAGGTGCGTGGCTCGACGAGGAGCTTCAGGGCGAGGGGGCGGAGCTCCCGCGCGTGTCGGGGAGGCGAGGGGAGGCCGGTGGCGATGGCTATGGCGAACGGCGGTGACCGACGCGTTCGGACACGGGAGAGAGAGAGCGAGGGAGAGGAGAGGAAGAATCGGGGGAGAGTGAGAGGGTACGGGGGGGCTGCGTGGCGTCGTCCGGCGTTCCAGGGCGACGAGGAGGCTCCAGGCAAGCAGGGAGGGAGGTGGCGTGGCACGGTGGCGCGCGCGCGCGCCGGGCACGCTCCCCTCCCTCTGTCGAGGACGAAGACGACAGAGGAGGGGGCGGGCTGGGCCGCCTGCTGGCTGGGCCGGCCTGCTGCTGGGCTGCACAGGGGGGGGGGGAGCCCCAGGTAGGGTTCCCCTCTTTTATTTATTTCTGTTTTCTAATTTCTGACATTTGTTTTGAGTTAATTAAAAAAATATTAAATCATTTTATCACCTTATGCCAATTTTTGCAGGAGCTAGATATATTATTCCAGAGCTCCTTTATAATGGCATAATTTTTGGACCATATTTCATATATATAGAAATATATTTCCAATGCAAATATTTATCGAATTAATCCAAATGGCCAAAATAAATATCCATGAGCTCCTAAAAATATTGTTTTGATTTTTATCTCTGTCCAATATTTTCAGAGGGCAACATGAGCATTTTCTTGGACCCTTTTGGAGAAATTTTTATTTGGGTCATTTTCAAAAATGATTCTGAGGGTTCCACCAATCCTCATTTCAAATTTAAATGAAATTTAAATATGATGCACAGATGGCTAGCTAGTCTAAGTCATACCAGACTAGGGATGTGACACTACGGGTTCGGGAGACATGCAGACATGACCGAGACGTTCTCCGGTCAATAACCAACAGCGGGATCTGGATACCCATGTTGGCTCCCACATGTTCCACGATGATCTCATCGGATGAACCACGATGTCAAGGACTTAATCAATCATGTATACAATTCCCTTTGTCTATCGGTACGATACTTGCCCGAGATTCGATCGTCGGTATCCCGATACCTGATTCAATCTCGTTACCGGCAAGTCTCTTTACTCGTTCCGTAACACATCATCCCGTGATCAACTCCTTGATCACATTGTGCACATTATGATGATGTCCTACCGAGTGGGCCCAGAGATACCTCTCCATCACACGGAGTGACAAATCCCATTCTTGATTCGTGCCAACCCAACAGACACTTTCGGAGATACCCGTAGTGCACCTTTATAGTCACCCAGTTACGTTGTGACGTTTGGCACACCCAAAGCACTCCTATGGTATCTGGGAGTTGCACAATCTCATGGTCTAAGGAAATGATACTTGACATTAGAAAAGCTTTAGCATACGAACTACACGATCTAGTGCTATGCTTAGGATTGGGTCTTGTCCATCACATCATTCTCCTAGTGATCCCGTTATCAACGACAACCAATGTCCATGGTCAGGAAACCGTAACCATCCATTGATCAACGAGCTAGTCAACTAGAGGCTTACTAGGGACATGGTGATGTCTATGTATCCACACATGTATCTGAGTTTCCTATCAATACAATTCTAGCATGGATAATAAACGATTATCATGAACAAGGAAATATAATAATAATCAATTTATTATTGCCTCTAGGGCATATTTCCAACAGTCTCCCACTTGCACTAGAGTCAATAATCTAGTTCACATCGATATGTGATTAACACTCAAGGTCACATCCCCATGTGACTAACACCCAAAGAGTTTACTAGAGTCAATAATCTAGTTCACATTTACCATGTGATTAACACTCGATGAGTTCTGGGTTTGATCATGTTATGCTTGTGAGAGAGGTTATAGTCAACGGGTCTGAACCTTTCAGATCCGTGTGTGCTTTACAAATCTCTATGTCATCTCCTAGATGCAGCTACCACGTTCTATTTGGAGCTATTCCAAATAACTGTTCTACTATACGAATCCAGTTTAGTACTCAGAATAATCTGCATTAGTGTCAAAGTTTGCATCGGCGTAACCCTTTACGACGAACTCTTTTACCACCTCCATAATCGAGAAAATTCCTTAGTCCACTAGTTACTAAGGATAACTTTGACTGCTGTCCTGTGATCCATTCTTGGATCACTCTTGTACCCCTTGACTGACTCATGGCAAGGCACATTTCAGGTGCGGTACACAGCATAGCATACTGTAGAGCCTATGTCTTAAGCATAGGGGACGACCTTCGTCCTTTCTCTTTATTCTGCCGTGGTCGAGCTTTAAGTCTTAACTTCATACCTTACCACTCAGGCAAGAACTCCTTCTTTGACTGATCCATCTTGAACACCTTCAAGATCATGTCAAGGTATGTGCTCATTTGAAAGTTCCATTAAGCGTTTTGATCTATCCTTATAGATCTTGATGCTCAATGCTCAAGCAGCTTAATCCAGGCTTTCCATTGAAAACACTTTCCAAATAACCCTATATGCTTTCCAGAAATTCTACGTCATCTCTGATTCATAATATGTCAACAACATATACTCATCAGAAATTCTATAGTGCTCCCACTCACTTCTTCGGAAATACAAGTTTCTCATAAACCTTGTATACACCCAAAATCTTTGATCATCTCATCAAAGCATACATTCCAACTCCGAGATGCTTACTCCAGTCCTCAGAAGGATAGCTGGAGCTTTGCATACTTATTAGCATCTTTCAGGATTGACAAAACCTTCTGGTTGTATCACATACAACCTTTCCTCAAGAAAAATCGTCGAGGAAACAATGTTTTGACATCCTATCTGCAAGATTTCATAAATAATGCAGTAATCGCTAATATAATTCCAACAGACTCTTAGCATCGCTACGAGTGAGAAAGTCTCACCGTAGTCAACTCCTTGAACTTGTCGAGAAACTTCTTAACGACAAATCGAGCTTTCTTAATGGTGACATTTACCATCATTGTCCGTCTTCCTTTTAAAATCCATCTGTACTCAACAGCCTTACGACCATCGAGCTATTCTGCCAAAGTCTACACTTTGTTTTCATACATGGATCCTCTCTCGGATTTTATGGCCTCGAGCCATTTATCGGAATCCGGGCCCACCATCGCTTCTCCATAGCTCGTAGGTTCATTGTTGTCTAGCAACATGACTTCTAAGACAGGATTACGTACCATTCTGATGTAGTACGCATCCTTGTCATCCCACGAGGTTTGGTAGTGACTTGATCTAAAGTTTTATGATCACCATCATAAGCTTCCACTTCAATTGGTGTAGGTGCCACAGGAACAACTTCCTGTGCCCTGCCACACACTAGTTGAAGAGACGGTTCAATAACCTCATCAAGTCTCCACCATCCTCCCACTCAATTCTTTCGAGAGAAACTTTTCCTCGAGAAAGGACCCGATTCTAGAAACAATCCCTTATTGCTTTCGAATCTGAGACAGGAGGTATACCCAACTGTTTTGGGTGTCCTATGAAGATGCATTTATCCGCTTTGGGTTCGCGCTTATCAGCCTGAAACTTTTTCACATAAGCGTCGCAGCCCCAAACTTTTAAGGAATGACAGCTTAGGTTTCCCTAAACCATAGTTCACACGGTGTCATCTCATCGGAATTACGTGGTGCCCTATTTAAAGTGAATGTGGTTGTCTCTAATGCCTAACCCATAAAATATCGTGGTAATTCGATAAGAGACATCATGGTATGCATCATATCCAATAGGGTGCAGTTATGATGTTCGGACACACCATCACACTATGGTGTTCCAAGCTGTATTAGTTGTGAAACAATTTCCACAATGTCTTAATTCTGTGCCAAACTCGTAATTCAGATCTCTATGATCATATCATAGATCTTTTATCCTCTTGCCACGACGATCTTTCAACTTCACCCTGAAATTACTTGAACCTTTCAATAATTCAGACTCGTGATTCATCAAGTAAATATACTCAACATCTACTCAAAATCATCTGTGAAGTAAGAACATAACGATATCCACTACATGCCTCAGCACTCATTGGATTGCACACATCAAAATGTATTACTTCCAACAAGTTGCTTTCTAGTTCCATTTTACTGAAAACGAGGCTTTCAGTCATCTTGCCCATGTGGCATGATTTGCATGTCTCAAGTGATTCAAAATCAAGTGAGTCCAAATGGTCCATTTGCATGGAGTTTCTTCATGCATATCTACCAACAAACATGGTTCGCATGTCTCAATCCTTTCAAAAACAAGTGAGCCCAAAGATCCATCAACATGGAGCTTCTTCATGCGTTTTATACCGATATGACTTACGTGGCAGTGCCACAAGTAGGTGGTACTATCATTACTATCTTTTGGCATGAACATGTGTATCACTACGATCGAGATTCAATAAACCATTCATTTCAGGTGTAAGACCATTTGAAGGTATTATTCAAATAAACAGAGTAACCATTATTCTCTTTAAATGAATAACCGTATTGTGATAGACATAATCCAATCATGTCTATGCTCAACGCAAACACCAAATAACAATTATTTAGGTTTCAATACCAATCTCGATGGTAGAGGGAGCGTGCGATGCTTGATCATATCAACCCTGGAAACACTTCCAACACATATCGTCAGCTCACCTTTAGCTAGTCTCCGTTTATTCCGTAGCTTTTATTTCGATTACTAACACTTAGCAACCGAACCGGTATCTAATACGCTGGTGCTACTAGGAGTACTAGTAAAGTACACATTAACATATCCAATATACTTCTATCGACCTTGCCAGCCTTCTTATCTACCAAGTATATAGGGTAATTCTGCTCCAGTGGATGTTCCCCTTATTACAGAAGCACTTAGTCTCGGGTTTGGGTTCAACCTTGGGTTTCTTCACTAGAGCAGCAGCTGATTTGCCGTTTCATGAAGCATCCCTTTTTGCCCTTGCCCTTCTTGAAACTAGTGGTTTCACCAACCATCAACAATTGATGCTCCTTCTTGATTTCTACTTTTGTGGTGTCAAACATCGCGAATATCTCAAGGATCATCATATATGTCCCTGATATATTATAGTTCATCATGAAGCTCTAGCAGCTTGGTGGCAATGACTTTGGAGAAACATCACTATCTCATCTGGAAGATCAACTCCCACTCGATTCAAGTGATTGTTGCACTCAGACAATCTGAGCACAAGCTCAACAATTGAGCATTTCTCCCTTAGTTTGCAGGCTAAGAAAAATCGTCGGAGGTCTTATACCTTTTGACGTAGGCACGAGCCTGAAATCCCAATTTCAGCCCTCAAAACATCTCATATGTTTTGCGACGTTTCAAAAATGTCTTCGGTGCCTCAACTCTAAACCGTTCAACTGAACTATCACGTAGTTATCAAAACGTGTATGTCAGATGTTCGCAACATCCACAGACGACGTTCGAGGTTCAGCACACTGAGCGGTGCATTAAGGACATAAGCCTTCTAAGAAGCAATGAGGACAATCCTCAGTTTACGGACCTAGTCCGCATAATTGCTACTATCAACTTTCAACTAAAATTTTCTCTAGGAACATATCTAAAATGTAGAACTGAAGCGCGAGCTACGACATAATTTGCAAAATCCTTTTGACTATGTTCAGGATAATTTAGTTCATCTTATGAACTCCCACTCAGATAGACATCCCTCTAGTCATCTAAATGATTACATGATCCGAGTCAACTAGGCCGTGTCCGATCATCACGTGAGACGGACTAGTCAACATCGGTGAACATCTTCATGCTGATCGTATCTACCATACGACTCATGCTCGACCTTTCGGTCTTCTGTGTTCTGAGGCCATGTCTGTACACATGCTAGGCTCGTCAAGTCAACCTAAGTGTTTGCATGTGTAAATCTGTCTTACACCCATTGTATGTGAATGTTGGAATCAAACACCCGATCATCATGTGGTGCTTTGAAACAATGAACTGTCGCAACGGTGCACAGTTAGGGGGAACACCTTCTTGAAATTTTAATGAGGGATCATCTTATTTACTACCGTTGTTCTAAGCAAACAAGATGCATAAACATGATAAACATCACATGCAATCAAATAGTGACATGATATGGCCAATATCATATTGCTCCTTTTGATCTTCATCTTCGGGGCTCCATGATCATCATCGTCACCGGCATGACACCATGATCTCCATCATCATGATCTCCATCATCGTGTCTCCATGAAGTTGCCTCGCCAACTATTACTTCTACTACTACAGCTAACGGTTAGCAATAAAGTAAAGTAATTACATGACGTTTATGTTGACACGCAGGTCATAAATAAATTAAGACAACTCCTATGGCTCCTGCCGGTTGTCATACTCATCGACATGCAAGTCATGATTCCTATTACAAGAACATGATCATCTCATACATCACATATATCATTCATCACATCCTTTGGCCATATCACATCACATAGCATACCCTGCAAAAACAAGCTAGACGTCCTCTAATTGTTGTTTGCATGTTTTACGTGGCTGCTACGGGTTTCTAGCAAGAATGTTTCTTACCTACGCAAAGACCACAACGTGATATGCCAATTGCTATTTACCCTTCATAAGGACCCTTTTCATCGAATCCGATCTGACTAAAGTGGGAGAGACAGACACCCGCCAGCCACCTTATGCAACTAGTGCATGTCAGTCGGTGGAACCAGTCTCACGTAAGCGTACGTGTAAAGTTGGTCCGGGCCGCTTCATCCCACAATGCCGCCGAATCAAGATTGGACTAGTAACGGTTAGCATATTGAACAAAATCAATGCCCACAACTACTTTGTGTTCTACTCGTGCATAGAATCTACGCAATAGACCTAGCTCATGATGCCACTGTTGGGGAACGTAGCAGAAATTCAAAATTTTCCTACGTGTCACCAAGATCTATCTATGGAGAAACCAGCAACGAGGGGAGGGAGAGTGCATCTACATACCCTTGTAGATCGCTAAGCGGAAGCGTTCAAGAGAACGGGGTTGATGGAGTCGTACTCGTCGTGATCCAAATCACCGATGATCCTAGTGCCGAACGGACGGCACCTCCGCGTTCAACACACGTACAGCCCGACGATGTCTCCCACGCCTTGATCCAGCAAGGAGACACAGAGAGGTTGAGGAAGACTCCATCCAGCAGCAACACAACGGCGTGGTGGTGGTGGAGGAGTGTGGCAATCCTGCAGGGCTTCGCCAAGCACCACGGGATATGAGGAGAAAGAGAGGGAGGGCTGCACCAACGAGAGAGATCAAATCGCGTGTATTGGGTAGCCCCTAGGCCTCATATATATAGGGGAAGGGGAGGAGGGTGCGCCCCCTCTAGGGTTCCCACCCCTAGAGGGGCGGCAGCCCTAGATGGGTCTTGGGGTGGCGGCCAAGAGGGGGAGAGGGGGGGCGCCCCCTAGGGTGGGCCTTAGGGTCCATCTAAGCCTAGGGTTTCCCCTTCTCCTCCTTTGCTGCGCCTTGGGCCTTGTGGGAGGCGCACCAGCCCACTCAGGGCTGGTCCCTCACCACTCTTGGCCCACGCAAGCCTCCGGGACTGGTGGCCCCACTTGGTGGACCCCCGGGACCCTCCCGGTGGTCCCGATACGTTACCAATAAACCCCGAAACTTTTCCGGTGACCAAAACAGGACTTCCCATATATAAATCTTTACCTCCGGACCATTTCGGGACTCCTCGTGACATCCGGGATCTCATCCGGGACTCCGAACAACATTCGGTAACCACATACAAACTTCCTTTATAACCCTAGCGTTATCGAACCTTAAGTGTGTAGACCCTGCGGGTTCGGGAGACATGCAGACATGACCGAGACGTTCTCCGGTCAATAACCAACAGCGGGATCTGGATACCCATGTTGGCTCCCACATGTTCCACGATGATCTCATCGGATGAACCATGATGTCAAGGACTTAATCAATCCTGTATACAATTCCCTTTGTCTATCGGTATGATACTTGCCCGAGATTCGATCGTCGGTATCCCGATACCTTGTTCAATCTCGTTACTGGCAAGTCTCTTTACTCGTTCTGTAACACATCATCCCGTGATCAACTCCTTGATCACATTGTGCACATTATGATGATGTCCTACCGAGTGGGCCCAGAGATACCTCTCCGTCACACGGAGTGACAAATCCCATTCTCGATTCGTGCCAACCCAACAGACACTTTCGGAGATACCCGTAGTGCACCTTTATAGTCACCCAGTTACGTTTTGACGTTTGGCACACCCAAAGCACTCCTATGGTATCCGGAAGTTGCACAATCTCATGGTCTAAGGAAATGATACTTGACATTAGAAAAGCTTTAGCATACGAACTACACGATCTGGTGCTATGCTTAGGATTGGGTCTTGTCCATCACATCATTCTCCTAATGATGTGATCCCGTTATCAACGACATCCAATGTCCATGGTCAGGAAACCGTAACCATCTATTGATCAACGAGCTAGTCAACTAGAGGCTTACTATGGACATGGTGTTGTCTATGTATCCACACATGTGTCTGAGTTTCCTATCAATACAATTCTAGCATGGATAATAAACGATTATCATGAACAAGGAAATATAATAATAATCAATTTATTATTGCCTCTAGGGCATATTTCCAACAGACTCTACCTGGCGTTGCCAGATTTCATCAAAGCCTTTCATACACAATGCATGTTGTAGGAATGGTCATTTTACTTTATCATACGCTTTCTCAAAATCCACCTTAAAGATGACTCCATCCAACTTTTTCGAGTGGATTTCATGGAGCTTTTCTTGCAGGACCACCACCCCTTCTAGGATGTTTCTGTCCGGCATGAAAGCAGTTTGGGAATGCTGCACCACAGAATGCGCAATCTGTGTGAGCCGATTGGTCCCAACCTTGGTGAAAATTTTGAAACTAACATTGAGAAGGCAGATCGGCCTAAACTGCTCGATTCTCACAGCATCCATTTTCTTAGGAAGCAGTGTTATTGTTCCAAAATTTAAGTGAAATAACTGAAGCCGTCCAGAGAAAAGATCGTGAAACATTGGAAGTAAATCCCCCTTAATAATGTGCCAACATCTCTTGTAAAACTCCGCCAGGAATCCATCAGGCCCGGGAGCCTTATTGTTTTTCATCTGCGCTATAGCATCAAACACCTCCTTCTCCGAGAATGGGGCAACCAGAATATCATTATCACGAGCAGTTAGTTGAGGCACATCCTCAATCCTGGACTCATCGAGGGATACACAACTATCCTCCGGAGGTCCAAATAACTGTTTTAATATTCGATGATATAAAGTTTCAGGTTGTCCTGCCCTACAATCGTTCCTTCATCTTGCTCAAGCTGAAAGATTCTCTTCTTTCTGTGCTTGCCATTAGCAATCAAGTGAAAGAATTGAGTGTTTGCGTCCCCCTGGACCACTCTGCGAACCTTAGCCCGCAACGCCCACTTCAATTCTTCTTCGCGGAGAAGTTCTTTCAACCTCATCTCTGCATCGAGCTTAATCTGGAGCTCTGCAGATTGCAAAATCATGGACTCGGCTTTTATATCTAGGGACTGAATCAGAGAAAGGAGCCTTTCCTTTTCAACTTTATAAACCCCACTAAGGTGATTAGCCCATCCCCGTAGGAAACTTCTCAAATGCCTAATCTTGTTCTGCCAACGCTGGACAGAGGTCGTGCCTCCTGCATCTGACTTTAGCCCATTCCCTGGATACCAGATCCAGGAAGCCTTCTTGTTCAAACCATGCAAGTTCGAAAGAAAAGGTGTTTTTGTTTCCCACGTGGTTTGGCTCACCTGAGTCCATGAATAAAGGTGTGTGATCCGAGATTCCGCGCGAGAGAGCCTGGACCGTTACGAGAGGGAACTTTTGTTCCCACTCGACACTCGCGAGAACTCGATCTAGCTTCTCATACGTCGGGTTTGGCAAAGAGTTAGCCCAGGTAAACTTTATACCGGAAAGCTCTATCTCTCTCAGATCCAAGCTTTCAATAATGGTATTGAACATAAACGACCATCTGCCATCAAAATTATCATTATTCTTTTCATCTCTCCTCCTACTGATATTGAAGTCACCCCCAACCAAAATTTGGAGCTGCTCGGATCCGCAAATTCGAACATGGTCCGCCAAAAACTCCGGTTTAAGCTCGGGTTGTGCGGCACCATACACCACCACCAGAGCCCAGTTAAACCCATCCGCTTTGGACCTGACCCGAAATTTAACCGCGAAGTCACCCATCACTACACTACGAACTTCCAGTGAATCGCATCTCACTCCAAGCAAGATCCCACCTGATCTTCCTCGTGGAGGAAGGCAATGCCAATGAAAATCGACACCACCCGATAAAGTACTGAGAAACCAGGGCGCAAAATTATCCCTACCAGTTTCAGAGAGAGCAATGAAATCTAATCGATGCCTCGGCAAGGAACCTTCTTTTAGCCAAGTCCTTTAGACCTATGCAATTCCAAAAGATTCCTTTCATGGGTCATCATGAAATTTTTTGGCCGTTCGAATCCTAGCACTCCTACGAACCGCGGAAGCCGCATAAACCTTCCGCTTCCACTTACGCTTTGGTTTATCGTGGTCCTCCATCCGGTCCTCATAACCGGGATCAGTTGGTCTTGCTACTGCATCCTCTAGAACTACATCCTCTTCCTCAGATTCAAGAGTGGATGGTGCAAGATCCGCACACAAATTATCGAGCATTCTTACCCCTAACGCGTCAATCTCTGCATCGTTCATAGGTTTTACTGCTACTAGGTTTCAAATAATATCTAGAGCGTGTTCCGCTTCCAAATCTAGGAGATCATTAACCGAGTTAGAAATTTCATTACTAGTACTCCCTAGCGAAACTCCTAACTGGTTGGCATTATTAATAATCTCATTATTAGAGAAATGCAAAATAGAATTAGACATGTTGACTGACATACCAGTGGTGACCTCAATGTCACGAAGTTTGGCCGCCCTCATAGCGCACCTCTGCTGCATGTCATCAACCTCCGGGTGGTCTTGGAGACGAGTACTCATCTGTCTCCCCGCAGAGACCGGGTCAGGGATCCCACCAAAAGCAATGACCTCCTCCCGAGTAAAGCCTCGCGCTGAAGAATCAGCCACGGATACCGGAGGAGGCGGGGGAGGGCTCCCAGACCCCACGGACGGGCAGCCGAGGGAGGGATGTGCGGGCGCCGCTTGCCCGAACACTCCCCCAGCCGCAACCCGCTGGCCTGAGGGTGTCGCTGTCCTGACTGCCGAAGAAGGATGAGGGGTCGAGGCCACCTGCCCCAGACCCTCACCCAGCACCATTGTAGGAGCGGCCGTCGTTACCGCCATCGTAGGAGAAGGAGTCGAGTCCACCTGACCCAGACGGCCTCCCCCACGGCCGGTCATCGTCGGCGTCACCGACGCCAGGATAGGAGGAGGAGAGGTCACGTCCACCTACCTCAGACTCCCCCCCATGCACAACCTCCGAAACAGAGAACGTCTCCCGGCCCGAGACCACTGGGGAGGCGGGGGAGAGCGAAACCACCTGAGGCTCCAACTCCCCACCCCCTACAAAGGTCGTCGCCGAGTGCGTCCCTATCAAGCCTCCCGCCATAGGACTATCAATAGTATCAAGCTCCAACACCGGAAGCATGCACTCAAAAACATCATCAGACTCCACCCGGTCGCTCCAAAGTCTAGGAGGGGCAGACGCTGGCTCAAAGGATCCAAACTGCAAAGTACTCATCAGCACTGATGGAGCTGGGGCCGGCTCGACCCCCGGCCCATCCCCGGGCAACTGAGCAACAGGCCCCGATCCATTGGACCTCTCTCGTCCAGCCTCATCAGTCGGATCCCCACTAGCACCTGCGTTGTCGTCACCCTCGTGCATATCCACATCAGTCCCATTAACCGCGTCGGCAAACAACTCAGTATCCTCAAACTGAATCTCAAGAGGAAACACCTCTCCCATATAAGTCCAGTTGACCACGTCCGGGACAAACTCAATGTCCAGAACACTCACTAAGAGTCGGGCCACCCCATGGGCGCAGGTGAATGCCATATCCACTTTCTCAGTTTTCCAACCATTATACCCAGACTAGCCACAACTCGAACATCTGTCAAAGACTCAGAGGGGGCGCCGAAAAACCGCAGCCACACCTGAGTGAGCGGCTTTCCGTTAGGCTCCACCTTCTTCCACTCATGAAATTCCAGAATGCATTTAGTGCCAGGGACCTTGCACAACCCAAAGCTCAGCAACCTCTGCAAATCGTCCACAGTTGGGAAGTCAACCCTGAACACACTATCCTCAATATGGACAAGCTCCCACTGTAAATCTCCTGGGCCAGTTCCTGAAGTCCCTGCACAATCTGAGCCTCAGAAACTACCCCTTGGGTAGCTTTGACAATCCCAGTAGTCAAGCTCTGCGTCGCTACCGGAATCTCTCTCGCAGCCAGGGACTCAAAGAACATGAGCTCAGCACAATATACTCCATACATCGTAAGAGCTGGCACCTGATCACGCAGAAACCGGCAGCCCCCCGTGGCATGTGCTGGCTTACCACACGAATCGCACAGCTCCGCCACGCACTCAGCAATGAAGTGACCCTTCTCACCACATCGATAGCATAGCATTTTTTCCTTCTTACGCGCCCACTTGGAAGCTCTCTTAGACTCCGACCTGTCACCTGCCTCAGCAGAAATACCAGTAGAAGGAACCTTCATGTTGGCCAAAGCCGTCACTACCTCCATCGCCTGGCTAGGCAGTTCGGTCGACTGAACGAGATCGGCCGCCACATCAGTATCCTGATGGTCAACAACGACCGGTGGCGGAGGCTGTCTGCGGTACCGACCACGACCACCACCACGACCACCACGATGACCACGGTAGCCACCTCTCTGCCGATATTCCGGGCCAAAATATGAGATGGTCTAGCTTTTGTTAATAATATGAGATTCCATCGGGTTGAGGCTGAGTCAGACTCGCAAGACGCCATCAACTTTTGTAATGGACGGACAAGGTGGTGGGACGCGACATCAGCTATTTTTTGCGGAGTGCATTGATGTTGGTGCAACAATTGCGAAGGTCAAGTTTAAGCATTGTAATAGATCTGTAAATCAAGCGGCGCATGTGCTAGCTAAGTTTAGTTATTGTAATAAATTCTTTTGTACCTTGTTGGATGATCCTCTGTTCGTATGGCCAAATTATGGTCCTTTTGTGGATACAACATCAGGGGACGGCCCGTGAAATCAGATTTCAGGGTAAGTTGACCGCACTCGATTGTCTAGTTAACAAACTCATAAACGATGTATCTTTATTTGATGATCAATAAAGCTAGCCATGATGATCTTCCATAAAAAACCAATGCACACTTCAAAATATCTTATCAAATTCGCAATTCACAAACATCCAATTTTCATTAAAATAATTACAATTGCATAATACAAGTTGTTAATATTCAGAGAAATATACCTCTACTTCTGCCCTTCTTCATTGGCTTTGCTTGCCTCTTCCCTTCCCTCTCCATCTTCTGCTAGTGCCGACAGTTGGTGCCGCCCCTCATCGGAGTCTGCGCCACTGCATGGTCGGTCGCTCGCTAGGCCCTAGCCACAGCGGCCGCCCGCAGCGCCTCGGTGCACCCCTTCAATCTACACCCTATCCGACATCTCCCAGCGACCCAGCCGCCCCGCTTGCCCGACCCCCATAGTCGCCCCCACTGGCCGCCGTCTACCATCGTCTGCCTCGTCGTGGTCAGTCACGGTCTAGGGTTGCGACACCTTGCCCAAAAAAACTTCCGGGTTGCGACAAGTGGACCAAATCAAGGTGTGGCAGCTACTACACCTTGCCCTCCGGAGTCCTCCGCTGCTACGCATGATATAGGTATGAGCTCACCTTGTTTATGAAACACAATGTGCGAGCTGCAGAGTAGAATCGCGCGAGAACCACTTATCTTTTCAAACTCTAGTAACATGTGAAGAGAGCTCTTTGTAAGGAGGTCTCAACTTTCCTTCACTAACATGGTGGAACTAAACTTTCCATCAGGGCATCTCCAACGGCAACCCATAAATTTTCTCCCGCATCCATCCACGGATTGAGGGGACCAGTTTGCGAACATGGATGCGGGAGGCCGACATTCAATGCTGCCCGCATTCATCTGGCCTCCCTAATTTTTCTGAAAGCCCGCACGTTTAAATAGCCGCATACATAGAGTTCAGAAGATCAAATGGCCTCATACATAGAGTACAGACGTTCAAATAGCCACATGTAGCAGCAGTTCAAATTTAAACAAGTTCAAATATTACATTCCAACATTGTTGTCCCCTTTAACTGCCCACTGATGCTCAATCAAATCGGAATCCATTGCTTCAAAGAAGAAGGAACAACTTTTTTAACTCCGGAAATTCATCGAACAGTCGCCGGGCATGTGAGTAGATGGCACCTGTCGGGGCGGTCGGAGGAGATGGGTTGAACAGTGACGGAGGAGAAGCGGGGTGGAGCCCGGCTGGAACGTTGGAGGTGACGGAGACGTAGAGTTCTGACAGCGGTGTTGCGTGGCGGCCGGCGTGGTGGAGCGGCGGCGAAGGCAAAAGAGAAAGAACGAAGGAGAGAAAATGGGAAGGATGGGGACGCCGAATCCGGGAAGGGGATTGGGTGGGCGGGGGTCGTCGGAGTCCTACATGTCCGTTGTCCGAACTCCAGCAAAGTCCCCCACGTTTGTCTCGGATTTTTGGGAAAAGTATATCCGGACCGTCGATGAACCGATACATGCCCGTGTGGGATGGCTTTCGCGGTCCGGACAACGATGTTTGGACGTATCGAGCGGTTCGAGGGTCTACCTTGAGCCTTTGACGAAATCACTAATTAAGGAGTACTCGTTGCAAAGAACACTCTACTTTTCCAGGTCGCGACAAGTGGTGCACATGCAGCATGCCACTTGTCGCAACCTGGAAGTTTTCCCTTTTTTCGTAGATCCATTTATTCAAAACGTTTTATCTTTTAAACCGTGCGTCCAAATCTCAAACCGTTTTCACTATTGGATTCCTCGCGTCGAGATCTTCAAAACTAGATCCCATGTTGATAGGTTTTGACGAACTTTTTTTTCACGAAAAAACCGGGCAAAAAAACCGAAATCGAGAGCATGGTTTTTTGCCCTTTCCGAAAGAGGCACGCCTGTGCCTCTCGCGAAAATCACGCCCGTGCCTTTCGTGGAAGCAAAACCGTGACTCTCGTGGAAGGAAAAAAAACAGAAAACACGTTTTTTTTCTTGTTTCTGAGAGGCACGGCCGTGACTCTCGCGAAAGCACAACCGTGCCTCTCGCGGAAGCAAAACCGTGATTCTCGCGAAAGAAAAAAAACCAGAAAACGTGTATTTTTTTCCCTTTCTGAGAGGCACGGCTGTGACTCTCGCGAAAGCACAACCATGCCTCTCGTGGAAGCAAAACCGTGACTCTCACGAAAGAAAAAAAATAGAAAACACGTTTTGTTTTTCCTTTTTCCGAGAGGCACGGCCGTGACTCTCGCGAAAGCACAACCGTGCCTCTCGCGGAAGCAAAACCGTGACTCTCGCGAAAGAAAAAAAAAAAGAAAAAACGTATTTTTTTCCGTTTCCGGAAGGCACGGTCGTGACTGTCGCTAAAGCACAACCGTGCCTCTCGCGGGAAAAAACCATGACTTTCGCGAAAGAGAAAAGAATGCGTTTTTTCGCGTAAATTTTTTTTAAGCGAAAAGCTAAGGAAGACTGGGGGAAAACAAAAACATCGAAAAAACCCAAAAAACCCGTTTAAAAAGCCGAAAACGCGTGCGGAAAAATAAAAAAAAATCCGAAGGGTGTGTCCAGATCGCGACACGTGGCGAATGGCTGAGAGCGCGCCAAATGGCGCTGATCGTTGCGAGGCTCCCGAAGGAGCGCTCGTTAACTAGTTGCTCCCGGCCTTTCAAGAAGCCCTCATGTCCTAGTATTACTTTTTATATGAGCCCAAAGCCCATCTATGTTTCAACAGAGGGCTTGTCCAGGACACCGAGCCGTCCCTGTTTGATCCTCCGGCTGCATTGATTCAACTTGCGTCTGAAAAAGAAATCTAGTTACCTTAAAGATTAGCAAACGCACAATCTATTTTGTTTATTTGTCTCTCACCCAAAGGTACAAGTATTCTCAAGGCAAGAAACTATATACCTGAATGTGTCAATTAAATTATTCGATCAGGTACCATAAACACACCTGCATTTTGTCCTAAAATTGTCTGCACATATTATTATCTCTCGTTCAGGGTAACACCGTGATTTCCAAACAGATTTTCCGGTAGGAATTGGCCGATCACGCCTTATGACATTATCGATCAGAATCCATATATTTTTGTTTTTCCTGTCAACGATGTAATCGATCAACTCGGTGCTGTTGATTAGTACTTGTACTAGCTACTGTTACTAATTGATCACTTCCTACTACTCTGTTGGCTTCGATTCCTATGAATCCGACAGCTAGGTGGCTGACTAATCTATCCGTTTGGTAATTACTTTGCATGACGGAGACATGTTTGATGGAATCAAAGGCAACGTAGCACTACTATGTTCTTGCCTCTTTAATGAACACTTTGTCACCTTAACTTCACATCAATTTCCCAACAATGACCAGACATAATATGACCCTCTTAAGTTTAGAGAGAGATTTTGATGGGAAGAACTTAGGCTGGTCATAGTGGGGAGTAACTTAGACCAGTAACATGCATATGTTGCTGGTGTAAGTTACTACCTTTATAATGGGTAATAACATATGAATGATAACATGCAAATCTTTATTAATTGAGATATAGACTAAATTTTACTTCGAGATGTGTTATGTTACAGTAACATATTATGCTTCCACAAGTATCTCTCTCCTCATTAACTTCATGTCACATAAGCAAATTTGTCTTGAGATATGTTATGTTACTCCAACTATGACCAGCCTTACTGTAAACGGAAGTGGCCCCTTGGTGGAAACTAATCTTCTAGACAATAATGGGTACCAGGAATTTCTTATGAAAGAATGGGTGTTGGTTTGTTATCAAAAGGCGGGCCTGTTGCATCGTGGAAGCAACCGTTAATTACTAAGACCATCACACTCCTTCTAAAAAAAACCATCACACTCATGTCGGCATTCTGGAATGACCACCATTTTTGTTTTAATTCTCCATCTTTATATTTCATTTTGTTAAAAGAAATATTTTGTGAAAACACATGCCCATTTCAAAAACAAGTGAACGCCTTTTAAAACTACATGAACTTCAAAAAAGACGTGAACACCTTTTCAAATTACATGGACATTTTGCAAAAGTGCGTGAATGTTTTTATAATTATTAAAACATTTTAAATTTACAGATATACTCCCTCCGTTTGTTTTTATAAGACGTTCAGACAACTTGCTTTGTGCTGTTTTTGAACAGTGTCTGAAAGTCTAAAACGTCTTATAAAAACAAACAGAGGTAGTACTATTTAGTAACATGAATATATTTCAAAATATGTGAACATTTCTTAAGAT
This sequence comes from Triticum dicoccoides, assembly GCF_002162155.2. Taxonomy (NCBI): domain Eukaryota; kingdom Viridiplantae; phylum Streptophyta; class Magnoliopsida; order Poales; family Poaceae; genus Triticum; species Triticum dicoccoides. Next base: position 608,604,643 of record NC_041384.1, on the reverse strand, counting down.
ACATGAATATTTTTAAATATTTACTATATTTAAAAAATATGTGAATTCTTTTTATAGCACATGAATACTTTTAAAAATTACACAACCATTTCTAAAGTATATGGAAAATTTTATAATTACATGAATATTTGGAAAATATATTACTATTTTTTAAAAACTGTGAATTCTTTTTACAGCACATGAATAATTTTAAAAAAATTACACAACCATTTCTAAAGTATATGGAAACTTTTATAATTACATGAATATTTTGAAAATATTTTACTATATTTTTATAATCTGTGAATTCTTTTTATAGCACATGAATACTTGTTTTAAAATTACACAACCATTTCTAAATATATGGAAACTTTTATAATTACATGAATATATTTTTTATTTTTTTGATAATATGTGAATTATTTTTGTAGCACATGACTACTTTTTAAAAATTACACAACCATTTCTAAAGCACATGGAATGTTTTATAATTACATGAATATTTTTTATAAATACATTTACATCTTTAAAATGCATGAATGTTTCTTCAATACTTCATTTTTTTGTATACGTGTGAATACCTTTTATAATACATGAATTCTTTATTCTTGTTTTACCGACTTCATTGTAATTTACATATATTTTAACAAAATCTGAAAATGGACAGAAAAACACACTTTTTTTGTTTGTGGTGAAGAAAGACACACCTTTGCAAATGGGCTGCGCCCGTTTGTTTGTTCTTTTTGTTCTAGTTTGTTTTTTCTTTTAGGGATGTCTGTCGATCTAGTTATACGTGGGCTTTGATATCGTTCATTTGGGCTTTGATAGTCGCCACGGATTTTTGTCCCCTGGCTTGGGCTGCCGAGCCGAACCACACTAATCAGAGTCCACACTGTTAAAAGGAAAAGAGTAAGGAAAATGTTTAAAAACAACCGGATGACCCCACTCGATTGTAAGCCCCCTCAAGCGAACGACACGTGTCCCCTACTGGCCCACCCACCGCTTTCTCCTCGTAGCGTTATTTTCACGGGAAAGCTCACGTCCACAAGTTTTTCTTCTTACAGGCCTTCTTCTTCCTCCGGTGGTGCTACCTCTCCCGACCACCGCCGCCGTTACACACGACTGCTATTACCCTGCTACCTCTTCCAAAAGACACGCTGCAAACTCCTTGTCGCTGACCACCGTCACCCGTTGCCGTATAGCCCGCCCCAACACTGATATTGCCCCTGCTACCTCTCCAAAAAAGCAACATCCATGGAGATCAGCTAGGCGAGCACGGTGTGCTGCAATTGATCAGCGCCTCCGTCCGTGGCTGCCGACGCTACGACGGAGCATCGCGCGCGCCCATCGCTGCTGCATTGGAGCATCGTCGGCATTGTGATGATGACTGCGACGGCCATGGCGGTTGTAACTCCAGCGCTGCACTGGAGCTTCGCCGATGCCGAGACGACGACCACGACGGGCCGGCCATGGCGTTGCAACTCCGACGCTGCAATGGAGCTTCGCCGAGCTGCTGCCCTCACCCTGTAGGTTTTGCCGCACCGGCGCTACGATGGAGCTTCGCCAGTGCTGCGACGACAGCAGGCGATGCTGCAATGAAGCTTCACCGGAGTTCTAATGAAGCTTCGCTGGTGCGTCAATGAAGCTTCGCCAAAGCTCATCGGCGATGCATCCAAGTTTCTTCGCCACGCTCGGTGTTGCTATGGAGCAGCACCCGATGGCTTCGATGGTGTGATGCAGCGGTTGCCGACGACTCTTGGAGCTGCGATGCAGCAATTGCCGGCGGCTCCAGTGACGCGAGGTCGCCGACGCAAGGTCGCCGACGCAAGGTGCCAGGAGGGGTGCTGTCCTGCTTTGCATCAGGCGGCGTTGCTCTGTATCAGAATCAGATGGATAGGGATTAGAGAAGAAAGGCCAAGCCTGTGGTGACTCGATCAAACGGCCATCGGTGCAGGATCGAACGGCTAGCTGGCATCCGCCTGATTTGTAGCAGGCGCCAAAGAGTAAACCAGAACTAGAATCCAAAAGAAAAACGCTCAACCTCGTTAAACACCGCCACGTGTACACCTGGCCCGACCACAAACACGAGACGCCGTCGCCCTCCGCCGCCGCAAATCAAACCGTCGTCTCGTCTCGTCTCGCCACTCCGTCCTTCACACTTCACACGGACCGCACCGACCCGCGAGAGAAAAGGAGAAAAGAGGAAGAATCGGTCGTACGATCGCGCGGCCGAAACCCTAGGCCGCAGCCCCCCTCCCATGCCCTCGCCGCCGCCGCCATGAGCCTCTCCGCCCTCTCCCGCGCGCTCGCGCGCTCCTCCCGGTCGCGCCAGGTCTCTCTCTCTCTCTCTCTCTCTCTCTCTCTCTCTCTCTCTCTCTCCGGCGGCTCCGGGTGCATCGGCTCACGGTGTGCAATGTTCGGTCCCCCTAGGGTTATCTGCTCGGGGGCCATGGCGTGTTCCGCGCGCCGCTGCCTTCGCCTTCGCCGTCGCCGTCGCCGCTGCTGCCCGGCGGTGAGGGCGCCGGTCTGCGGCTCGTGCGTCGCTACCTGACGTCCGCTCCGGGGAGCCGGGCTGCGGCGGCCAACGGGGCCGGGAAGGTCCGGGGCGGGAGGTCCCTGCTCGCCAACTCGCAGGCCCGGCGGCTGTTCTCCGACCAGTCGAAAAAGAGTAAGCTTTCTTCCCTGTTTTGGTGTTCCTTTGATCCGCTTTGTCGGTGGCTGTGTTGATGATGCGCCCCTTGATGGTTCAGATTTCCCCAAGGAGAAGGAGGTGCCGAAAGGGGATGGGAGCAACAAGTCTGAATCGAAGAGTATGTTTTGATTCTGAGTTTGCATTCCACAGTGTTTTTGTAGTTTGGGAAATCCATGGAGTTGTCTATGGAACCTATTTTCCTGTCTCTTATACATAGCCTTGTTATTGCCTTCTGCTTCTCCTAATAGAATGTGCAATGGTTCTGCCGTGCATTTGAAAAAAAAGTTGAGGGATTTTGCAAGACAAATCCAGTTTCATCATTATCCTCATATAGCCAGTATGTATACTTTCACATATACTAATGGTCAAAGTCTTAAAAAATTGACTGCTTGGATCCCATGTCTTGCCCTTTTGGGCAGAGGGGATATATACTCATAATGTAAGACGTTTTTTGACACTATACTAGAGTCAAAAAACGTCTTACATTATGGGACGGAGGGAGTAGGATATAGCTTTAGCTAGTCTTTCAGTGTTAAGTGCCACATCTGCTTGTAGTTTGCCTAAAAAATGAGTGTGCCATCATGAACATGTACAAATGTGCCTGCAAGTTTGCAGCTTTTCACGCGGTTGTGTGCATTTGGTCCTTTTAACTTGGCGTGCCGGGCCATGCACTAATGTTGTTGCTTCCTCTGTGCACTATGCAGATGAACCCAGTTCAGGTGGTCAGCCAAACGTCCAGCAGAAACTTCTGAAGCTATTCCAGGACTCTATTGGTCCTGTATTCCTTCTTGGCCTATTACTGGCAACATTATCGGGTTCATCGGAGAAGGAGGTACTCTGTTTATACAATAATAATAGTCATTGCCAGTTTGGTTAATTGTGTTGGTCACCTGATCTCTTCTGCATAGACATCTGAAAAGAGTTGGTTCATTTAAATGTGGTGTGTACATTATTTGAATATGGAAATTGCTTCAGAATCCAGTTGAGTGGTGCCAGGTGGTTGTATAAATGATTAAACTCTTTTGAAAAAAATATTGGTGGTGTGATCTAGCTAAGAGGTAGAGAAAACATGTGCTTTTCCTTTAGATGTTCTTAGTATATGGTATTTCTCTAATGTCTATCAGTTACTAATGTTACTGAAAAGAGGTAACTTCATAGTCGCACCCAAATATTCGATTCCTTGCAGCTTGCCACAAATACACCCCAGTAGTTCACAACTGATGACATATCTTACTACCCCAGTTATTAATATTGCTTAATGGCATTGCTACCATGCGCTTTATATTTTATTATTTTCAGTCTCTAAGATACTGTACCTCCTGCCGTCCTGGTAACACCTGATATGATAGATCTTTATTAATCGATAGTTTCATATCTGTTGCATTTTTGATATACAGGATGTAGTTTCTTTTACTAGTCCACTATAACTCATAAGGCCCATTTGCTTCTAACTCTTGCAGATAAGCTTTCAAGAATTTAAGAACAAGCTTTTAGAACCTGGGTTAGTTGACCGCATCGTTGTTATAAACAAGACAGTTGCAAAAGTTCATGTCAGAAGTTCACCCTCGACCAAGCAAAACCAGCATAATGATACAAGTATTACTACCAGTCATCTTCCTGGTCAAGAGGCTCCTAGCAAATACAAGTATTACTTTAACATTGGAAGTGTTGATTCTTTCGAAGAGAAGTTAGAAGAGGCTCAGGAAGCATTGGGGATAGATCGACATGATTACATCCCTGTGATTTATGCTGATAAGATAAGCTGGTTCCAGGAAATCATGAAGTTTGCCCCGACACTTTTCATTGTTGGCTTGCTATATGTGGTGGGGAGAAAGATGTCGATTAGTATTGGTAGTGGTTCTGGGCAAGGAGGCCGTAGTATTTTCAGTATTGGAAAAGCTCAAGTGACAAAGATGGATAAAAACTCCAAAAACAAGGTTAGTTTTTGTGTCTGCTGCTTTGTTCCATCGCTAATTTGATGTAATCTGGAAGATTATTTCTTGCTTCCATTGTATAGTAAAGGAGCTTTGACTGGGTTCATCATTGCAAAGCAACAGCAAAGCTGAGCTCAAGTAATCCTTTTTTTTGGTATACTGCAGGTTTTCTTTAAGGATGTAGCTGGTTGTGATGAAGCTAAACAAGAAATCATGGAATTTGTTCATTTCCTGAAAAATCCTGACAAATATGAAGCACTGGGAGCTAAAATACCGAAGGGTGCTCTTCTTTGTGGACCCCCTGGCACAGGAAAGACTCTCCTTGCTAAAGCTACTGCTGGAGAGTCTGGTGTACCGTTCTTGTCTATATCTGGTTCAGACTTCTTGGAAATGTTTGTTGGTGTTGGACCATCCAGGGTGAGAGGCTTATTTCAAGAAGCTCGGGAATGTGCACCTAGTATTGTATTTATTGATGAAATTGATGCAATTGGTCGTGCAAGAGGCCGTGGAGGGTATTCTGGTGGGAACAGTGAGCGTGAAAATACGTTGAATCAGTTGCTTGTAGAGATGGATGGGTTTGGAACAACAGCTGGGGTAGTTGTACTTGCAGGCACAAATAGACCTGACATCCTGGATAAGGCTTTGCTAAGACCAGGAAGATTTGATCGTCAGATAAGTATTGATAGGCCAGACATAAATGGCCGTGAACAAATATTCCGCATCTACCTTGCAAAGCTAAAACTGGATAAGGAGCCGTCGTTCTATTCACAAAGATTAGCTGCGCTGACACCTGGATTTGCTGGAGCAGATATTGCCAATATCTGTAACGAGGCTGCTCTAATTACTGCAAGAAGAGATGAGAAGCTGATTACAATGCAGCATTTTGAATCTGCAATTGATAGGGTAATTGGAGGCTTGGAGAAGAAAAATACGGTAAGATTCCATTTATCTCCAATCCAGTAGTTAAGTTAATCTCGCTGTATCTACTGTCCAGTGTAAATAATACTCCAACACTGGATGCAGCTAGTGGAAGGCATACCTTTCTTGATACGATGTGACTGTTAATTGAACTATAGATAAATGGACATATGGTACTGGTATCCATATTCTTAACTATGTACTTATTGATCTGTGTGTAGGTCATTAGCAAACTGGAGTGTCGAACCGTTGCTTACCATGAATCTGGTCATGCTGTTGCTGGATGGTTTTTGGAGCATGCAGAGCCACTCCTTAAAGTTACAATTGTACCTCGTGGAACAGCTGCTTTAGGCTTTGCCCAGTACGTACCAAGTGAGAATCTTTTGATGACAAAAGAACAGTTTTTTGACAGGACATGCATGACCCTAGGTGGCCGAGCCGCTGAGGAGGTAACACAACATCTCATAGATCCCTTGCTTGTATAGCCGAGTTTTGTTGTCGTAGCAAACTAGCGAGTGGCATAATTGTTTTTTCCTCCCCAGGTTTTGATTGGGAAGATCTCGACTGGTGCTCAGAATGATCTGGAGAAAGTTACTAAAATGACTTACGAGCAGGTTGCAGTATATGGCTTCAGTGAAAAGGTTGGGCTCGTATCTTTCCCTCAAAGGTATGATGGTTTTGGAATGGACAAGCCATATAGCGGGCAGACAGCATCCATGATTGACACTGAGGTGAGGGAATTGGTTGCCAAGGCCTACAACACCACTACTGAGCTGATAAGGAAGCACAAGGACAAAGTTGCCCAAGTTGCAGAGCTGTTGCTTGAGAAGGAGGTCCTCCATCAGGATGATCTGGTCCGGGTTCTAGGGGAGCGCCCATTCAAGCCAGACGAGCCAACAAATTATGATCGCTTCAAACAAGGTTTCATGGATTCTGAGGACAGTAAGAGTGCTGAAGTCGACCCATCATCATCCGTTGGCGAGGCAGTGCCAACATAACTTGGACAACACCGCATTACGCTGCACATAAAGATTTGGTAACTTTATTTGGCATGGCTGTATAAATGAATGCCTTTGTCAAGCCCTAGACTCCTATTTTGCTAATCGAGACGGCGTCGACTCTCCGCTGCTTACCCTGCAATTGGCACCACAAAAGGCCATGAGATTTTTCCTTGAATCCTGTTACCCAGCTCTGCTGTTGAAAAACCTGTGTTTCTGCGGCACTGTGGGCTAGCCAGAATGTTTTGCCCTGTTTCTTTTCCTCTGTAGTTTCGCTTCTTTGCATGACAATGGCAATTTGTTGGAGCAATGAATCAAGCAAATTACTAACCAGTGTTTCTTTCATGAACTGCACTGATATCATACAACTGCGTGCATGCAATTCTTGAACGTGTCAATACCAGACTAGAAGTAGAAGGTACACGACTCGTGCAAAGATTTCGTAAATCTGCTTGTCATGGCAAGCTGTATAAATGAATGCCTTTGTAAGCCCTTTGCTGATCGAAAACGCCGTCGACTTTCCGTAGGTGATCCTCTATCTAGTCAAAAAATCAATTCACTACCTTCCCCTGCAGTCGGTACGGCAAAATGCCATGATATTTCCTTGGATCTTTTTATTATGCGCTCTGCTGATGAAAAACAGGTGTTCCAGCTAGCCTGAATATTTTGCCCTGTTCGTTTTCCTTTGTAGTTTCACTCTTGCATGACGACGACGGCAATTTGTTGGAGAAATGAATCAAGACGGTTACTGGCCTATTATATTAATCAAGGAGAGAATAGAGTTACTAGTTTGTTTTACAATACGACACATGGATGGGCCAGTGTCAATTTGCTGGAGAAGCGAACGGAACAGCGTTTCTTGCGTCAACTGCAATGGAATGCCAGACCTGCAACAATCCTTTCATGTACGTAGTGTCAACTTTGAAGTAGCAGTAGTTGGGACGATTCACGACGCGGATTCATCACCAGAAAAGCGCCCTCGACCGAAAGCGCCGGACGCCGCCGTGCCGGGCACAAAACCTGCACGCTCGTGTGACAATCCAAGAATGGTCGTCCTGCGTATACTCCCTCCGTTCTTGAAAGAATGTACTTTCAACTTTGTTGGAGAGTCAAACTGTTTGAAAGTTTGATCAAGTTTGTGCAAAAATATATCAATATTTGTGAAACCAAATAGGTATATAATGAAAATATATTATATCGTAAATTGAATGTTACTAATTTGACGGCATAAATATTAATGTATTATTGTATAAATACAGTCAAACATAAAAAAGTTTGACTTTTCAAAAAAGTTGAAAGTACACTCTTTGAAGAAGGAAGAGAGTATGTGTAAATACACACGCCAAAATGAGAGACCATACAAGTGCCTAGGATCACGCGGGAGCAGTGCACATTGCAGCCATGTGTAGTGGGCAGCAACCCATCGGATCTGAAAGGGAAGTAAAGCAGCGTAGGAGGCGATGAGGTTGGGTCGGGCATCCTTCTCTTCCTTTGGAGACTTGCTGCGGAAAAGAAGATGGATGAACAGTTCGAGCACAACGCTAAACCCCCACCCCCAACCAACCAACCTGCCCGCCTTGAAATCCATGAATCTCCCCAGCCAGTTCCACGACATAGTCGCCTTCAGACTAGTCACAATGAAAGTAACTTAACTAGTAGCATCATACATTTCAATATAAAATTGCTTATGTGACATCTAATTAATGAGGAGAGAATGATTTGTGGTAACTTAGCTAGTTACTGTAACATCACACATTTCAAGACATAATGAGTCTATAGCCTAATAAATGAACTCTTTCATGATATCACTCATATGTTACTACCCACTATGGAGGTAGTAACATAGACTAGTAACATCGGCAAGTTAGTACTCTATGTTACTCTCCACTGTGAGCAGTCTCATAGTTAATAGTGTTGTATGTATGGTAACATAAATGTCTTCATTTATTACTTTATAGACTTATTTTGCATTGGGAAGCACTATATGATGGTAATATATTATATTACTCTATTTATCTCTCTCCTCATTAACTACTTGTCATCTCATCATTTTTGCTTATATGTCATTTATGTTACTAGGTATGTTATTCCCATTATGACCAGCCTAATAATCGAGCGCGCCAAATTAAAGGGCAGGCCAGACAGCCGGTGGGCGGATGGGAATGTGCTGCCAATCAGCAACAGGCTCCGACCACCTTCCTCCTCCGGCCGTCCATGGCCCAGCCCCATCCTATCTACCAGCGTCGTCGCTGTCGTCGCCGGTTCCAGTCGCTTGGCATGCAAGGAGGGCACTGGATACGGCAGGAAGGCGCCAAGGGAAAGGGAAACTTCCCACCTAGCTAGCCGTGTGATCCGCGGCCGTTCCACTTGGGCTCCCCTCCGGCCTTTAGTTCCAAAAGCGAGTGGTAGCAGGGCTCAACCACCTGTGATTCTAACGCGCCCCTGAGCTCCCCCGCAGTTTGGTGGAAGCGATCCACCTGTGATTGGAAGATATCTGAGTTTGGTCACACGAGTTGCACATATTATACGCGTATACAGTTGTTGGTTTAGCAACATGTCGTCGTCGGCAAAGTGACAGAAAAGAGCAAGCGGTAAAATAACATCGTAATCGTAACGTCGCTACATGTTTAAGAAAAGTTAAACGTCGGCGGTGATGGACAGTGAGATGCGGTGCTTCTTAAGTAACCCTCGCAGGTGCTGCGGTTTCAACGCTGCACGTAGGCCAAGTGCTCCTCAAGTTGCAGTTACGGCATAATTCTTCCTTCCCAAAGAAAAGCTGTGGTGCCATCAGTAGTACTAGACAGTAGCTCTTGAATTGAATGCTGCGCCGGGAGTCAATGCCTTTTGTTTGAATTCTCTTGTGGTTTTGTGCAACGTTTTCGTAGTAAATCACCTAAGCTTTGTGCAGTCCGTGCAAATATTTCCACGCAGTTCTTAGGCTAGTCATAGTGGGAAGTACCATACACTAGTATGCATATGACACTAATCTATATTACTATCTTCATAGTAGGAAGTAACATAAAGTAGTGTCATAAATTATTGTATTATAGACCACGTACGAAACGAGTGCGTACAACGAAAATAACCTGCAGAGAAGAAGCATTTTTGTCATTAAAAACCAAATCGTTTCTACATAGCCAAAGCGACCATAGTAAGGCGTACGCTCCCATCCTTATTAGCGTTTTGAATCTATTTAAAATACCGTCCAACCAATGACCAAAAATATTGGCAACACTTGTGGGCGGATACAAATTTGACGCTATTTGAATGACTGACCACGTAGGACGCACAAACGTGCATTGAAAAAAAAGGTGTTTGATTGTCTTGTTATGAGTATAAAAACAACACTTCTTACTTCCTGGCTAGTTGCGTCGTGTAAGGTTGTCTTTGGTTAGCACAACACCTCTATGAAGATACCACATGAATATTTTAACTTTTAGTGGAATCTTTGCCTTTCAGATTTTCTTGTTATTGCTCTCCGGTACCTCAGAATGCGTGAGCGCACGATACATAGAGTCTACCGTGAAAGACCCCGATGTAGTAAGGTTCCAACGAAATACATCACGGCCTTGCGTCAGGTTAATCAGATCCAGACGGGATAAGAGATTATGCCATGACATAAGTCAGGCGCCAACCAAATCCCGCCTGAACGAAATATTCGGCGGGGATGAGCTGAGCACCTGCGCAATAGTATTGTTCTTATCGCGAGCAATGTTGTACAAGGCTGGATATTATTCTCGGAGACTGGCATTGCCTAGCCAGATGTCTTCCCAGAAATGAATCTCCAACCCGTCCTTTATCGCAAAAGACCAAAAGCGAAAGAGTTGTTTCTTTGCCGCCATTAGGCCAGCCCAAAAGTGTGACCCGTCCTTTATCGCGAAAGACCCAAAGCGAAAGAGTTGTTGCTTTTAGAAGTGCTATGTGATGTTAACATATTATGTTACTCTAAACACCTTTCTCCTTATTAACTACATGTCACATAGGCAAATTTATCCTTGTTAAATTACTCCTACTATGACCAGCCTTATGAATGGTTCAGTAGGAGTACATACTACTACCTCCATCCTGATTTATTGATGATTTTCGTATTTTGTGCTAAAATTTGAACATAGATTTAATTGACAAAATGTTAATGCATGTTATAAAAAATTATATCGTTGGATTCGCATTTAAACATAGTTTTGAATGATATTATTGTTTGTGACATGCATTAACATTTTATTAACTGAATTTATGGTTAAAATTTGGCACAAAGTACTAAGGGGACCAATAAAGCAGGACGGATGTAGTATAGCGTAAAACTGATACTCACATCGTTTTTCTCTTCCCGAAGCAATGAAAGGAAAATCAATTCGTGCCCTATTCACGAGAAGGAATTACCGAACAATAAGTCAAGATATGAAAACCAGTTGTCCATTCCGCGGTATATACAAGTACTCGTATATTCCAATGGCAGCACAAACACCACATGTTCTGCGTGTTAATTAAGTCTTGGAAGTGCTAGAGAGAGGATTTGACTTGTAGGAAATTTAATTCCTCTTAATCCCCTTCACCACTCTGAATCCATGCAACCAAACAAACCGCCAGGTAGCACCGACTTCAGGGGAGTGGCATCGATGAAGAGCGGGTCCTGCATCACCGCCACCTCCATCACGACAACCGTGAATTGCCTTCATCGACGGGAGCTTCACAAACACTACATCCAAAGAAAAAACAGAAGACAACCAGAAAACCAGCTCTAGTCTCCCTTTCTTCCTCCATGGCTTCCACATGACACCGCTGACCAGTGACGTAGCTAGGAATTTGGGTTAGGGTGGTCCAACTGATATCTCTACTCCTATAAAATACCCAGTTGGTGATGCTGGTGTGTCTGTTATCCATCATTTTCGATCATTAGATCTGCATCTTGAAGGAAATATGCCCTAGAGGCAATAATAAAGTTATTATTTATTTCCTTATTTCATGATAAATGTTTATTATTCATGCTATAATTGTATTAACCGGAAACATAATACATATGTGAATACATAGACAAACAGAGTGTCACTAGTATGCCTCTACTTGACTAGCTCGTTGATCAAAGATGGTTAAGTTTCCTAACCATATACATGAGTTGTTATTTGATTAACGGGATCACATCATTAGGAGAATGATGTGATTGACTTGACCCATTCCGTTAGCTTAGAACTTGATCGTTTAGTTTGTTGCTATTGCTTTCTTCACGACTTATACATGTTCCTATGACTATGAGATTATGCAACTCCCGTTTATCGGAGGAACATTTTGTGTGCCACCAAACATCACAACGTAACTGTGTGATTATAAAGGTGCTCTACAGGTGTCTCCAAAGGTACTTGTTGGGTTGGCGTATTTCGAGATTAGGATTTGTCATTCCGATTGTCGGAGAGGTATCTCTGGACCCACTCGGTAATGCACATCACTATAAGCCTTGCAAGCATTGCAACTAATGAGTTAGTTGCGGGATGATGTATTACGGAACGAGTAAAGAGACTTGCCGGTAACGAGATTGAACTAGGTATTGAGATACCGACGATCGAATCTCGGGCAAGTAACATACCGATGACAAAGGGAACAACGTATGTTGCTATGCGGTCTGACCGATAAAGATCTTCGTAGAATATGTAGGAGCCAATATGGGCATCCAGGTCCCGCTATTAGTTATTGACCAGAGAGGTGTCTCGGTCATGTCTACATAGTTCTCGAACCCGTAGGGTCCGCATGCTTAACGTTCGTTGACGATATAGTACTATATGAGTTATGTATGTTGATGACCGAATGTTGTTCGAAGTCCGGGATGAGATCACGGACATGACGAGGAACTCCGGAATGGTCCGGAGATAAAGTTTGATATATGGGATAGTAGTGTTTGATCACCGGAAGGGTTCCGGAATTCACCGGAAGGGGTTCCGGATGTTTCCCGAAATGATTGGGCACGAGAACACTTTATATGGGCCAAAGGGGAAAGCCTACGAGGCTTTTGGAAAGTGCAAAAGGAAGTTTTGCGGAGACCAGAGGCTAGATGCCAGGAACCCTGGCGTCTAGGGGGTAGACACCGGGAACCCTGGCGTCTAGCCCTGGAGTCTGAGAAGGACTCTTGCCTTTCGGGTGAAACCGACTTTGAGGAGGCTTTTACTCCAAGTTTCGACCCCAGGGCTCAACATATAAATAGAGGGGTAGGGATAGCACCAAAGACACATCAGGAAACACCAAGCCGTGTGCCGGCAACCCCGTCCACTCTAGTTTATCCTCCGCCATAGTTTTTGTAGTGCTTACGCGAAGCCCTGCGAAGATTGTTTCACCAACACCGTCACCACGCCGTCGTGCTGCCGGAACTCATCTACTACTTTGCCCCTCTTTCTGGATCGAGAAGGCGAGGACGTCACCGAGCCGAACGTGTGCAGAACTCGGAGGTGCCGTGCTTTTGGTACTTGGATCGGTCGGACGTGAAGACGTACGATTACATCAACCGTGTTGATATAACGCTTCCGCGAACGGTCTACGAGGGTACGTAGACAATACTCTCCCCTCTCGTTGCTATGCATCACCATGATCTTGCGTGTGCATAGGAATTTTTTTAAAATTACTACGTTCCCCAACACATCTAACGACTGTGAGGTAAGTTATGACCTTTTTACAACAACAACCAACTCCTCTGCTCCAGTTTACAGAAAACCCCTTATTATCTTGAAACCAATCATCCCCCCTTCACCTCATCAAAACAGTATAAAGAATATATTTTGAGTGAAACATAATACATTTTTAGTGATATATGTATATCAAAACTAGAGTGTTTTCTTTCAAATTTGTGAACAAGTATTATTCTAGTTTGGATCCGTTGCAACACATGGGCACATTGCTAGTAAGAAAAATGTTTATCAACATTCTTTATTTCCACGTTTATAATTAGGGTTTATATTTTTTTTGCTAGAATTACATTGGCTATTGAATATGAGTTCCAGAGAGAAACTCAATGGCATGTGTGGAAATATAAATACCAAGTAGTTCCCTGGTCTCCGAGACTGGCTCATGTGTTGCACGATGACCCCGCTCTCCTGATCATTGAGCATTGTTATAGTAATAAGGATGCCGACAACAATGAGAGCGCATTGTGGGCGGAACAATGGTGTTGGGCTCACCCAACTAAATAACATACTTCAAGATCACATTGTCACAATGTTATAAGTATAATCATGAATGTGTTATGGTTACCGTATACTCATGTCCTTAGACCATGAGAATGTCATGTACCTTCACGCTGGACGATTTACTTTTGGGTTGTCAAACATTTACCCATAACAGGTTGATCATAACGAGAACTTTCAGGAATATCGAAAAGTGTATCTAGGAACTTGACAGTTCAAGATCGTGATTTGCTCCTCCAACAGTGGAGATATAGTCTCTGGGCCCTCTCGGTATACAATATCCATGATCACCTAGCCAGACATAGCGTGATATGATCACGGGAGTTCTGAATATGGAAACGAGAAATAGAACAAAACGGGTAACAAGGATAGCTCTGTATTGTGATCAAATTGTTGCTTCACAAGGATATCGATAAAGTCTCGCCTCAGGTTTTTTCATGTATTGCAAAGAAAACAAAATTGTGTGTGCAAACAACAGGTTCACTCGATAAATATATTCGTGTATGTATAGGAATCAATATAAGTGTCCAAATCATGCAATTGGTTATTGAATGGAAGGTGCTCTGGGTTATGTCTACACATTACCGAACCTGTGGGTTCACACGCTTAAGGATTATCAGTTTGTTAACAGGGACGGAGCTCCCATGTAGCCATTGGTGTCAATTGACACCAATGGATTTTGGCTTTTCAGCTAATACGTATTAAGAAAAAGTGCGTCTGACCCCAACTCAAAAATGCCATTGACCCCAGCCCAGCAACTAATCCCTAAAGCCTTTGCCCAAAGCCCATAACATTAATTAAGCTCTAAAAAATAAAACAACATGTGGCAGCAAACAATTACACAAAGGCCCGGCCGGCCGGCCCAATGCATATGCACGTTTCTATGGGTCTATCGAATTAATCCATGTACGCGGATATACGCCTGTACCTATACTGAAACGCGCGTCACTTGAATACGCGCCAGTCGAGGCGTACGAATCTCAGCGAGTTTTCTCTCCCCGGCGGTGATAGCCTAGGGTTTCGACATACTCCGGCGCCGCGGCCGGATCTTACCTTCTTTTCCCCGATCGAACCTGCTGGTGATCCCCTGGACTCGGGCTGATCAAGGGAGGCCCCTCGTGACCTTACCCGGCCTTGGTTATAGTGGTTTCTTCGGCAGATCGATCTAGGGTTTTCGTTGGCGGCGACTAGACTGCTCGGTTCATGGCGTCGGGATCAAGCTCGCAGGGGTGGCATGGCAAGGAGACGATGGAGGAGCTGCTAGCCAGGTTGAATTTGCAGGAGGAGGAAGATGATGATTTCGTGTGGGAGGAGGAGTTGCCGGATCTGGAGGCGCCGGCGAAGTGGCTAGCCATAGCCAGGGTACACACTACAAGGACTTTCAGCCCTAATGCTCTTTATGGGGACATGCGTGCAGCCTGGAATCCAGCGAAAACGGTGGTCTGGAGGAAGGTGAAGGACAACTTGTTCACAGCGCAGTTTGGTTGTCTAGGGGATTGGAATAAGGCCATGCTAGAGGGGCCATGGCTTTTCAAAGACCAAGCAGTGATTTTGGTGGAGTATGATGGGTTCAAAAACCTTGATAGCATCAAGTTGGATAAGTTGGCAGTTTGGGCGCAAATCCATCGTTTACCTGACAACTTTTTGATCGAGCCTGCAGTCAGGGGGATGGCATCGCGAATTGGCGAGGTGGAAGAAGTGCAGCTCAAGCTACCGGCAGGTTTCTTTGGTGAATTTGTCCGGGTGAGGGTGAAAATCGATATCAACGCAAAAATTAAGAGGTTTGTCACTGGAAAGAAGGGGGATGAACGAGTTAGATATCAAGTAAAATACGAGAAATTACCTGTCTTTTGCTTTAACTGTGGTGAATGCGGGCATTGGCACGAGGAGTGTGGTGATGGTGTTCATGATGAGACAAAGTTTGAGCGGGGTGACTTTGTTCTGGCTGACAATATTCGCTTCAGGCAACCTGGCAGAGGTGGTTTTGGTAACCAGAGGGGACGAGGCGGCCCAAGGAATGCAGGAGGAAGAGGTAGGGGGCGAGAGCAGTATAACCCCAATCAAAGTTGGCGCTTCAATGCATATCAGAATGAACCTCGCAGGGAGGCGGGGAGGCAGGATGAAGGAGAGGACAATGCAATGACCACAGAAGTATCGGGGCCAAGCGAGCCCAAGGGTATGATTGAGGAACCGACTGCTGCAACGCTGGGGGTAGTGGTGGCAAGTAACAAGAGGCAATCTTCGGACAAGAACCATCCAGAGACAGTTCAGTCGAGCGATGATGGAGAAGGGGACGTGGTCCCAGTGAGCTCTACAGCTCTTGTAATCTCTGGAAAGTCGGACGGGGTTCCACCGATGCCGCCTGTATATGTGTCTCCAAGGAAAGAGGTGAAGTGACGGAAGAAAGATGTTGGCAATAAAGGAGCCCTGTTTAAGGAGCTGTCTGATGCAGGGACACCGAGTATGGTGACAGATGGAGTGGAACGTGGCAAGGACCAGTATGATGGATCGGCGGGCTCCTCCGAGGAGTGCCGCCGGACGCAATGAGTTCATTTTGTTGGAACTGTCGCGGCGCGGGTAAAGCCGCGACAGTTCGTGAGCTTTGCGACTTTGCGAAGAAATTTACCCCTACCGTGTTGTGTATTGTTGAAACTCAAGTAAAGGGTGCACGTGTAGAAGCTTTAGCTAACACTTTGGGCTATGATAATGCCTATGCGATAGATAGTCAAGGAAGAAGTGGAGGAATAGGGATTTTTGGAATAATACAATAAATGTTGAGATCTTGGGTGATTCTGTTTATCATATTGATGCAAAGGTGGTAGAGGAAGGGAAAGACCCATGGAGGTTGACATGCGTGTATGGCGAGGCCCAGACACAACTGAGACACCAAACATGGGATCTCCTAAAGGGGTTGGCGTCTTTTAGCAACCTCCCTTGGCTGTGTTTGGGCGATTTTAACGAAGTTTTATGTCCGGATGAACATGAGGGAGCTGCTAATCGGAGTAATGCACAAATACAAGGTTTCCGGGATGCGGTTGACGTTTGCATGTTGATGGACTTGGGCTATCATGGCAGATTTTGGACCTTTGAGAAAAAAGTGACCAGGGGATCCTACACCCGCGCGAGGCTTGACAGAGCGATGGCCACAGCTGATTGGGCGGCGCTTTTCCCTATGGCCAAGGTTACAAACTTAACTTCGGCGTCCTCGGATCATGGACCAATACTCGTACAGTTTGAAGAGGTTTTACCACGCCCTAAACCGAGCTTCCGGTACGAAGTGATGTGGGAGTCACATGAATCATGACGTGACACTATCAGCTCAGGATGGAGCGAACTGCAAGCGGATCAAGGAGTTGAGGGGATTCGCAGAAAATTGGAGCTTCTGTCAAAGAACCTCTCGGCATGGGAGGATGCAACTTTTGGAAGTGTTAGGAAGGAGATCAAGAAGGCAAAAGCGGAGCTAGAGAGGCTTCGGAGTGTTCCGTCTAGGACTGCTCCAAATCACCTTGAGCAAAAGTTGAATGAACGACTGGTTGAGCTCTATCATAGGGAGGAGCTAATGTGGAGACAAAGATCGCGCATACAGTGGCTGACTGCGGGTGATCGCAACACAAATTTTTTTCACATGAGAGCAAATATGCGGCGTAGGAAGAATATGATTCGAGCTCTACACAATGCGCTGGGTATAAGAGTAGAGGACAAGGCTGAGATGAAACAACTTGTGACAGATTTCTATAAAACCTTGTACACGACGGAAGGTGTACAGGGGGTAGATGATGTATTACAACATGTGCCTCGGAAAGTGACACCAGAGATGAATGCTTCGCTTTGCGCTCCTTACACAAATGAGGAAGTAAAGCAGGCCCTGTTTCAGATGTTTCCTACGAAGGCACCGGGGCCAGATGGTTTTCCTGCACACTTCTATCAGCGCCACTGGGACATTTGTGGGGATGAAGTAACTAAAGTGGTGCTTCGGATCGTCCGTGGAGAGGAGACTGCTGCAAGCATTAATGATACGATACTCGTGTTGATACCCAAGGTACAAAATCCCACTCTACTTACCCAGTTTAGGCCTATCAGCCTTTGCAATGTGATTTATAAAATAGCTTCTAAAGTGGTGTCGAATAGATTGAAGTTGATATTGCCAGATATTATCTCAAAGGAGCAATCAGCCTTTGTTCCCGGGAGGTTGATCACGGATAATATTATTTGTGCGTATGAATGTTTGCACTTCATGAAGAGAAACAGATCCAAGACAAACAGCTTTTGTGCACTTAAGCTTGATATGATGAAGGCATATGACAGACTAGAGTGGCCTTATCTAAAGGCAATTATGGTTAAGCTTGGCTTTGCACCAGATTGGATCCATACAGTTATGAGCATGATCACTTCTGTTTCATTCTCGGTCTTGTTTAATGGAGAAAGATTAGAGAGCTTCTCACCTTCCAGGGGTATCAGGCAGGGAGATCCTATTTCCCCTTACTTATTCTTGATTGCAGCGGAGGGCCTTTCGTGCCTTTTAAAACACAGTTCTCAGTCATTAGTGCTCGATGGCATAAAGGTGGCGCCCACGGCTCCGGTAGTGAACCACCTTTTGTTTGCTGATGACAGCCTGTTGCTTTTCAAGTCTAGTGTCCAGGGGGCAAATGAGGTTTCAAACCTACTTGATGCATATTGCTTGGCTTCGGGCCAAAGGGTAAACTATGATAAATCGTCCATATTTTTCAGTAAGGGATGCCTGGAGACCCTTAGGGTGGAGATAAAGAATATACTTAATGTGCAGAATGAGTCTTTGAGTGAAAAGTATTTGGGTCTGCCGACCGGTGTTGGACAGTCCAAAAATGGCACCTTCAAATATTTACGAGACAGAGTTTGGGAAAGGATAAAGGGATGGATGGAGAAACTTTTATCAGTGGCAGGAAAGGAGGTTCTCATAAAATCTGTGGCTCAAGCTTTACCAGTTTTTTCGATGTCTTGCTTCAGATTACCTCGAGGCCTTTGTGGAAGCATTACGTCACCCATTCGTCAATTTTGGTGGGGGAGCAAGAGAGGCAAGAGGAAACCATATTGGGTAGCTTGGGATTTGATGACCCGACCGAAAAGTTTGGGAGGACTTGGCTTTCGGGATATAGAAATCTTCAACTTGGCACTTTTGTCTCGGCAAATTTGGAGATTATTGAATGATCCCTCCTCTCTTAGTGCACAAATCCTTAAAGCATCATATTTTCCACAATGTACAGTCCTTGAAGCTCAACTAGGTCCACATCCTTCTCAGGTGTGGCGATCTATACTTGATGGGAGAGATATTATCACCCAAGGAGCTATCCGACGTATTGGTGATGGAACTACCACGAACATATGGCAACATAGTTGGATCCCAAGGGACAGAATGATGAAGCCGGTGGCCTCCTTAGTTGCTGACCCACCGCAACTGGTTTCTGATCTGATCGACCACACTAGAGCTGCGTGGCGAGAGGACTTGCTTAGACAGGTGTTCATACCCATTGATGTGGAGGCGATCTTGCAAATACCGCTCTGTACACGGCGTGTGGACGATTTCTGGGCATGGAATGATGATCCAAGGGGGCGTTTTTCTGTACGGTCAGCTTATAAGATGATTGTCAAGATCAAGATTGGGCGCGAGGCATGGCTGGAGGAAAGGGAGGATCCTTCCAACTCTGAACATGAGATGAGGGGGTGGAACTCGCTATGGAACATGTCAGTGCCACCGAAACTGCGCTTTTTCACTTGGCGATTGGCGCAACACTCACTCCCTACGGGAGATGTCCTAAACCATCGTCATATGGCCACTACGAGTGCTTGCTCCCTATGCGAAGGGCAGGATAGCTGGCGGCATTCTTTGCTGGAGTGTAATGTGTCTAGGTGTGTGTGGGCACTTTCAGAAGCCGAGATGGTCGAGCACATGTGGGCAACCTCAGAACCTGACGCACGGCTGTGGCTCTTTGCCATGAATGACTCTCTTCCACCGGAGCAAGTTCAGTTGATGATTGTTACTTTATGGGCGATTTGGAGTGCAAGACGGAAAGCTATACATGAGGATATATACCAGACTCCGTTTGCCACTGACAACTTCATCAAAGCTTACTTATCAGACATAGAGTTTTTGAAGAAGAAGAAGGAGGAAGCACATGGGATAGCAGTACCACGACCCCGTACGTGGATTCCACCACCAATAGATTACTACAAACTCAATGTGGACGCGGCCGTGTCACGCCCAGGTACGTTTGGCGCAGTTGGTGTGGTTTGCAGGGATGAGAGAGGTTTGTTCATGGGAGCGTCAGCTCTCGTTTTCAGAGGACTGCACAACCCCCAAGTGCTAGAAGCACTAGCTGTTCGGGAGGCATTAGCACTTTCAGAAGATCTCTATATCAACCATTTACTTGTTGCCTCCGATTGCAAGGTGGTGGTAGATGCAATCAGACAGGGAAGCTCAGCAGAATTTGGAGCCATTGTCGAGGAAATCAAGACTAGAGTAACTACCTTTATTTCATGTTCGTTTACTCATGAGTATAGGACCTCCAATACGGAGGCCCATAATCTCGCAAAGCATGCGTTATCTTTAGGGTTTGGCCGACACACTTGGCTAGGACAACCCGGCGATCTTCTTTTTGTACCTATGAACATTATGATTCAGTAATAAAGCTTTGTGAGATTCTCAAAAAAAAACCTATACTGAACAGACGGACGCCCTTGCCCTCGTCTCTTCGTCTCCTCATCCCGATCCCTAATTCTGCAGCCGCCGCAGCGAATCAGTGGCGAACGACGGAGAACTTGACGCTGTTTCATCTGGGGAATGTTGACATCGGCTGACCGATCTGCCAGACCGCAACTGCTTAATCTATAATCTGCAAGTTCTTCCCATCCCAGGTAATCTGCAGTCTATCTCTCTTGCTCTCTAGATTGTACAACTCTACATGTGCTTTGATTTCTTGATGACTACTGGATAAGTAATTTTAGTTTCTTCTCTTTGATTTGACTAAGACCAGGAGGATATGGATACATTTTCGTTGAAAGGGAAATGACCAGCACCAGATAGTAATGTGGCAGGGACTTCAAGGCCAGTTAAACCAAGACAAGATCTTGCATCAAATATTGGTATTACTCCTCCGCCTCCGGCAGAAATTAACTTAGATGAACTTCCTCATGATCCAGCTAATCGAAAAAGAATAGGGCAGTACACAAAGAATCCTAAGAAGCAAGATGAGATTTTTTTCTCGAATACGCATAGCATGCGTATCTTGTATTAAAGAAGAAAGGGGTACAAGGACCCTCCACCGGGGTTTTTACAACACACCAACACCACTGAGGGTGCTACGTAACACCCTCACCACCGTACCCTAGACTAGCTCTACGTCTCGTCCATAGCCCACATGTGAAGCTGCTCAAAGAAGGATCCCATGTCCGTCCTTATGAGGCCCGCCATCTTCCAAGTTCTACCCTCAGAAAGGTACCTACGAACTAGTTTAGTAAGTGAAGGGGAGTCCCCGTCGAAGACAATCCCATTGCGATGCTTCCAAAGCTCCCAAAGAGCGAGAATGATGATAGCTCTCACATCCTTATCCGGCATACCCTCAATAGCCTTGTTGAGCAGCCAGTCCGGCAGTGTGTTGTCCGGTGCAGGGGTCCATCCTGGCTTGCCCAACGCCGTGCAAATCTGGAACCAGAATCCTCTGGAGAAAGCACATTGCAGCATGATATGGTTCATTGTTTCCTCCTCTTGGTCGCAAAGTGGGCAAGTGTCCTGGTGCGGCATGCCCCTCCTGGCCAAACGATCGGAAGTCCAGCAGCGGTTGCGAATGGCAAGCCATAGGAAGAATCGGCATTGCAGGGGGGCACGGTTCTTCCATGTCAACGCGGCCGTCGGGGCTACCTCTCGACCCATGAACTTGGCCGCGTACGTTGAGCGGGCGGAATACCTCCCATTGCGCTCCCATGCCCAGGTGATCGTGTCCGGTACTCCCTCCCGGAGTTGCACCACGTCCACACGAGTCCACAGCTCCATGAATTCCCTGATCGCCGGTCCGTCCATGTCAGGGCCAACCTCATGTGCCCAGATCCGCTTGTTATCGCCTCACTGACATGGAGCCGCTTCCGAATGTGTTTAGGGATGCAGGAGTGGATGTTTGGGGCAATTTCCTCGATCCTAAGTCCATCAAGCCACCTGTCCTCCCAAAACAAAGCGTCACCGCCGTCACCAATCGTCATGTGCATTGCCGCATTGCATAACTGCCTGGCTTCTTTCGGTATTGGCATTGTGAACTCGCTCCATGGCCTCGAGCTGTCGGTCCGAGCTAGCCACGGCCACCTGGCCTGCATGGCCGTGTTCATCCACTTTATATCCGGCACGCCTAGACCACCGGCCCACTTAGGGGTACAGACCTCCGGCCATGCCACCGCACAGTTACCCCCATTCGCCTCGGCTTTGCCACACCAGAGGAATCCTCTTAGAATTTTGTTAATATCCTTTATCGTCTTGGCCGGAAGCTCGAACGCCAACATCGCATGGATCGGCATCACCGACAGGACAGACTTGACGAGGAGCAGTCGGCCGCTCTTCGGTAGAGCAGATGCACGCCAGGTGGGCAGGTGAAAGAACATGCGGTGCCCCCATGTTTGGTTTTGGTAATTGATGACAATCTCTATGGACTAATGGTTTCCTTGAGTTATATTTCAAGGTTTTGTCCATAGGCTTTTCTTGGAGTGCATGTGTTGATTTCAAGGAGAGTTTGTGTCGACCAAGGTGTTATTCAAGGAATTATCCAAAGATTGGTCATGTGAGAGTTGAGCTTATTGCAAGCATGTCTTGAAGAAGAAGATCGTGTGATCATTCATGTCTACCTTCAAGACATCATTCAAATGAAGAGAATTGGAAAGGTTCAAGGTTGATCAAGACTAAGTCAAGAGTGAATCAAGTTGATCAACTCACAAAGCGCAGAAGATGTACCGAGAGGGATCAAGTGATCCCATGGTATGGTAAGAATTGTCAATTACGCTTTGTGTACTAACCCATGGTCTTCGTGAGAGTTCTTTGTGGGGTTAGGTTGCGGTGTGCAAGTTCAAGTGGAGCATCACGAAGAGATCAAATTCTTGAAGCTTTCCGTCCTTTGTGGTGATAATGGACTTGTGAAGATGTGCGGAAGAGTGGCTCACCCATAGTGGAGTATGGGGGAGCAATCAACTAGTCTTCATCGAGTCAACACAATCAAGAAAGGTGGTCCAACTTGAGAGAGTCAAGATTGTCATCATCTAGCTTAAGTGGACCATGTGCAAGGCAAAGGTTTGCCCTTGATAGGTTTTCTATTTTACCGGTCTCATGATGGTAGTTGGGAGACCGGGTTATAGGATCGATTGCCGTACTATCAAGGGGGGCTCTCGATGAGTAGCTTGATCGTATCGTTCGTAGAGAGCTCAAACCATTGCATCCTTGCATCATATTTCTTGGTTCTTGTTTGGTTCTCTTTGTGAGTCTTAGAGCTTATGGTCATCTTGATGACAAGCCTGAGTTCATCGAAAACGGAGTTCGCATGCATCTTCTATGATGTTTTTGATGTTGGAGGTTTTGCCGATTCTTCTCGGTTGGAGGTTTCACTCCTCTTTTTGTTAGGCATACCTCCCCCGCCTCTTCTTACTATTACCAGTCGCTGTTTTGATGCTACTCGTTGTCTTGTTTCCAACAAGCTTGAGTTTGCTTAATTCGGAGCTCATATGCAGAAGTTATGGCAGTTCTTGTTTTCTTGGAAGTGGTTTTTGTCTGGTCCCAGCGGTAGTACCACGAGCCCCAGCGGTAGTACCGCTTGGAGCTCTCAGCCGTTGTACCGCTGCTTCCGGGCGGTGGTACCGCCATCTTGCTCAGCAAAGACTTGGGCGGTTGTTCCGGCCAGGCACCGCCCAAGTACCGGTCAGGCCTCTGTTTTAATGCGGTACTCGGGCGGTGGTGGCCCTGTTGGTTCGGTCGTACCGGTACCACCGGTGTCCGGAGCGGTTCTACCGCTCAGGACTTAGCCGCCCGAGCGCTCAAGGCCATGCGGTTGCACCGGCCCGGTACCGCTCGACTACCGCACTCAGGGGTGACTCCCTTCTGTTCCTATGCGGTGGTTGAGCGGTGGCTGGGCGGTTGCTCCGGTTGTTCTTCTCAACCGGTGCTACCGCCTGGTCGCCCGGTTGTACCGCCTGGTAGGGTTCTGCACGTATACTGTGAGTCCCGGTTGTATCGGGACCAGGAGCGGTAGTACCGCTCGTGTGCGGGCTGAGCACATAACGGTTGGATTTTCCCCCTCCTATAAAAGGGGGTCTTCTTCCCCAATGAACCTTATCCTTTGAGCTTGTGTTCTTCCCCCATTGTTGACCTTCTTCGAGCTTGCTAACTCTCAATCCCTCCATGGTTTCTTGCTAGTTTTTGAGGGAAAAGAGAGAGGAGATCTAGATCCACATTTCCACCAATCACTTTCTCCTCTATGTGAGGGGAACCCCTTGGATTTAGATCTTGGAGTTCTTTGTGTTCTCTTTCTTGTTCTTCCTCTCATTTTCCTCCCTAGCATTAGTTGCTTCGGTGGGATTTGAGAGAGAAGGACTTGGGCACTCCGTGTGCCCTTGCCATTGCATTTGGTGCATCGGTTTGAGTTCTCCACGGTGATACGTGGAAGTTACAAGTTGAGAAGCTTATTACTCTTGGGTGATTGGTACCCTTGAGCTTGTTCCTCTTGGGTGCTTGGGCGCCCTAGACGGTTGTTGGTGTTCGGAGCTCAATCATTGTGGTGTAAAGCTCCGGGCAAGCGTCGGGGTCTCCAATTAGGTTGTGGAGATCGCCCCGAGCAATTTGACGGGTTTCGATGACCGCCCCCAAGGGTTGCCAAAGTGTACGGGTTCGGTGACCGCCCCAAGGGTTTCCATTTGTACGGGTTCGGTGACCGCCCTCAAGGGTGCCTTAGTGGAATCACGGCATCTTGCATTGTGCGAGGGCATGAGGAGATTACGGTGGCCCTAGTGGCTTCTTGGGGAGCATTGTGCCTCCACACCGCTCCAAACGGAGATTGGCATCCGCAAGGGTGTGAACTTCGGGATACATCGTCGTCTCCGCGTGCCTCGGTTATCTCTTACCCGAGCTCTTTACTTATGCACTTTACTTTGTGATAGCCATATTGTTTCTTGTCATATATCTTGCTATCACCTAGTAGTTTATCTTGCTTAGCATAAGTTGTTGGTGCACATAGGTGAGCCTAGTTGTTGTAGGTTTTGTGCTTGACAAATTAACCACTAGGTTTATTCCGCATTTGTTCAAGCCTAAATCGTAATTATTTTAAAAGCGCCTATTCACCCCCCCTCTAGGCGACATCCACGATCTTTTAATTGGTATCAGAGCCCCGTCTCTCTTTATAGGGCTTAACCGCCTAGAGAGTAAGGATGTCGACTAGGGGATTAGGATTCTCTGACACTCTTAGTTTCGATGGCACAAATTTTGATGTTTGGGTAATTCGCATGCTTAATCTCTTTAGGGTCATGGACCCAAATTTAGAGCGAATTGTAGATATGGGTTTTTCTCCTCCAAAGGATCCCCAAAGATTATCTTTAGAGGATGAGAAAAACTCTTATCTCAATGCTCAAGCTTCTAATGTGCTTTTCGATGCTTTGAGCAATGTAGTTATATTTCAACTCATGCCGTTCTGGTATGCGCATGAGTTGTGGACGAAGCTTCAAAAAAAATATGGTGTGTCCAAGATTTGTGGGGATGATTGTTCTTCCTCCACCTTCGGTCGTATAGTCTTCTCAACTTCTTCTACTTCACCTACATGTGGTTTTCCACAAGGTAATGATATGGTGAGTAGTGTTGGTCATTGCAATGATGATAGTATGCTTATTGTGGATGATCCTTCATCACTATCTTATTGCAATGCTCCTTCTTTGGGCTTTAACACTTCGCGAACTCGAAATGCTTCATATGCTTGTGTTGATAGTCCTTTCATATCATGTAGAAATTGCTTGACTAAATCTCATGATGATATGTTTACTATGCCTTGTTGCCATGATAAAAATGCATATATTTCCTCGAATTGTTGTGCTAACAATGTAGAGGAAACCCAACACCCCATGGAACAAGATGTGGTCTTGAATGGTCCTTCAACGGATCCTACATCATCATCTATTGCATTTTGCCTTATGGACAAGGCTTCAAAGGTATCTCCCACTTTGAATCCCAATATATCTTGTGATGATATTGATGATGGCAAGAGTGATGATGATGTTGATTATGATGAAGAGAATGATGATGTTGCCTCCTTAAAATTAAGGGGGAAATGATTTTTAAAGCTCTTCTTAAGAATAAAATTGCTCATTCCAACTTCATGGAAATCATGTCTATTGCTATTGAGGGCAAGAAATATATTGATGAGTTGGAATCTCGTCTTGAGGAGCATGAGGTCACCATTGATCAAATGGAAGGTCATGAGCGTGATTACGCTAATGAGATTGCGGACCTCTCTCAAGCTCTTGAACTTGAACAAACCACCAAGGAATCTCTTGAGAAGACTTTTGCTCTAGAATTATCTAGAGTGAGGGAATCTCGTGATAGAGCTCTTGAGGTGGCCAATGATTTTGAAACTAAAAATGAGGAGCTTGAAGTTGCGCATGCTAAACTCCTTGAGGACTTTGAGCACCTCGAAAATGGCTCAATGGTCATTAAGAGTGAGCTCATCAAACTCACCGAGTCTCATGCTCAACTTAAAGCTTCATATTCAAGAGAGCTTGCCAAGTTGTCTTCTCCTCTTGTTTCTAATGATGATGCTTGTGCCACTAACTCTATCTCTTGTGAAGCATCCATATTGAAGGAGAATGTTGAGCTAAGGTCTCAACTTGAGTTGCTATCTAGCAATTATGGGATGTTGGAAGAAAATCATGTAAAGCTCACAAGCTCTCATGATGATCTTCTAGTATCCCATAATGTGCTAAAGTTAGCTCATGAGGCCATGCTTGCTAAGGTAACATCTAGTGAGCCTCATGTGGATACTAGCACCACTTTTATTCAAAATGCTATATTGCCTTGTGCTAGTCCTCGCGATTCATCCATGCATAACATTGGTACATCTTGTGATGAATTGCTTTCCTTGCCTTGTTGCTCTAAAGATGAATCTTATACTTCCTCTAGTTCTTGTGTTGAGACTAACCATGTAGAGGAAATCAAAGAGCTCAAGGCCCAAGTCACTTCTTTGAAGAAAGACTTGGAAAAGAGTCATGAAGGGAAATTCACAATCAACAATATCTTGAGTGTGCAAAAATCCCCCAATGACAAAGGTGGACTTGGATTCAACTCCAACAAGAAGAATAAGTCCAAGGTGAACAAAAAGAAGGGCCAAGAACAAGTCAAGAATTCGGCCAAGATTGTTTGCTTCAAGTGCAAAGTAGAAGGGCATCATGTTAGATCTTGCCCATTGAAGAAGAAGCCCATTAGTGACAAGCAACAAGGGAAGCGGCCACAAGTACACTCTCATTCTCAACCTCAAGTTGAAGAAAAGCCTCTTCCCAAGAAGACTCAAGCTTATGCTTCTCAAGTTGAGAAATCAAGTGAGAAGAAAGTGAAGAGTAGACGTTGCTACCTATGTCGCGAGAAAGGTCACCTCGCCTCTTCATGGACTAGTGGTAACTTATCGAACCCAATTATTATTGATGATGTCTATTCTCTTGGGAAGGATAAGGTTGGCAATGTGGTTGCCAAGTTTGTTGGTACTCAAAGTGGTTTGAAGCAAAGAACCATTTGGGTAGCCAAGCCTATTGCGACTAACCTCTTAGGACCCAACTTGGTTGGGGACCAACAAGCTCAAACTTGATCAATAGGTGATGATGGAGGTCATTGGAGACTTGGCTACATTATGAAGAATTAAGGGGACTTCATCATTTTTATTGTCTCAAGCCAAGTCAATTGAATCATCAAGATTATATCTTATATCCAATGTGCCTCCCTGCGGTAACTTGTACCTCAATTGCTTACATTGAAAGTTACTTGCCCCCTTGCATGTTTTGGTTTTGTTCCTTGCATGTGTTTGTATATGTTGTGCTTCCAACTTGATTATCTTAAGCAATCAAGTATGTGTGTGTTGGTTTGCACATCATGTACGTGTGTGTCATGCGTTGAGCCTTTTGCATCTTGTTTATTTCTTAGTTGGCTCTTGTGAGAGATTAATGGAATATCCCATTATGGGGGAGTGATGTGCTTTGTGCACTTCACAATCCTATAAAGGTGGGTACATGGGGAATACCACTTAGTATTGATATTGCAAGCTTATCTAGTCACTATGTGGTATGTCTTCTCATGAGAAATTCAAATTCTAAATAGTCCATTAATTATCTCTTGTTGGATCCTTTAATTGCCTCTTGTCTATCTTTAATTGGTATCACATTATGGGGGAGTAATATGCTATGTGTATATTACTAGCCTAGAAAATGTGTACATTTGAGATATTGTCATCTAGAGTTGATATTGTAAATTATCTTGTTCCTAGGTGGCATGTTAGCTCTACAAGTTGCAATTTGCTTGTTGTTTGGTGTGAAGATGATGTCGGATATCCTTGATATCTACCACCGGGAACTATTTCCATTTACTTCTTGTATTTTTACAATTGGTACTCACTTTTGTGGTAGAATTTATTGATCATCTTTACATTGACTTTTTCCTTTTATTTGCCTTTTCTCTTGCCAAGGATTGTATCAACTCCCTTTGTCTTCCATACCACTTGTGGATCTTTTTTTTCTTGATCTTGTCTAGTGTTTTCTAGATATAGTGAAAGTGGTGATCCCACCTTGTGCATTTTGTATTCAAATGCAATTTCTCTAATGCACTAGTCTTGGGGGAGCTATCCTATTTTCTATAAAACACTCACCTTGTGATCCTTTTCAAGTGTGTGTTGGTGGAATGCAAATCGTTTCTTTTGGTACTTGTGCCATCATGAAACTTTGTACAGCACTTGGTTTGTTTGGAACCATTCTCTTTTTTGGGAGTTTGACATCTTTGTTTTTGTGTATCAATGGATATCTCATTCCTTGATGTATCGTTTAATGATATCCTCCAAGTGGTGATTTATTCATTCGGTATCCTTTCTTCACTTGGTATTTCTTTTTTCTTTTGGTATCGATTCTTGAAAGTCTTGAGCATGCATATTAACTTCGTGTAGTATCTTTGGCATGCTTTCTTTCTTTGACCAAATATATAGGGGAAGCTCCACCAAGTCTCAAATTGGATGAGATGTGCATGAAATTTATTTTCGTATCTATATGCACATTTTTATGTGGAGTTTGTCCTATGTATTGTCGGTTCTCTAACTCTTTGGTCCCAATGAGTTTGGGTACCATTTTGTTTGTGTTGTTGTTCTAGGAACAATTTGAGATACATTGGAAGCTCGGCTCACTCACGAGGAAGGTGTTGTCATCATGTGCTTATTGGAGTAGAGCTAGGATGATCAATGAACTACTATCCACCTTCAATTGGTATCTACTACATCCGTCCAATGTTAACTCGGTAACAAGTATCTTCATATTCTTCATGCACACATTTCTTGTATCAACCTTGTGTAGGTTGTATCATGGCATGTTATTCATTCATTCTTGTGATACTTGTTTTCTTTCTCAAAGCATCCCAACAATGATCTCTTGTTGCTAGTTATGATGTCTTTATTGTTTGTGTGTGGACTTCATTTATATACAATAAGACCATATCTAGCCATGAGCTATGCTTCCAAGCAAATATCTTATTGGTATATGTATGACCTCCCTTTGGATATCTTGTTCCTCGTGTTGTAACTATTTCGGGTGTACATCCTTCTTTGTAGATATATATCATCATGATTTCGTCTACCTAGAATCTTATACACTTGAGAGAAGTTGCATATCTAGTTGATATCCTTTCTTTCACGGCCACCTTGTCTTTCTTATGTTATTTCTTTGGTGGCTCCATGAAAGCTTTTGCCTTGAGTGTGTGTCTTCTATCGTTGCATCTTGATGCACTCTTGTGTGTGGTGAAGATTATTTTCCTCATGCTTATCTTTACGAGGCTTTTGCCATCTTAATTGGTATCCCTCGTCTTGATGAGGCTTTCATCTTCTATCTTCACCATGGGTTGTCACAAGCATAGGTTCTTAACATGCTTATTAGTAAGCTTGTGAACCCATTTGCTAGTTGTGTGTGGGAATGATAGGCCTTGCACCGTGTGCCTCATTCTTTCAAGACTTTATTGATGCCTAATTCTCATCCATACATGAGTCTTCTCAAGTGCATTGCCTTGACTCTCACACATCTTTTTGGTTGAGCCCATTCTTAAGTTGCCTCTTTTACTTGTTGCTCAACCATGTGTTTGTCGCAAGTACTAGGCTTAGTTTCCTATTTGGTCTCTTGCACTTGTTGTAAGTTTCTATTGATTTTGGGGGAGCTATGATCCTATTTTGTGCACTTTGTATCCAAATACAAAAATCCTTGATGTGCACAAATCATGGGGAGCTTCTCTAGTTTCTCCAGAACTCTGCTCCGCTCTTATCATAATATCTTTCTTTCTTGTGGCTCGTAGGATCATTGGCCTAGTTGGTTCAAGTGGTATCTTTTGATAACTTGCTTCAATTGGTATCTTTTGATCACTTGATTGCTTGTGTCTCTGTCGATTATGTCTTTGTGGCATATCTTCCTTTAGCAATCTTTGGGCCTCAATATAGTTTGTCTTCCTCCAAGTATTTACCGTTGGATATGTGTATTGCATTCCTCTCTCTTGTTGAGAAATACACAACTTCTGGAGGAACTCAATCTATATTGGCCTTCTAAGCTTTTCGCCCATTTTGGCAATCGATGCCAATGGGGGAGAAGTTTCAGAGAGTTTTGTGGAGGTTTCAGAGGGTTTTGTGGAGAAGTCTTCAGACCGGGTTATAGGATCGATTGCCGTACTATCAAGGGGGGCTCTCGATGAGTAGCTTGATCGTATCGTTCGTAGAGAGCTCAAACCATTGCATCCTTGCATCATCTTTCTTGGTTCTTGTTTGGTTCTCTTTGTGAGTCTTAGAGCTTATGGTCATCTTGATGACAAGCCCGAGTTCATTGAAAACGGAGTTCGCATGCATCTTCTATGATGTTTTCGATGTTGGAGGTTTTGCCGATTCTTCTCGGTTGGAGGTTTCACTCCTCTTTTTGTTAGGCATACCTCCCCTGCCTCTTCTTACTATTACCAATCGCTGTTTTGATGCTACTCGCCGTCTTGTTTCCAACAAGCTTGAGTTTGCTCAATTCGGAGCTCATATGCAGAAGTTATGGCAGTTCTTGTTTTCTTGGAAGTGGTTTTTGTCTGGTCCCAGCGGTAGTACCACGAGCCCCAGCGGTAGTACCCCTTGGAGCTCTCAGTCATTGTACTGCTGCTTCCGGGCGGTGGTACCGCTATCTTGCTCAGCAAAGACTTGGGTGGTTGTTCCGGCCAGGCACCGCCCTAGTACCGGTCAGGCCTCTGTTTTGATGCGGTACTCGGGCGGTGGTGGCCCGGTTGGTCCGGTCGTACCGGTACCACCGGTGTCCGGAGCGGTTCTACCGCTCAGGACTTAGCCGCCCAAGCGCTCAAGGCCATGCGGTTGCACCGGCCCGGTACTGCTCGACTACCGCACTCAGGGGTGACTCCCTTCTGTTCCTATGCGGTGGTTGAGCGGTGGCTGGGCGGTTGCTCCGGTTGTTCTTCTCAACCGGTGCTACCGCCTGGTCGCCCGGTTTTACCGCCTGGTAGGGTTCTGCATGTATACTGTGAGTCCCGGTTGTACCGGGACCAGGAGCGGTAGTACCGCTCGTGTGCGGGCTGAGCACATAACGTTTGGATTTCCCCCCTCCTATAAAAGGGGGTCTTCTTCCCCAATGAACCTTATCCTTTGAGCTCGTGTTCTTCCCCCATTGTTGATCTTCTTCGAGCTTGCTAACTCTCAATCCCTCCATGGTTTCTTGCTAGTTTTTGAGGGAAAAGAGAGAGGAGATCTAGATCCACATTTCCACCAATCACTTTCTCCTCTATGTGAGGGGAACCCCTTGGATTTAGATCTTGGAGTTCTTTGTGTTCTCTTTCTTGTTCTTCCTCTCATTTTCCTCCCTAGCATTAGTTGCTTCGGTGGGATTTGAGAGAGAAGGACTTGGGCACTTCGTGTGCCCTTGCCATTGCATTTGGTGCATCGGTTTGAGTTCTCCACGGTGATACGTGGAAGTTACAAGTTGATAAGCTTATTACTCTTGGGTGCTTGGTACTCTTGAGTTTGTTCCTCTTGGGTGCTTGGGCGCCCTAGACGGTTGTTGGTGTTCGGAGCTCAATCATTGTGGTGTAAAGCTCCGGGCAAGCGTCGGGGTCTCTAATTAGGTTGTGGAGATCGCCCTGAGCAATTTGACGGGTTTCGGTGACCGCCCCAAGGGTTGCCAAAGTGTACGGGTTCGGTGACCGCCCCCAAGGGTTGCCATTTGTACGGGTTCGGTGACCGCCCTCAAGGGTCCCTTAGTGGAATCACGACATCTTGCATTGTGCGAGGGCGTGAGGAGATTACGGTGGCCCTAGTGGCTTCTTGGGGAGCATTGTGCCTCCACACCGCTCCAAACAGAGATTAGCATCCGCAAGGGTGTGAACTTCGGGATACATCATCGTCTCCGCGTGCCTCGGTTATCTCTTACCCGAGCTCTTTACTTATGCACTTTACTTTGTGATAGCCATATTGTTTCTTGTCATATATCTTGCTATCACCTAGTAGTTTATCTTGCTTAGCATAAGTTGTTGGTGCACATAGGTGAGCCTAGTTGTTTTAGGTTTTGTGCTTGACAAATTAGCCGCTAGGTTTATTCCGCATTTGTTCAAGCCTAAACCGTAATTATTTTAAAAGCGCCTATTCACCCCCCCTCTAGGCGACATCCACGATCTTTCAGCAGGCTTGCCGCGATGTGGTCGACAAGTCCTTGGAGCTGCGCCGCGGATTGCCGGCGGATGGTCAACGGGAGGCCGAGGTACTTTATCGGGAACCGGCCGATGGAGAAACCAAGGATGTTCATGACCATATCCATCTGTGCCTGCGAGCATCTGATCGGGAGGGCCGCGCTTTTCGTCAGGTTGACGCGGAGCCCCGAGGCAGCAGCAAAAGTATCTAGGATCAAAGAGCATGCCCGCAGGTCCATCCGATGTGGCTTGAGAAAGAGCATAACATCATCCGCAAACATGGAGATTCTAGTCCGCATGCCTGATGGGGCTAAAGGCGTGAGCAGATGCATCTCCGAAGCTCGCTGAAAGAGACGGTGAAGCGGCTCCATGACCAAAAGGAAGAGCATGGGCGAAATCGGGTTGCCTTGCCGTAGGCCACACTTGTTGTAGATGGGCATACCCGGCACCCCATTTAGCATGATCCGTGTGGATGAAGTAGCAAGCAATCCACAAACCCACTGTATCTACCTTCGACCAAAGCCCATAGTATGCATAACCTCCAACAAGAACGGCCACTGAACCGAATCAAATGCTTTTGAGATGTCCAACTTGAGGAGCACCGCGGGGTCTCGCAGAGCATGGAGGCGTCGAGTAGTTCCTTGCACAAGCATGAAATTATCATGCAAATACCTCCCCTTGACAAAGGCACTTTGGTGCTTGCCCACCAAGAACGACAGCTCATCCACTAGCCTGGTTGCCATTATTTTGTCAAAGATCTTGATCACTCCGTGAACCATGCTAACCGGTCTAAAATCCCGCAGCTCATCCGCGCCATCGAACTTCGGCAGCAAAGAAACTAGGGCTTTGTTGATGGCAGGCATGCCCCGAGCGTCCCCACGATAAAACACATCCAAAGCCCTCATCAAGTCCAACTTTATGATGCTCCAACAGCTAGCGAAGAACCTGTTGGTGAAGCCATCCGGACCCGGCGACTTGTCCGGTGGCAAGGACTTAACCACTTTCTCCACCTCCTCTTTCGTGAACGGTAGCTCCAGGTGAGATAGATCATGCGTAGGCAGCCCCAGGTCTTGAAGCCGCAGGGTTGCACCTCGAGCCTCCACATGGCCCAACAAGTTCTCATAGTAGGAGTCCACTTCAACAGCCATTTGATCATGGCCCGTGATCAGTTGCCCGTCCTTTCTTAGGACGGTAATCATATTCTTCCACTGCCTTTGCCTCGCGTGCCTGTAAAAGAATTCAGTGCTGGCGTCACCTTCTCGTAGGTATAGAATCCTGGAGCACTGTCGGGCGATGCCCCTCTCCAACGAGCAGAGGCCGAGAAGTTTCCTCTTGAGAGTTTTCCTGAGCTGGAACTCCACTGTCGAGAGCACTCTGTGGTCTGATGCATTGTCAAGTCTGTAGATGAGTTCCATTGCCATAGCAATCTGAAGCTTAATATTCCCAATCCAACGGTCGCTCCAACCTTGCAGCTTCCTAGCCGTGGCTCTAAGCTTCTTGTCGAGAACAACAAACAGGTTACCAGCAGAGGGCACCGAGTGCCAAGCCGTGGCCACCGTGTCCATGAACCCCTCCGCACGCGGCCAAAAGGCTTCAAACTTGAAACGACGACCCACATAGAGATCAGCATGGAGGTCCAAGAGCATAGGGCAGTGGTCGGAGATCGAAGTACCAAGTGCTTTGAGGAAGCAATTCGGGTGTAAATCATCCCACTCATTGTTGTTGAACACATGATCAATTTTCTCCTTCGTGGCGTTTTCACGCTCATTGGACCAAGTGTACCTCCTGCCACTTAGGTATAGCTCCTTGAGCTCCAGCTGGTTCAAGGTGGTCCTAAAGCGGCCTAGCATCTGCCTGTTGATCAGGTCATTGCTCTTGTCTCTTGCATTCGCTAGGAGGTTAAAATCCCCCACCACAGCCCAAGGGCCAGCATGCAGATCCCTAATCTCCACGAGCTCCTCAAGAAACTCCATCTTATCGCAGTCGGGTTGGGGGCCGTACACGCAAGTAAGCCACCACTCGGACATGTCACTCAGAATATATTTAAATAGAGGACCATGCAGACCAAAAGAAGGATTTAAATATCCTCAGAAAACCATCGTAGGAGCTGAACGGAGATTTAATCCAAAATGGTTTAAAGACTATCATTGGCTAGAGTACAGTGATAAGGTGCATAAGGCATTTTGCTTGTGTTGCTATCTATTTAGAGATTGCATTGATGGCCAAGGTGGTAATGATGCATTTGTTGTTAAAGGTTTCTCTTGTTGGAACAAGAAACATAGACTAGATACTCATGAGGGTGAAGTTAATAGCTTTCACAATGTAGCTGTTAAAAGATGTGATGCTTTAATGAATCAAAATCAGTCCATTAAGGTTGCCTTCGACAAGCAAACCGATATCACAAAGAAGCAAAACCGTATTCGGCTGAATACTTCTGTTGAATCGGTTAGATACTTGCTACATCAAGGTTTAGCTTTCCGTGGCAATGATGAATCGGAGGAGTCACAAAATAAGGGGAATTTTCGAGAGTTGGTACAAACATTGGCAAATCAGAATGAGGATGTAAGGAAGGTAGTCCTTCAGAATGCTCCAAAAAATTGCAAATGAGTGTGTCCAGATATTCAAAAAGAACTTGTGAGTTATTTTGCAAAGGTGAATAACAACCATCACTATTCGCTACTATATATTTATTTCATGCAGTTTATCTCTATGAGCACTCAAAATGATATTCTCCCTTGTTTTGCACAGATAACGTTGGATTCTATTCTTGAAGAGATTGGCGGGGATGTTTTTAGTTTATTGATTAACGAGGCTTCAGATGTGTCAGATAAAGAACAGATGGATGTTGTCTTGAGATATGTTGACAAGCTTGGACTAATCCTGGAACGTTTAGTTGGAGTTGTACATGTGAAAGAAACATCTGCAACGTGTCTCAAGTCAGCCCTTGAAAAATTGCTTGCTGATATTGGATTAATCTTCAAACAAGTTAGAGGGCAATGCTATGATGGTGCAAGCAACATGCGCGGTGAGTTCAATGTCTTGAAAGCCAAAATTCTAGAAGAGAACAGGTCAGCATATTATGTGCATTGTTTTGCTCACCAACTTCAATTGGTTATAGTGGCAATTTCAAAGAAGAATGAAGATATTGCAGATTTCTTTTATATGATATCTTTGTTGTTTAATGTGGTCGGAGCTTCTTGCAAAAGAAAATACATGATCAGAGAGAGTAACCGAGAAAATGTAAAAAAAGCCATAAGTAGTGGACGAATTAGTACTGGTACAGGGCTAAATCAAGACCAGTCACTTCAAAGGGCGGGAGACACTCGTTGGGGTTCTCACTATAGAACCCTCTCAAGCTTAATCCAGTTGTTCCCGTCAATTGTTAGTGTCCTAAATTATGTAGCAAAAGAAGGCAAGAAGGATTCCAAGAAAAGTGAAGCACGGGGCCTTCTATCATATTTTGGAATCTTTGATTTTGTGTTCTATTTGCACATGATGTTCCATATATTAGGGAGTGCCAATACTTTGTCACATGCATTGCAGCAAAAGGATCAAGATATCTTGAATGCCATGTCATGTGTGAACTCAACACGGAATGATCTACAACAACTAAGAGATGATGGATGGGAATCACTTCTAGAGAAGGTATATTCATTCTGTGAAGAACATGACATTCCTAAGGTAAACATGCATGATGAATATATCGATCGGCATAAACTAAGAAAAAGAACCAATATTACAAACCTTCATCATTACCAAATAGAGTGCCTTAATTCTATTATTGATTGGCAACTTCGAGAGTTCGATGATAGATTCAATGAAGTGAATTCTGCATTGCTTATCGACATGGCTTCTTTCAACCCAAAAAATTCCTTCGCTGCTTTTAACTTGGAGAGTTTATTGAAGCTAGCTGAGTTTTATCCTGCTGATTTCAATTCATCACAATTGATGGATCTCGGTCATGAACTTCGGATTTTCATTGACAATGTTCGAGCGGACCAAAGATTTGACAATTTGGATGGCATTGCTGATCTTGCTAAAGTGTTGGTGGAAACTAAAAAGTATATTGCTTTCCCTTTGGTGTATCAACTTCTCAAGTTGGTGCTAATTTTGCCAGTTGCCACAGCATCAGTGGAGAGATGCTTTTCAGCAATGAATATCGTCAAGAGTGTTTTGCGAAACAAAATGGGTGACGAGTTCATGAGTGATTGCCTGATTTGCTATGTGGAGAAAGACATATTTTCTACAATAACGAATGATGATGTTATTGATCTATTTAAGAAGATGAAAGATCAAGAAGGGAAGTTATAAAATGTGAGTCTCATATCACTTTAGTTTTTTTTGTTGCTTAATGGTACTTATTGTCTGCAATATTTCTTTCTTACTATTGTTGTGAATCAATACATTCTTTTGTTTATCTTTTTCAGATAGTTGCAAATGAAACGTTGCAAAGTCATATTTTTGCTTATTATTTATGGAATATGTAAACAAGTGTTGTTCTATGACTTCGCTCGGCCAATACTCGGTATGAGTTTTTTTATGTAATAATATCACGAGCTCATTGCATATTTTTGCTCTTTATATCGCTCTCGGCCATTACCTATGTTGTTGCACGACTATAATTTTTGCTAGAGGCTTAGCGTGGGCAGCGATTGACACCAGTCCCTATTTTTTCTAGCTTCGTCCCTGTTTGTTGAAGTAGTAGAGGTATTAGGAGCATGTGGGAATTGCATCGAAAATGTTCCGGAAATATCGAAAGTTTTGAGAGAGAAAACTAAAAGTGTTTTGAAGAAAATTATAGAAGTTCTGAAAAACCAATTGTAATTGTAGGGGAATGATCAACCCGATACCATGGCAGAATACCCTTGCCTTTACCGTTGGCAAGCACCGTCGAAACGCTATGGCGGACCGAGTAGGAAGACCAATAATTCTCCAAGAAATTAACCGAATCATGGACGGACCCCTTCCCCCTCTCCAAATATCATGTCATTCCTCAAATGCCAGGCTCATTTGATGTGCCACTGGCACGCACAAATCATCTGAAGCCTCCTATGTCCATGCAAATACTCCCTTGGGTTTTCTTTTGTCCTTTGAGTAAACCGCACTTCATACACGTGACTCGGTACATGTAGCGTAAAATGGCGCCCCCACGCACAGCGCCTTTTCTCTCCCTGAAGCAAAGACGGCTAAATCAATTTGTTGCACTGTTGGCGATAGGGAATCGTCGAGCAATTAAGTCAAGATGTATGAAAACTAATGGTCCACATTATGTGGTACTACTCCTAGTACACCAATCTTGACAATTAGGACCGGACATTCTGCGTGTTAATTAAGCCTTGGAAAGGCCGGAGAGGATGGGGAGGACGATGGTCCGGTCAAGAGCCCGATCGATCGGAAATTCGGAATGACATGCAACCAGACGCGCGGTTGACTTTACCCGCACTCCCAAGCTATAGCAACACAGCGCATGCCTGGGTCCCGCCCCGCCCGCAGTGCCTGCCTTGCGGCGACCTCGTGCTCCTGCTCGATCAGCGACCAACCCTGCACCAACTAAAGCTGGCTAGCTTGCTGAACTAGGCCGGGGTAAACGCTTCGAGTGCCACGTCTTGACAAAAATGCTTCAACTAATCTCCTCGCCACTGGTTATATATAGGCACCTCTAGGGCAAGCACCTCGCATCTCGAACACATGCAGCAGCGCCATTGATTTGGCTAGCTATCCAGAGCTCTCAGGGGAGAAGGGGAGCTAGCTAGCTGAGGCGTAGAGAAATGGCGGCCATCCTCGTCGCCGCGATGGTGGTGCTGCTGTCCGTCACCGTGGCGGAGAGCGCCACCGTGGAGTACCAGTTCGAGGTAGGTTGCACAGTTAGTCAGTTGTTGCAACTACCGTTGTTCAGTTGTTGCACATTCAGGTTCTGCGCCTACGCATGCAGCGCCATTGACGACGTTGTGACTGCTATGGTTGATGCATGCAGGTGGCGACCATGAACGTGACGCGGCTGTGCGGCAGCAAGAGCATCGTGGTGGTGAACGGGCAGTTCCCCGGCCCCACGGTGTCGGCGAGGGAGGGCGACCTCGTCGTCGTCCGGGTCGTCAACAAGGCCCAGTACAACATGAGCATCCACTGGCACGGCGTCCGGCAGCTGCGCAGCGGCTGGGCGGACGGGCCGGCGTACATCACGCAGTGCCCGGTGCAGCCCGGGCAGAGCTACGTCTACAAGTTCACCATCACCGGGCAGCGCGGCACGCTGTGGTGGCACGCGCACATCTCCTGGCTCCGCGCCACCGTCTACGGCCCCATCGTCATCCTCCCCAAGCTCGGCGTCCCCTACCCCTTCGCCGCCCCCTACAAGGAGGTGCCCCTCATGTTCGGTACGTGTGTTCGTCCTACAAGGTGGTGACTCGTAATAAGTGTGGCATGCATGCATGCATGGATTACTTAAGTTTATCATTGTTTACGGACGTGCTCAGGCGAATGGTGGAAGGCGGACACGGAGGCGGTGATCAGCCAGGCACTTCAGACCGGAGGAGGCCCCAATGTCTCCGACGCCTTCACCATCAATGGCCTCCCAGGGCCGCTCTACAACTGCTCTGCCAAAGGTTTGTGTCGTGTGCTTCGCCTACCTACATGCGTGTGTGTACTGATCAAGCAAGCAAGCTAACTGCATTTGCATGCGTGTGTGCGTGCCATGCAGACACGTTCAAGCTCAAGGTGAAGCCCGGGAAGACGTACATGCTCCGCATCATCAACGCCGCACTCAACGACGAGCTCTTCTTCTCCATCGCCGGACACCCGCTCACCATCGTCGACGTCGACGCCGTCTACATCAAGCCCATCACCGTGGAGACCCTCCTGATCACCCCGGGCCAAACCACCAACGTGCTCCTCACCGCCAAGCCGTCCTACCCCGGGGCGACCTACTACATGATGGCCGCGCCCTACTCCACGGCGGCCTCCGGGACCTTCGACAACACCACCGTCGCCGGCATCCTCGAGTACGAGGACCCCAGCTCCCCCTCCTCCGCGGGCTTCAACAAGAACCTCCCGCTGGTCAGGCCGACCCTGCCGCAGATCAACGACACGAGCTTCGTCTCCAACTACACCGCCAAGCTCCGGAGCCTCGCCACGGAGGAGTACCCGGCGGAGGTGCCGCAGGAGGTGGACAGGCGGTTCTTCTTCACGGTGGGGCTGGGCACCCACCCCTGCGCCGTCAACGGGACGTGCCAGGGCCCGACGAACGACAGTCGGTTCGCGGCGGCCGTGAACAACGTCTCCTTCGTGCTCCCCACGACGGCGCTGCTGCAGTCGCACTACACGGGGATGTCCAACGGGGTGTACTCGTCCAACTTCCCCGCCGTGCCCCAGTCGCCGTTCAACTACACGGGCACGCCGCCCAACAACACCAACGTGTCCAACGGGACCAGGCTGGTGGTGCTGTCGTACGGCGACGCCGTGGAGCTGGTGATGCAGGGCACCAGCATCCTCGGCGCCGAGAGCCACCCGTTCCACCTGCACGGCTTCAACTTCTTCGTGGTCGGGCAGGGGTTCGGCAACTTCGACCCCGCCAAGGACCCGGCCAAGTACAACCTCGTCGACCCCGTCGAGCGGAACACCGTCGGCGTGCCCGCCGCCGGGTGGGTGGCCATCCGCTTCCGCGCCGATAATCCAGGTTGGAACCCATGCATCATATCAGCTGAGCAGCTTAAGAACCAGAGTTTCTGAGTGAGAAAACTGATGATCTGCTTCTGATGTTGATGTGCGCAGGGGTGTGGTTCATGCATTGCCACCTGGAGGTGCACGTCAGCTGGGGCCTGAAAATGGCGTGGGTGGTGCAGGACGGGAGCCTCCCCGACCAGAAGCTGCTCCCTCCGCCGTCTGATCTTCCCAAATGTTAGGAAGAGATTGCGTCTTCTCCAATTTCCACAGGACATTCGTCCGCTTTTGCTTGCTCGCTTGCGTGCGTGCGTGCAAAACTGCTTTTGCTTGTGTGTGGCGCGT
The DNA here is from genome assembly GCF_002162155.2 of Triticum dicoccoides. NCBI lineage: Eukaryota > Viridiplantae > Streptophyta > Magnoliopsida > Poales > Poaceae > Triticum > Triticum dicoccoides. The sequence continues at coordinate 608,564,033 of NC_041384.1, read as the reverse complement.
GCGTGCGGTTGGTGCCATCAAGTGCTTTCTTAGCTGTGTGCTCTTTAACTTTCATGTCAAGTCCTCATCTGATTAACTGTTGTGAGGTTTCTTGATCAGAAGCAAGAGGCTTAGGACTTTCGTTTTGGACTGCTGATTAGTCGCCATCTTTTGTAACGTACGGGAGCTGGGTCATATGCCCATGTGCCTGTCCAATAATTTGTACCAACATATGATTCATGGCAATAAGATTGTTATTGGTTATTTAATCGGCAGATTCTGTTAATTAATCATCATAGGACACAACTACTGCACCAATTCCATGGCTATATGATGTGAAAGTACATTCAATAATGAATCTAGTGGTATTGATTTTTTATTGTATATATTAATATTTTTGTTTATAAACTTAGTCAAAACTTACAAAGCTTGACTTTGACCAAAGCTAATATGTGGACTAAATAAAAACGGAGGGAGTACTTCTTCCGTCCGGGTTTATTCTCGTATTTTTGTGTCAAAATTTGACCATAAATTATTTAATGAAATACAAGTTTATCTATTAAAAATAACATTACAAATTCAATGATGTAATTTATGTGGTGTACTCCCTCCGTTCGGAATTACTTGTCTTGAATATGGATGTATCTAGAACTAAAATACATCTAAATACATCCATTTCTGCGACAAGTAATTCCGAACGGAGGGAGTATAACTTATATTTTGATAGTTAAATATATGGTCAAAGTTTGATCCAAAATACAAGGAAGAACTATAAACGAGGACAAAGGAAGTAGGTACATTCCACTCCGAAGAAGGGCCAAGCAACACAACTGATACTTTGGGTTCTCTCCAGGGTGAAAACTATTAGGCCAACTCTAGCCAATCCCATATAACCGGTTAGAGTAGTAAAAATCCGGCCTTATACCTCTAATCGGGACCTAGCCAAACCCCTAAAACCCATAGAGGAGGATAATTTTTTCTCCACTGCTTATCCGACGCCTATATTTACTCCACCGTCTGAGGTGGAGTAAAAAATCCCCACCCTCCTCTGCCTCTCCTCCCCCATCCCTTTCGCCGATGACCCCCCGACCCCCTACTCCCAATGGCCGGATCTCGTGGCTGCATATCCCTGCCGCCCATCTGCAGAGCGGATCCACACCGTCACGAGCGAAGCGCGGGTGCGTCCTCAAGCCGCCGCCATCGCGATGTTGTAGCCCCATCAGGACGACTCGCCGACTTCCCGAACTCCCCGCGCCGCGGCAACTACAGATGGAGTACCTCAGCGGCCGGCAGCGGGCGTGGGGGACGTGGGTGGCGAAGATCACCGACCGCGACACCTACAAGCAGCACTGTCTCAGCTTCTTCCACACGGCCGAGCTCGCCACCCACGAGTACGACCGGTGGCAGGTCCAGCTTCATGATGCCGCTGCCCGCCTCAACTTTCCGTGGGGCAAGGCGGCGCCGCTGCTTGACCCGCCTGGAGTGGTGACTATGGCAGTGGCTAGGGAGAACCGGGAGGTGAGAGAGCGCATCACGGCGGAGGCTGTCGAGGAGGAGTACATGGCCGGCCTCCGCCGCGAGATGGTGGAGGCGGAGCTCGCGACTAGCGGGTGGGGAGGGGGGGGGGGTCATCACGAGGAGGGCAATGGGCCGACGACAACTTCGACGTTGAAGAATGGTAGAGGATCTTCCCTGACTGCGGCGACGACGACACAGGGCCCGACCCCATGGGCAATGGGATTTCATGGACGGAGTGTCTCACCCTCAATAAGTTCGATGATTAAGTAAGGTTTTAGTTTGAATATGCTTCGGTGATTTTAAATGTAAATTATGTGGCAAATTAGACTATGCTTAGGTGGTTGTTTAAATTAGACTATGCTTCGCGGTTGTTCAAATTAGACTATGCTTCGATGGTTGTTTATCGAATCTTTGTTCATTACATACAAATTGCCTTTTTTCTCCGTTAAATATAAGGATCGGCTAGAACCGACCAAATTTTAGTGGAGTAAATATACTCCACTTAGTTTACTCCACCATCGTTTTCCTCAGTGGAGGAGCTTAGTGTACTGCCT
>NC_041384.1:608459185-608561426 GCF_002162155.2 Triticum dicoccoides | reverse complement strand
TTTGCTGTAGCTCCGCCACTGGTTTTCCTCCTTTATTTTTGGGGGATCGACTAGAGTTGGCCTTACCTGGCTTGCAACTCAAGCAATGGCTGTCGTTTCAGAGTTTTGGCTACCCACTTGTTTGTCAGAGGTGTATGTCTTTGGGTGACACTCACGCCATGTTATGATTTTGTCTTCGGGTGACATACCTAATGAGTTTTGCATGGTGTAAAACCTTGGGTGAAAACCCCGACCTGGGAACAGTCACCTTCTTGGAGGCGTCGTCTTGAGATTCTAGCATCGCCTCTAGTATGGTCTCCTTCTCGGGAGGGAATTTTTAAGATGGCTTTGGGCAATGGCCATGGAGGGTGGACACCCAATTTTTTTATGGGAACCTAATTGGGTTTTGGTTTGGTCTTTTTGTGACAGCTCTCGGAACAGGCTTTCAGCCCACCCTATATATAAAGCAAACCATCATGTTCGTACATCAAGTCCAGGTGTAAGAAAGAAAATAGTAAATCTGTTGGGGGCAACAACACAAATATGCCCAAAAGAAAACAAGAAATAGTGATACAAGGATGCGCAGAGCCGAAGAATCACCATCCACGAGGCTCATAAAGATAGCTCCCAACAATATCAGCGACTCAGTCATGCCTGCTAGCCACTCCCTGTCCCGCTGGCTAGATAACGGGTCAGTGGCACGCCTACAAAACCCCGCTCAATCACCATCTTGTTCTGCGTCGTTCAAAGGGTCCAGGTTATCACCGTGAACACTAACCAGAAGAGGCATCCCTCTTACCGGTACGATTGGCCTGAGCTTTTAGGATCTTGCCAAGTTAAGGGGCCTGCCAATCAGGCCCGAGAGCCTCATAGACAAAACTCCACAAAAAGCAGGCAACATGGCATAGGAAGAAATATGTGTCCCATACTCGGGGACACCACAAAGGGGGTACATATCATCGCCCAACCCATGCTACTTGACTGTGTCCGTCCTCGAGAGGAGACGATCACGCAGAAGCTGCCACACAAAGATCTTGATCTTCAATGGAAGCAGTCTTCCACAGATGAGTTGTCCATGATATGGTTGACAATTGACATATGTCATAGTATGCAAGTCTATAGTGAAGATCCATGACGTGGCTAGCTACAAAAAACGACATATGTAGAGTCCTCCAACATCATAGGGGGGCTGCCCTCAATTCGGTCCAAGCTTAGGTCCCCTCAGGAGCAAATGTTTGTTGGAACAGGATGTTTCAGGTCCATTTGTGGACGGCCGAGGCAACCAAAAGCATGGGGTCTGAGCAAATTGCAAACATGCTACGGAATTTGCGAAGTGGGACACTTTCAAGCCATGGGTCCAACCATAAGAGGGATCCTTCTTCATTTCCTATGGAGACGCTGCTTCAAAGACGGATCACATGCTTGACCAACTATAGAGATTTCTAGAATCAGAAGTGGGAGTTCTCCTTACGAGCACAAGCTAGGAGGGGACGACCCTGCATATATTTAGCTTTTTAAAAGTTGCAGCCATAAGCCCCCCTCATCTCTGAGAATCCTCTGGACCCATCGCAGGCTCACAACATAAGGGTCAGATTCATGTGTCGGAACACTAGAATACCTAAACCATCATGGTCCTTTGGGAGGCAGATATCAACCCATTTCACCATATATTTTTGGCAGCTTGGATTGGTGACTGGGTCATCGAGATTCAGTGGTCGTACTGGCCGACATTCCATATTGTTTAGGTGTTGTCCTCTCTGAAGACGACGATTGTGGGTATTACTTTTCTGGTCCCTTTTAGCATTTGTGAGGTCGGTGTGTGGATTATGTGTTCGATGTTTTGTCATGTGTTGTTCAACATGCCGGTTACACTTATTTGTACCAGCGAGACGCGTTAATAAAATCACCCATTATCACAAATCCAGAGCAAAAATTCTAACAAAATGACATATTAAATCATATTCAAATCATAATTTCAGCTACAAATCTGGTGAGATGTGACTTTTTTTTACCACAACGGAATTTACACTTGAAATTTCCATCTACGTGGTCCTTTAAGATGGAAAATTCTCAAACCTAAATGGATGGCCTAGAAGTGGCCACGGGCAAGGCAGTGGACCAACAGGCGCCAGAGGAATGGGTAGCTCTGTTTGGGACACGCAGCCACCCAAACACTCCATTCACTCTCTTCCTCGTGTGTACCACTCAAAACCTCACCTCCGCCTGTATTTCTACTTCCCCGTCCCCTCACTCCTTCTAGACACCAATCCTTCTTCCTCACCCAACTTCCGGAGCAAGCGAATTGCATCATGCCCGCAGTGATGAAAGCTCTCGCCGCCGCCTCGCCGGTCTCGGCGCCGCCTTCGCCCCGTCGGAGCGTCGCAGGTTTTGTTCTTTCTCACTGAAGCTGCATTTCCATTTATGCGCTCTAGTCTCTAGACTTGTAGTGATGTATGAGCACCTGCTCATAAGTTTCTGAATCCAGTGTGCGTGACTGCGTGCTGTATGCAAATTTCACTGCACGATGTCCTTCCTTTGGGAGAGTTCAGAATTGACTGCATGCTTCTCTGTTAAGGCTGCCATTTCGGTTGGAATAGCGTTGGTCATATCTCACTCGTTCGGGTCGTTCTCTGTTAGTCCAGATAGCGTTTGTTTGGTTCAGGCATCAACACCAGCGACTATTTTCTTCCGAAGTACCAAGTTGATTCTTCCACATATTCAGGGTAGCCCTTGTGATGTCCAAATCTATATTTTGCGTTACAAATTACACTGCAAAATGCTGTTTCAGCTGCTGATGGAATCATTATGTCTAGTCTATTTCGTTATTAACAAGCATGGCCTTAAGACATGCCATTCTGAACCTCGCATTTCAGTACCTGACACGCTGCATGTACAGGCTCGTCAGGTGCGCCGTGTCAAAGCCTGCACTCCTCATTCCGCGGCATCTCCCTGCGGTGCCGTCCCAGGAAACCGGCCCACCGCTCGCCGCCGCTACGCAGCTCCCGGGCGGCGGCGCAGGTGGTGGCGATGAAGCCGGCGATCCAGTTCATCCAGGGCACGGACGAGCAGACGATCCCGGACGTGCGGCTGACCAAGTCCCGCGACGGCACCAACGGGGTAGCCATCTTCGAGTTCGACCAGCCGTCGGTGTTCGACTCGTCGGCGGAGCTCGGGGACATCACGGGGTTCTACATGATCGACGAGGAGGGCATGCTGCAGACGGTGGACGTGAGCGCCAAGTTCGTCAACGGGAAGCCGGCCAGGGTGGAGGCCAAGTACGTGATGCGCACGGCCGGGGACTGGGACCGGTTCATGAGGTTCATGGAGAGGTACTCGCAGGCCAACGGCCTCCAGTTCGTCAAGAATTAAGTCACATCTCCTCGATGTGCCTTGTGTGTTGCCCATGTTCAGTTCAGTATAACTGTCGAGCTGGTAACGGAGGTGAATGATTGTACTAAAGGTGTCATGTGTATCTCTTGTGTAACTTTGACATTGTGTGAAATTTTGTATGCACCAGCTGAAAGCACGAACTGAGGAAAACCGGTAGAAAACAAGCATCTGCGACTCAGACGCACCAGTCCCGACGTTGTGCATGTTGATGTTGTGTTAACAACTAGTTTCAGACTTCAGTTTAGTTTTTTCTGAATAATAGCCAGAAGTACGATATGTTTTCATGCTGCGGCAGAATAGGTTGTAGCGTTTAATTCTCTGTAAGTTGTTGGACACGATCAGTCCGTGGGATGGCGCGGGATTAACGGATCGTGCACAGCTAGTTTGCTATGTCGCTGAATAAAAGGAAAAAAAGGGAAAATGATGCAAAGTGTGCGCGTCGCCAAAACACCGTTTCCTCTTTGTGTTCTTCTTGTTAGTTTTGTGTTCTTCAGAATTCAGAGCTAATCCACCCTCTTGGGAGCTGCTCCAACATTTGGCATCAGAGCCATGTTTCAGAAGCGATCCGACAGCTGGAAAAGAGGAGGAGGTTCGGCGGCGGTGATCGGCGATGGAAGACACATCGCCGAAGAGGGATCAAAATAGGGGCGCATCAGTGGCGGAAATTACACGCCGCCAGCGAAGAGGCCCGGAGAAGAGGGCGATGTGGTCGTGTAGCGAGCGCCACTGAGGACTGGTGGCGTCCCGATCCAATACCCAATGCTCAACGATTCCAACTAAGGTCTTTGGGCCATGAAGATGAGAGTGCTGCTCCGCCCGTTCGGTGTCCGGTCGGCGTTGGAGGGCACTGCGGAGTTCGACTAGGGCAAGGACGATGAGGCGTTCGCCGCTCTCTCCCAGCCCGTCCCAGTCGCGGTGATGATGGCAGTGGCCAACTACGAGACTGCCCATGAGGCTGGGAGGCCATCCGGCCCATGCGCGTCGGCGAGGATTGCGTCCAGTAGGCGCAAGTGAAACAACTCAAGCGCCAGCTGGATCACATGGAGATGGCGGACAACGAGTCTCTCAGCGCCTTCACATTGAAGCTCATGATGCTCGTCGGCGAGATATGATTAATGGGCGAGACGGTGAAGGATGAGACAGTCATAGAGGTCCTCTTCAACATCGTTCCAAGGCTTTTCAGTGACATCGTCAACATGATCGAACAGTGGGGTGATCTGACTACCATGATGGTGGCAGAGGCGGTCGGGCGTCTTGCAGTGTTCAAAGAAAACCAGCGCAGCCAGCATCGTCAATCTGACGGTGGGGGTAGTGAGCAGCTCATGCTAGTTACTGAGGTGCTGGAGCAGCTTATGAAGGGCAAAGGGGGATCTTTAGGTGCTAGTAGCAGCGAAGGTGGTCGTGGCCGTGGAGGTGGCCAAGGGCGCGGCGGTGGTCCCGGTGATCGCGCCCAGGTGATAACCCACAAGTATAGGGGATCGCAATAGTTTTCGAGGGTAGAGTATTCAACCCAAATTTATTGATTTGACACAAGATGAGTCAAAGAATATTCTCAAGTATTAGCAGCTGAGTTGTCAATTCAACCACACCTGAAAGACTTAATATCTGCAGCAAAATATTTAGTACCAAAGTAGTATGGAAGTAACGGTAACGGTGGCAAAAGTAACAATAACAGTTTTGTAGCAATCGCAATAGTGGCAACGGAAAAGTAACTGAGCAAAGATCAATATGTGAAAAGCTCATAGGCAATGGATCAATCATGGATAATTATGTCGGATGACATTCATCATGCAACAGTTATAACATAGGGTGACACAGAACTAGCTCCAATTCATCAATATAATGTAGGCATGTATTCCGTATATAGTCATACATGCTTATAGAAAAGAACTTGCATGACATCTTTTGTCCTACCCTCCCTAGCAGCGGGGTCCTATTGAAAACTAAGGTATATTAATGCCTCCTTTTAATAGAGTACTGGACCAAAACATTAGCACTTAGTGAATACATGAACTCCTCAAACTACGGTCATCACCGGAAAGTGTTCCGACTATTGTCACTCCGGGGTTGCCGAATCATAACACGTAGTAGGTGACTATAACTTGCAAGATAGGATCAAGAACACAAATATATTCATGAAAACATAATAGGTTCAGATCTGAAATCATGGCACTCGGGCCCTAGTGACAAGCATTAAGCATAGCAAAGTCATAGCAACATCAATTTTAGAACATAGTGGATACTAGGGATCAAACCCTAACAAAACTAACTCGATTACATGATAAATCTCATCCAACCCATCACGGTCCAGCAAGCCTATGATGGAATTACTCACACACGGCGGTGAGTATCATGAAATTGGTGATCGAGGATGGTTGATGATGACGATGGCGACGGATTCCCCTCTCCGGAGCCCAAAACTGACTCCAGATCTGCTCTCCTGAGGAAGAACAGGGCTTGGCGGAGGCTCCATATCGTAAAACGTGATGAATCTTTCTCTCTATTTTTTTCTCCCGAACGTGAATATATGAAGTTGGAGTTGAGGTCGATGGAGGTCCAGGGGGCCCACAAGGATGGAGGCCCCCACCCTTGTGGCCAGGTTGTGAGCCCCCTTCCGTTGATTCTTTCGCCAATATTTTTTATTAATTTCAAAAATCATCTCCGTGAAGTTTCAGGTCATTCCGAGAACTTTTATTTCTGCACAAAAATAACACCATGGCAATTCTGCTAAAAGCTGCATCGGTCTGGGTTAGTTCCATTCAAATCATGCAAGTTAGAGTCCAAAATAAGGGCAAAAGAGGTTGGAAAAGTAATATGATGGAGACGTATCAGCTCCTGCAAGCTTAACCTATTGCTTGTCCTCAAGCAATTCAGTTGACAAACTGAAAGCGATAAAGAGAACTTTTATAAACTCTGTTTGATCTTATTGTTGCAAATATGTAAAGCCATCATTCAAGTTTTCAGCATAGATTATGAACTAACCATATTCACAATAACATTTAGGAGGTGTTTGGTTCGCCCTTTTGTATCGTAACCTGATTACAGCACTAATGGATACCGTCAGATCTTCTTTGTTTTGGTTGCTCTGTAATCCCATAACACGGTATTAGATCCCAGTCTAGTACAAATCTGTTACCGGTCAAAATCGTCCGTAATTAAAGCCGCTACAGCCGTCTCCCCCCTCGCTATCTCCTCTGCGATTAAAGCGTCGTTGCCGCGACCAGCCGTCCACGCCTCCGTGCGCCGCCGCAACTTGCCGCTGCCGGCTCCGTCCGCGCTGTCGCCGTCGTTCCACCGGCCGCCGCCGCCCTCGTCGTTGCATCCGCCGCCACCCCAGTCGCTGCATCCGCCGTCATTCCACCGGCCGCCACCCCCGTCCGTGCATCCGTCGTCGTCGTTAGCGTCGGCCTCGCTCTCAAGACCTCGCCCCCAAGACACGAATGATGTTGGTAGGGAAGCTACGCGGGCATGCTTCCAGACGGTGGTTCGTCCTCAACTGATACATCCGCAACTCTGGTATTCATTAACGTTACAGCGTATACCCAAACAAGATATGATTTTTGCCCATACCGTTTACGTTGACGGTGTAACCCATTTACGTTTGCGTTTGCGTTACCATTTTGCAACCAAACACCTCCTTAGGTCTCACATTTATTCATATCAATGGCATAATCAACTAGCGAGCAATAATAATAAATCTCGGATGACAACACTTTCTCAAAACAATTGTGATATGACATAACAAGATGGTATCTCGCTAGCCCTTTCTAAGACCGCAAAATATAAATGCAGAGCACCTCTGAAGATTAAGGACTGACTAGACATTGTAATTCATTGTAAAAGAGATCCAGTCACAGTCATACTCAATAAAAATTAATAACAATGCATACAAATGACAGTGGTGCTCTCTAACTGGTGTTTTTTATAAGAGGATGATGACTCAGCAATAAAAGTAAATAGATAGGCCCTTCGCAGAGGGAAGCAGGAATTTGCAGAGGTGTTAGAGCTCGAGTTTTGAAATAGAGATAAATAACATTTTGAGTGGTATGCTTTCACTATCAACATAACAACCAAGAGATCTCGGTATCTTGCACGCTACATACATTATAGGCGGTTCCTAAACAAAATGGTAAAGTTTATACTCCCCCACCACCAACAAGCACACTCCATGGTTGGTCCGAAACAACGGGTACCGTCCAACTAACAATAGTCCTGGGGGAGTTTTGTTTGCAATTATTTTGATTTGATTTGAGCATGGGACTGGGCATCCCGGTTACGAGCCATTTTCTCATGAATGATGATCGAAGTCCACTCATCATGAGAATAACTCACCTAGCATAGAAGATATGGACAACCCTAGTTGGTACATGAGCGATTTGAGCATACAAAACAGATTATCATTTGAAGATTTAGAGTTTGGCACATGCAAATTTACTTGGAACGGCAGGTAAATACCGCATATAGGTAGGTATGGTGGACTCATATGGAACAACTTTGGGTTTATGGAAGTGGATGCACAAGTAGTATTCCCGCTTAGTACAAGTGAAGGCTAGAAAGAGACTGGGAAACGACCAACTAGAGAGCGACAACAGTCATAAACATGCATTGGAATTAACCAACATTGAATGCAAGCATGGGTAGGATATAAATCACCATGAACAAATATTGTGGAGGCTATGTTGATTTTGTTTCAACTACATGCGTGAACATGTGCCAAGTCAAGCAACTTGAATCATTCAAAAGAGGATACCATCCTATCATACTACATCACAATCATTTTAATTTTCATGTTGGTACTTAAGGTAAACCATTATAAACTCCTAGCTAATTAAGCATGGCATGCGTAACTATAATCTCTAATTGTCATTGCAAACATATTTAATTCATAATAGGCTGAATCAGGAATGATTAACTAATCATATTTACAAAAACAAGATAGGTCGAGTTCATACCAGGTTTTCTTCATCTCAATCGTTTCATCATATATCCTCATTATTGCCTTTCACTTGCACGAGCGAATGGTGTGGATAATAATAACAATGCACGTGCATTGGGCTAAGTTGTAATCTGCAAACATTAATTTAAAGAAGAAGACAAGGTAATATGGGCTCTTTGTTAGATCAACAATAATGCATATGAGAGCCACTCAACATTTTCATCGTTGTCATCTCCTCTCGACTCCCAAAGAAAAGAAAAAGAATTTCAAAGAAACACACTGAAATATTTTTGGAGTTTTTGTTTTTCTGAAGAAAGTAAAACAAGAACAAGAAAAATTATTTACACGGGAAAGCTCCCAACAAGCAAAAAGAAGAACGAGAAATCTTTTTGGGTTCTCTTTTAACGAAAAATGTATTTGGCAACCCTGTGCTCTATTGCAAAATCGCCACACCACCTGGATGACGTCAATTTCAAATCCTACGGACGCGAAATGTTCCAGCGAGTAGTTTCAATTTGTCTATCGCTGGTGTGTGGGCCATCTCTTCGTCGCCCGCTTCGCTCGAACCGTCTCCCACATCGTGCGATTGACTTAACTATCCCCTCCTCCCACCACTCGCCTCATTTACTCTATAACGGCACGCCCACTTCTATGTCGCTCCGCGCGCGCTCTCTCTCCGTCGACGGCGAGCGGCGGCGGCTTCTCCGGCCGATTCTCGGCGCTGGTCTTCTGTTCCACCGGTGAGTATCGACTCAATCGCCCTCACATCCTAGTAGTTCGTGCGCCTCAATTCATATGGTAACCGCGCACCCGCTTCTCTGTCGCTCCGCCCCCGCTCTCTCTCCGTGACGGCGAGCGGCGGTGCCTTCTCCGGCCAATTCTCGGTGCTAGTATTCTGTTCCATCGGTGAGTATCAACTCAATCGCCCTCACATCCGCCTCCAGTAGTTCGTGCTCTGTTTCTCGACGCCATTAGTGGCAGGATGTTCGTCGGGATGGTCACATGTTAGAACAGACGAGAAATGCGCCCAATGCATTCAATTCATGGTGTAGATGCTATTTGTTAGGCCCTGTTTTGCATGCACATCGTTCCAGTGATTAATTTGCCGTTTTCGATTTCATGGCTAGTTGCCGTAATTTTTGAACTGATCCCCTCTGCTACATGCTCGATTCTGATTTCTAGGGGTTTCTCTAGATGCAAAACCATTATATATACATTCATGATTCCCCATCAGTGAAGTATACATTCATGCTTATGATTTCTAGGGTTCTCTCTAAATGCTACATGACTCGATTTCCCTGATCTTTGTTAGCACTATCAGTGGTGTCCCGTTTTCATGATGCATTTTGTGTTCCTTTTGTGTTTCTAACTGATGGATGTGCCATCATTGAGCTCACATGAACTTTAATTGTGAATATTATCATCAGTGGTGTGAATAATTTATCAGGAGTCCACTGTAAAATTTATCAGGTCACTGAATACTTAGTTCTGTGATGTCCAATATATGTGTTTGTGTGCAAGTTGTTGCCATCCCTAATTTGCATAATTTATCTTGCCCGATTCATACTTTTTATCGGTGTATTATAAGCAAACAAAAATTCAGGTATTCAATATCTAGTAGAAGCACACATGTCCTTGTCATTCTCTGTTGTGGATGAGTTATCTTGTTTGTATGTTCACAAGTTACCAATGTATCATAAGAATATGTGTGTGACTATTAATTCAACAGTTGTGCATCCTTTATGCTCACTTTTTTCTCTTTTGTTATTTTTGTGTGTCAGGTCACAATGCCAAGGAGGCGCAATTTAGATGATGACTTTGAGGAGGTGAACCCCTTAAAGAAACATAAGCCTCCCGCAGATCGGAATAGGGCTTCTCCTAGTGCTCTTGTGACTGCCTGTAAGGATATGTCCGATGAGAGAATGGCTGCGATCGATGACATGGATTTCACTAGTCTGCGGAATATCAAGTGTGATAATCTGTTCAATCGGCTTTCTCAATGGCTTGCTGGTCTATACGACCCTGATTCCCGTGAGGTTGTTGTACCTGGTCGCGGAAGGTTACCGATCAATGAAGAGTTTGTGCATCGTATAATGGGTGTGCCCCGAGGTGATATTGCGGTGGATTTCAAGGTTCCTACAGATGCACAGCTTGAGTTTGCGGGAGATCTTTTTGGTGATCTCGGACATGCTCCTAAAACTGTGGATGTATTAAACCTTATCTTGAGCACTAACCGTCATGACGACAATTTCAAGCGCTTGTGGCTTGTGCTTGCTGCCAGCACCGTGATGGCGCCGACGACTTCCAACAAGATCAGCACCAGACGGTATCCTGTGCTGGTAAGCACATCTGGCTATCTTTCTAGTTCACGCTCTTTATCTCTTTTCTTTTCTGTTTTTTCTACCTGGTAATTTTTGCTTCTTAGTCTGATGATTATACACATATGCACTTTGATAACTTTCCCTGATTTTTGGAGTGTGGTAATTTCTGTCCCTTTGATTTTTCTATGATATGAAGTATGGTATTTATGTAGTAATGCACCTGATAACTTTATATGAAGGTGTAGTAATTATATAGTAATGCACCGGATAACTTTTTATGAAGGTGTCGTAATTACATAGTGATGCACCTGATAACTTTTTTTCTGATGGTGTGGTAATTATGTAGTAATGCGCCTGATAACTTTTTCTGAAAGTGTGGTAATTATTTAGTAATGCACCTGATAATTTATTTATGCCTTGCAATATGGTAATTTTGACTTACTTCTCAATAATGTGGTAATTGTGTGCTTATATACTTGGTGATTCCATGCTTTAACAGTGTTATAAGTATCTACTTATGTCCCCTGCTAACTTGTGTGCATACAGTCCTCTATGTTTCATGTGCTTTCTTTTTTTTCGCAGCAAAATATTAGCAATGTAAAAAACCTCAACTGGTGCAAATTTATTGCGGATCAGCTTCACAAAGCCCTTTCAAAAGGAAAGCCTACGACTGGCTGCCTCCTATTCTACAATGTTAGTCCCCGTATTCTTTTTTTGTTCCCATGATATTTTGGATTGTACGTCTTATTCCGCCAAACAGCTAGATTGTAATGACCTTTTCTGTTTTTCCAGCTTCTGTATATAGATTCTATTGACTTAACTGGCCTTGGTATCATCTTGCCTAATGGTCCTTTTGCAATTAATGTGTGGACGAATGAGTTGGCATCGAAAGTTCTCCGGATGGATGTCCAGAGGGACAAGCTTTCTTATGAGAAATTACCGGTAATTTCCCATTCATCATTTTTCTTACCTTCTATGTATTGCCATCTTTTTTATCAAGATCTTAATTTGTTTTTTATCATATTTTTTTCAGCTTAAGCCCCAATATGGTCAAGACTATTGCTTGTTTGGTGGCTTACAAGGTCTAGATAAATTCATGCGTGTTCATGCACCGCAAAACTGTTCTGAACATGTATTTTTAATCCTTTTTGTGCGTTTGGGTATTTTTATTTTCCTTTTCCTCGTAAATATTGTTATAAAGACCTGGTAACTTGTACTGTTTTTAGGATGGTAACTTTTTTTTATTTTTTTATTCTCACTTTGGAATAACTTCATTTTGAACTTATCTTTGTGTGGTATTTTTAGTTGTTTTTGCATGGTACTTAATGTCTCTCACAACCTGATTATTTGTTTTTTCATTCGTGATTTTCTATCAGAAACTTGCTAAAGCTTCTGCTATTGTGGGTCGCTTTTCGTCTGGCATGGTTGGCCTCCTGGGTGGTCTTGTTAATGAGTTCATGTCCTTGGATGATGAAGACAGCTCATGGATGTCCCGTGTGTTAGAGAGCCAACTAAAGGGTTTATCTTCTGCTGCCGGGAAGACTGCCGGGAAGACTGCAAGCACCCGTCCTTCATCCCACTAGCGTGAAGTAAAAGATACCGGCAAGCAAACTATTGAAGGTTCAGATTCTCATCATGAGGATAGTGATGGTGGCGGTGATGGTCACTCTGACGAATATCTAGATTTTCACGTTCATTACCATGGTTCTTCAGGTGGACCGAACGCCCATGAGGCTTTAGGTAGTGGGGGTAGTGCTGGACCGAATGCCCATGATGCTTCAGGTAGTGGCGCAGCGAATGCAGATGTGGGTGCAACCATGTTTGCAACTGCCAATGTGTCGGTAAGGTCAGCAGGAATTGATGGAACTGCTACTACAGGAACCGATCAGCCTCTCGAGTCTCAGATTATGCTTACTGCATGTTCCGGGAATGTATCTAGTGATGGATTGCATAACCAGCCAGATATGACAGATACTCAAAACGAGGCTGCTATTGATGCTTCTGTGAAGAGGTGCGGTTCTTCTCTTGTCCGTAACTTGGAAAAGCAATATTCCAGGCGTCGCAAGGAATTACGCCTACCTTCTCCGCCCATGTCCACTGGTACAACTGTTTCTGACCAGCCGTCGTTGGATGATACACATCGTTCTATCAAGGCAATAGTCATCAATGAGCTTGGCATTGTAGGCCCTGATAAGGGCACTAACTCAGTAATTGCCAATCCCACGCGGAAGAAGCAATGTCCTCGCAAGTGAGTTTCTTATCATCTGCTAGTTGATTTATTTTTATTTTTATTTGTTATATTGCATTTTATAGCTGGTAACTTCTGTCAATATAAGCTGGTAACTAATGTTACACTTTAGCTGTTGTGTGCAAATATAATCTGATAATTAATGTTAATATAAGCTGGTAACTAATGTTTTTATAAGCTGGTAATGTCCATGGTTATTTTTCTTTGTGTACATACTTACTTGTTGTTACTCTTTTGTGTTATAACTTTTCCTAGCACCTAGCTTCTGATAATTAGAAGTAAATATGTCTGGATAGTTTCTATTCCTTAACAAGCTTGTGTTTTTTTCTAGAAAAGATAGTAATTATATCATGGTAAGGCTGATAACTTTCAGTAGCTATTTTCACGATAATATCTTCAGGTTTTTATTTGAACAATATGTAGTTTAACTTTGTTTGCATGATAATTTTAGTAATTATATGCTGGTAAGCATGTGCTATTTGTCTACGGTAACATTTTTCTCACGTGCACTATATCCTTTTCAAATAATAACTTGTCAGGTGTTCGAATGCTCCATCTATTAGTGTTGCCGACCTTTAGCAAATGCGGTCTAGCAGTGTGGGTGTCACGTCTGAGGAGATACCTAGTAATCCTGCGCGTTCTTCGGCAGATGTTGACTCGTCTGACACGTCACGCAGGTGATTATGAATGTTATTTTTCCTCGCTATATGATATCTAAATGATTTTCTCTATTTGTTTATTTTTAATTTGTAAATTAGGTGAATATATACCGGTAATTTAACTCTTTTATGCGTGGCATCATAATCTATACGGGAATGACTGGTAGTTTTTATAGTCAAAGCTCTTACAATATTTACTGCTTTAGCATGATAAATTTGTTGGTAACTTTGTTATCTTCATAGTTACCATCTTCATTAATGATTCGTGACGATGTTGATTTTTTGCATTATGTGGATAACCAAGTTGGCCCTAAGCTGTCAAATAATTTGAATACAAGCTGGTAACTAAAGTTATTTTTTAGCTGTTAACTTATGTCAGTATAAGCTGGCAACTAATGTTATTTTTAGCTGTTGTATGCAAATATAATCTGATAACTAATGTTAATATAGGCTGGTAACTACTGTTTTTATAAGCTATTGATGTCCATGTTTATTTTTCTATGTGTGCAGCAAGAAGACCAAGATTACTGTGAGGAAGGTTAAGAAGTCTTCTACAGTTGCAGTTGCAACTAGGTCTTCTCCTCGTTTTGCTCCCAAGAACGCGAAAGATGGTTTTAAAGACTCCCCCGTGGTCAGTTCTCCAATAGCTGTTGTGCAAGATAATGCCCCTGTGAGGAATTCACCAGATGCTGGTTTTGGAGCGGTGGATGAGCTCGCGGCAGCATCCACTATTACTCAAGTGGTAGAAGAAATTGCCAATGTTGTTATTGGCACTGAAGCTGAAACTTCTGTTGATCAACCTAAAGGAATTGCTCCTCCAATGAGCGATGTTGTAGCTGAAACTTCTGCTGATCAACCTCAAGGAATTGCTCCTTCAATGAGCGCTGTCGTAGCTGAAACTTCTGCTGATCAAGTTCAAGGAATTGCTCCTCCAATGACCGCTGTTGTAGCTGAAGATGACCAAGCTCCTGTCAAAATACCATGTGTTGTTCAAGCTCAAGTTGAATCTTCCCAATCCAATGTGGCAGAACCAGTTGAAACTGAAGATGAAGTGTTTGTTGAAGCTCAACCTGGGGATGACCAAGTCGTCGCCCAAGAATTCAGCATTAATGCAGATGTAGAAGATGTTGTTGCTGATAGGGCCTACTGGGATTCCACCCCACCATCTTGCTCTCTTGGCCTAGATTCTGGCCCCACACCTCCTGGACCAGATATTATTACGACGGCCGCAGTCCTAGCAGCAGTACCAACACCGCCCCCAGTGGTTGTTTCGACAACTCAAGCACCAGCAGTGGTCCCAACGGTTAACAATGCTCCCCAAGACCGAGCAGCGGCATCCCCAATTGATCATATGGCGGCAGCACCACGAGATTTAAAGAATGCAGAAGATAATCCTACTGACTCCAATCCGGTTTCAGGCTCTGAGCCTGCTGACCTTGGTAAGTGAAGGCATATACGTGTCTTCGCTTTTATCACAAAAGAGTGATGGGATGGATGTCTGCTTTTCGAAGACCTTTTTATGCTTTTAGTTTGATCCTGTGTGTATATTTATGCTCTTTTTATGCTATGTATGGACAACCTCCCCCCTCTCACATGTAATGACTTATGCTTTTGCGTGTGTGCTATGTAACGAATTATGTGTTTTCGTTTCACATTTGCGCTCTTTTATTTTTTATGTTGTCTGGTGTGTGGATGTATTATGCGTGATTATTATTGTTCATTTTTTCTGGTAACTTTTACTAACATCCGACTGATAATTATTTGCTACTAGTTAATTAAATGGTAACATTTGTGATCATACCCTGATAACTTCTGCTATCACCATGCTGATAACGTCAACCCATTGTGTGCTAACTTCTGCTATCACCATGCTAACATCTGACTGATAATTGTAGCGCTCTACTTTTAACTGATAAATACAATCGCTCTACATGAAAGATATTTGTACCTTATTTTTCAGCTTACCATTTTATCATATGGTAACTTTCACCATGATATCTTTTTGCGAATGTTTGTGCTAGTATTTTTTGTTCTAACTAGATATCTACATGTTTTCAGTTTTTTGCTAACTAGTTACTTAAATAGTAATATTTGTGATCATACCCTGATAACTTCTGCTATCACCATGCTGATAACTCCAACCATTTTGTTTCCTTTATTGATGCTGTAAATACACCCCTCCCCCTCCTTTCCCTGCACGCACAGACAAACCATTCTAATACATTTATGCTGCCCCTTTAACTATCCCGACCCCCCTCATTTTCTTCCCTTTTTCTCTCTATAGTAATTATATCATCATTCTGTACTATCTATCACTTTTTTCTTTAGCTGTTTTTCCACATATTTGACATTCCTTTTGTCAGTTCACAAACTGACCTGATCACAACTTTTTGAAGAGCGTCGATTTCGAGTTTATGATGCGGATGTTGAAGACGACGATGTAGTTATGTGGGTTGAAGAAGTCGAACGTGCCACTGTTAGAGCAAAAGCAAATTACGGTCCTGTAAAAGGTACTGATAGGAAGATTTTATTTAACAAACTTTTTCCTACTGCCAACCTTGATAACATCATTATCTTCATGTTGATAATTTACTGTTCTAAACTCTGATAACTTCTTTTCTTTTTGTTTCCCCATAATATTTCTTTCCATCATTCCCAACTCTGATAACTCCCTTCACTTTTCTTCTAGACCACCCCACCATCCCTGAATCTGCTACACCAGTTATTCAACCTCCCTATGGTAATCATTCAGCCAGTGTGACTCCTAAATCGTACATTCGGAAAGTTAGGGTAAGCCACCCATCGCAGTTCCTTCTGCCTCCATATTGTGGCCTCACAGCATCTGCACTCGAAGAGGTTATTTACACAGAAGTTATCAAGCACACCACTGATTCAATTGACTCCAAGATAAAACAGTAATGACATTTACTGTTTTCCTTTTCTCTAGTATTTTAACCCCTCACCGGCAAAACATTTGCTTATATACTATTTTTTCTTTGTTTGCTTTTCAGTATTAGGGTTATTGACATCGATGGGCAGTGGGTCATATTGGAGGAGCTTGCTAATAGTGTGATAGAAGGTGTTCAAGTTTCGAATAATATTGCAGAGCTCCAGATCCGAACTCTTTCTGATTATGTACCCCCAGGGAAGATCATCTTTCCATGGTTGCTGTCAGTATATCTTCACATACATGATATGACGAGCAAGTTCCTAATCAAGCATTTCCGTCATGATGCAAACTACATACTTAGTCACCAAAATCAGGTACAATTTTTTACGTAAACTACATACTTTTCTTCTTTTAAATCGTACAAGCTGTTTTTTAGTTGGTCTAACAGGCAATTTTATCAGGCTCTTATTTTGGTTTTGTCAGACATCATACCATTAAAGAATTTTAGCTGGTACCTAGTTATGTTACTTTTCTGTGGTAACTTTCATGTATGCCTACTGGTAACATATGTTGTCAGTGTCCTGATAACTTTGCCTTTTTTAACTGTAAATGCATTGATAACTTCTTGTGTTCATGTGTTCACATTTTTCCTTTCTATGGTAACTTTCATGTATGCCTACTGGTAACATATGTTGTCAGTGTCCTGATAACTTTGCCTTTTTAACTTTAAATGCATTGATAACTTCATAACTTATTGTGTTCATGTGTTCACATTTTCTTAACAGCTACTATTTCCAACATTGCAAAAGTTGGGACGTCTACCAAAGGACGGGCATTGGTATGTCTTGTGCCTTAATCTCAAGGCAAAACGATTTGAAGTTCTTGATTCTCTTCGTCCACAAGATAGCCCTTCGCTCATCACACATGCGACAAAGCTTATGAATGGCATTAAAAAAGCCTGGTTGATTGCGTACAAGGACTCGAGTAAGCAGATCCAAGACTATGATCTGGTGTACATCGATGTGTTCAAACAGGACAATGGGTTAGTTTTTTGGCTAGTACTCCATCATTTTTTCCATCTAAATACCTGGTAACTTAGTAGTGTAGCATTTTAAAAGTTCATTCACCTTTTTGCTTATCTTATTTTGCTTTTTAACACATTTTTTATTTTTTCCCTTACAACACTGATTGCGGTTTCTTCGCGTTCAAGATCTTGGAGTTCTGGGATGGTAAAAATATCCCGACAATAACTAAGGAGCAGATCCCGTCGCTGAGGAAGATATTGACAAGCATGTGGCTGGACCATCCTCTTAACAAATGCACGCAATGGCGCTATCACTTGTTCAATAAGGAGTAATTGATGTGAGAAATTTGCACCAATATAAGTATTAAAATTAAGAATGATGATAGTTTCATACATTTTTTCTGGGCAGATTACTATCTTTTTTATACATTTTTGCTGATAATTATGATAGTCAATGCTGATAACATACTATAACAGGTGCTGATAACTTTATTTTTCATTGCGTCATAACATTTTACTCACAAACAAAGAATGATAACTAATCTCATTCTCATTTTCTGAAAATCCCCATTACATTCTGGACGATAATTTACATGTTTCAGTGCTGATAACTTTTCATTACATGGTGTCTCGACACCGTTTTACACAATAAAATGGGTAAAATTGATAAGTAAAATCTCTAACTTGCATTTTTCAATGCCCATCTAACTTGCATTTCTCAGGGCGGGATGGGTGAGGTACATTTGCGTTTATCATGATCTGTCGACCCGCAGACTCTACACTTCCTCTCTTTTTTTTGGCTTTGCAATGTCAAATGGGTGCTGGAATCTTTTCTCTCTCGGACGCCCTTTCGTAGTAGACTTTGGTGGGTCTAGTATCACTCTTGTGTTTGATGATTGGGATCCCTCGGCATGTGAGCCCTGGAACTGGAAAATATCGCCAGACACATGCGTGACAGGAATGCTTCCTTGATGCGCTACTGGGACACCTTCGGTGGCACTAGTCCCTGGTGGTGAAGAAAACATTTGTGCTTCTTTTCCCTCATATTTTTCCTTTCTTGCTTTCTTTAGTTGCCTCTTTTTTAGTGCATCCATGTCGTCTCTGAAAGCATTAACATGTTTCCTTGCCAATGCCATCCCTTCATCAGTAGTGCAAGCGTCTTTTGCTTGTTCCTTGAAATCATTCAGAATAGATGTATATGTCATGAATTTTTTCCTTCTTCTGTCATACCCTTCTTAATTGTTGGCTGTTGGTAATCAGGCTGAACAAGATCCTCTTCTGGATCCCATGTCCACCTATCCAGGATATACCTCCTCGGTATCTCGTAGACTCCAATATGTTCCATTACTCGTAGTATGTGTGCACACAATAGCCCATCGCGATCAAACTTGCAGCAAGTGCATGAGTATACCCCTTCATCCTTGTTCGCCTGCACATGGTAGTCCCTATCCCCATACTTTGGTAGTATGCCTCGGAGCGACCACATCCTGAAGGTTCCATCTTGCAAAGTGTCGCATCGTAAGCAGTCTTTAGCTTCATCTCTATCTGGAACTTGGAGAACATATTTTGTGTGTATATCCCTCGCATCTGTAACTCGATTGGGTTCAACGAATACATGTCTGCCTCTTTGTAAATTGTGTCCACTTGCTCTTTCGCCACATCCACCATTACTTTCTCCTGGCTTGCAGTGTATTGAGTTGTGAATTCAATCAATGAGTTGTTGGGGTTCACGTACTTCTTGAGCACAGCATTCAATCCCTCGCTCCTTGCAGTTGTCTGCAAGAATGGAAAGAAATGCTTCATGTAGTACACTGGGGCCCAACATTTCCTATTTTCCCACAGCCATTGAAAATGTTCATTGTCGATCTGGCCATATTCATCCATCATTGTCCTCCATTTGTTTTCAAACTCTTCCTCTGTGATACACAAAACATGAGACAAGCACAACATCATACACAATCATTGGTAATTAAAGTACAAGTATGCTGGTAACTTTTCTTAGTTGTTAGATGGTAACTTTATTGAACAGTTTTTCCAGATCTGGTAACTTTTCTAAACCACAAGTTGGTATCAACATATGTAACTACCCCTGGTAATATAGCCA
Source organism: Triticum dicoccoides (assembly GCF_002162155.2). Taxonomy (NCBI): domain Eukaryota; kingdom Viridiplantae; phylum Streptophyta; class Magnoliopsida; order Poales; family Poaceae; genus Triticum; species Triticum dicoccoides. The sequence goes on along the minus strand of NC_041384.1, from coordinate 608,541,875 downwards.
ACAAGATCATGGTAACTTGTGTAGACCCACACATGGTAACTTGTGCATCACATATATTCATATGGCTTTCTCAAGTTTGCTGCATGGTAATTAAAATGGGTCAACAGTTTAGGTACGTACCAGTCAAGCTGTTGTCGACATAGTATTTGAACGCTTTGTTTAGTGGTTTATCATCAGCCATAAGTTCTTCAAGTTTCTCCTGCGCCTTCTTCATTATATGCCAGCGGCAATTTCTGTGTATTATGTTCAAGAAGACCTCATCGATCGCACTCCTCATTGCAAAGTCCTGGTCTGTGATGATGTTTTTAGGGGCAACACCACCCATTGCATGGAGGAATGTGTTAAATAGCCACACAAAGTTTTTCTTTAGTTTGTTTCGAACGAAGCCACACCCAAACTGGATGGATTAACCATGGTTATTAATTCCAATGAATGGTGCACATGACATCTTGTACATGTTTGTCATGTATGTCGTGTCAAACAACAAACAGTCATTATACTTTGCATATGCCCTGCATGATGCGCCATCTATCTAGAACAAGTTCTCAACCCTGTACTCATCATCAAGTTTGATTCTCCAGTAGAAATATGAATCTTTGGCCCTCATCTCTTGGAAGTATGCAATTGTGCTCCCAACGTCCTTGTGGCGGTGCTCTAAGCGGAACTTAGCTCGTTGATTAGCAATGTCTTGTGTCGTGTAGGGTACATCTTTAGCGCTCCCGTAGAACCATGACATCAGCTGCATCTGCCTCACAGTCTCAATGTTGTATCCGTGCAGAACCCTCAAGAAGTCCTGCTCCTCCTTCGGAATGTACTGATGTGATGATAAGAATTTTGTTAGGGACGGCTTTTTGATCAGGGGTGATTGTGGGTGTCCTCGAAACGGTCAACATTCCACCATGCATCATCGTGGGATAGGTACATGTGCGCTTCACATTCAGTCCTAAAAACTTTCTTTTTTTCCTCTTCTTGACAATGCTGGCTGGGTTTTCCACATCTTGTAGCTCATCCCTGTCCTTGCGTCGTTTGCCATATTTTGTACAAACTAGTAGCACCCTGCTTATAGTTCCATCAACCCTCTCTTTCTTGAATTGTTGCCTAATTGCAAAGCCAGTCCTATGCGCGTAGGTGCTGTAGTGGTCACGTGCGCTCTCTAGGGTGTCAAATTTTGTCCCTTGTAAAGGTGGCTTAGGTGTGGAATATGCCTCCATGTTGTTGCCTTCCATATCAGCATCGATCCCAGCAGATTCTGGAGTTGCTGGTTCGCTTATTGTCTGCTCTCCAAGGCTCCTAGCTCCTGTGCTTGCATTTGTTCCAGCACTATGTGCACTTGTTCCACCACTGGGCAAGCTGTTGCTTGCGCTGATTGCCTGACCACCTGCAATTTGGCCTGGTTGATTAGTGGAATATTACATGATAAATAACAATTTTCCATCATGGTAGTTTTCTGAAGATTCAGTGAATGTATCTTTCTTTTCTGCCTAAACAACCCTGGTAATTTGCATACTCTGAACTTGGTATTATAAGTGCACCAATGCTGGTAATTTACAAACCCACTTCAATAGTAAAGCATTTTTTCTGCCTAAAAAACCCTGGTAATTTGCATCCTCTGGACATTGTAATATGTGTGCACCAATGGTGGTAAGTTTCAAACCCACTTTAATAGTAAAGTATTCTTTCTGCCTAAAAAACCCCGGTAATTTGCATTTTTTGGACCTGGTAATATGTGTGCACCAATGCTGGCAATTTTCAAACCCATTTCAACAGTAAAGTATAAGATTGGGTTTTTTCATTCCATGATGATATGTAAACAGTAATGTTGGTAATTTTACCTGTCACCATGATGTTTGGGTATGCTGAATTGCTGCTTGGTGTGCGCGCTACATCGCCTTCTTCATGCATTCTACCTCCTCCTCCATCCTCTGCATTATCTCCTCTGCTAGCATCCATTTATCTACTCCTACTTGATTTTGTTTTTACGTTTGCACGTTAGTATACATTTACACGTGTTCACTCTTTTTTTGAAACTCATTGTTTGTTTACTCTTTACATAGGTGTTTGAAGGCAAGAATCGCATGGGTGATTGGGAAGAACACTAAACAGGACAATTTACAGAACAACATGATCATCTCCATTAAAAGGCAGCACTTTTCTTTATCCAATGTTAGTACTTAGCTAAAGTGGATGATAACTTTTACTATGTACAGATTGATAACTTGTAGACTGAAAAATGAATCTTTTTTGCAATGCATCTTCCATTGTATGAGAGAATGATTTTTGTAGTCAATAAAGGTTCCTCTTTCCTATATTTTGTCTTTATTTTTCCATGATAGACACAAAATCTATGTTTAGTGTAGCAAGGGAATGGGGTATTTTTTTGGGTACTCTGTTTTGTTGCATAAAGTTGGTAACAAAAACTACGGGGGGCTGGTAATTTTGCACTTAGTTGATTGGTAAGTCAATGCAATATGCAAAATTATGAGAGAAGTCTACTTATTCTGTTTTTTAGAGGTGAAAGGATGGTAATTTTTGCACAGATTGGGAGGGGGTGGGGTGGGGGTGGGTAAGTCTTTGTGTTAAGCAGATTTTTTTAGAGATTTTGGATGAGTCTTTGATTTACCAGGGTGAGGTGATGTTGCCTGGCGATTTCTTCACTGTATCCCTGGTAATTTCCACCACTTCCCTGATGATCTGCTCTTGTTTGATCTAGAACTGGAGGAGGGGTAGGTCTTTGGTATTGATTTTGAGCAGCTATGTAGGAGGGAGGGGCAGGTGGCTGGTGGGGAGTGGCATGTGGGTGGTGGGGAGGGTGAGAGAGGGTATATACTTGCGTGGGAGGTAAGGGGGGTGTGGGAAAGTTGCAATCTGGAAAGTGCGTCGTGGGGGGGGGGTGGATGGCATTTTTTGTTGGGCCTTGTATAGCGATCGGCCTGGTGTTCTCGCGGGGTGATCGGCCTGGTTAGCTGGCGGGTGATCGACAAGTAAGGTAAATTTCCTATTGGGCACATTGTTGCCAAATATCACTGTCCTTCTTTTAATACTAGAACTAAGCATGCATAGAAAGTAAACTAACTACAACTAATTTTTTTGATTTTTATTTTCTTAAGGTTTTTCAAACACACAAGAAGAAAGCGAGAAAAAGAAATAAACTAACATGGATAATACAATGAAAAAGTATGAACACCGACAACTGAGATGAGTGTGTGAACATGAATGTAATGTCGGTGAGAAATACCTACTCCCCAAGCTTAGGCTTTTGGCCTAAGTTGGTCTAGGGCCACGGCTGGCCCGGATGATATCCGAAATCATAGTTGGGGTCATATTGTGTTCGGGCAGCTACCGCTTGGCAAGCTACCTCCTGGAGGTGAGCAGCCTCCGCTGTTCTCTCATACTTGTTTGCCTCCTCTCTAGTTATAAAATATCTCCTATTTACCTGAAAGTTAAAGAAGGCAGGAGCAGGAAGAGTAACATGGACAACGCGCCGTCTATCAAAGATTAGTCGGTACTGGAGGAACTGTTCGTTCCTCTTAAGAAATTGGTAGCACACCATAGCATCATAATCCAGAAAAGCAGGTGGCAACTCAATAGCATACCCTCTTATGGGGACACCCAAATAATTAGCTAAATGAGTTGCATAAATCCCATCAAATAAATCTCCATATTTAGCATTAAGATGTAACCTCCTCACGATAATAGCCCCCAAGTTATATCGCTTATCACCTAATACCGCACACTTGACGACACTAAGGTCTGGAACGCAAAGGTGGCTATGATCATGTTTACCATTAATGCTTCTTCCTATAAAGAGCAAAATAATGTATAGCAGGAAAGTGAATGCTCCCTATGGTGGCTTGTGTGATATTTCTAGTTTCTCCCACAGTGATGCTAGCAAGGAAATCATTGTATTCAGATTTGTGAGGCTCACTAAGAATGCCCCATTGTGGAATTTTGCATGCATCACAAAAATCTTCTAAGTCCATGGTATAAGATCCATGATAAAGATCAAATATGACAATATGAGTATTACGCTTAGATGAAAACTCAAACCTCCGCACAAAGGAATCAGTGAGATAATAATATTGTAGGCACTTGTCTGACAAGAAATCCTCAAGGACGACATTTTGTATGTATGCATAGAACTCATCCTTGAAACCTGCACGAACCATAAATTCATCTGACGGCCATTCACAAGGCCGCACTTGAGCGTCCCTTGGCTGTTCAAGGTCCGGCCCACGTATCGCAAGCCTTGGTACTTGCTTCCTCGAAGAACCACCTTGGTACATTCTCCTACACATATTTCTTTCTTTGAAAAATTTCTGAAATTTTTAGTGACTCAAATGAAAATAAACCAAACTCAACAAAATTGATAGCAACTACTCCTACAAGTGTCTAGGGGCCATATCAGGCATCAAAACTACTTTGGACCATATAAATTTGACATGCAAACTCAAGAACAAGGTCACCACAGCAGCAAAAATTTGCAATAAATAAAGCACTAGAACAAAAACTAATTGGACCATTGGAGGAGTCACATAGCAAAGAACAATCCCCCAAAGCAATTTTGTGAATGGAGCTTTGAGCAAGGAGATTGAAAATGGCAGCAAAATGAGCAAGAACACGAGTTTGAGCTATGGAGTGATTTTTTCTGGAGGAGGACGAAGTGGATGGGTGCTGGAATAAGTGGAGGGGCACATGGGGCCCACAAGGATAGGGGCGCGCCCTCCACCCTTGTGGCCAGCTAGTGAGGCCCCCTGGTGTGTGTTCAGTGCCACAAATTCTTAAATATTCTATAAAAATCATACTAAATTTTCAGGACATTTGGGGAACTTTTATTTTCGGGACATTTTTTATTGCAAGGATAATTCAGAAAAAAGACAGTAAATACTATTTTTCTTTATTTAATCTAAATAACAGAAAGTAAAAAGTGGGTACAGAGAGTTGTGCCTTCTAAATTCATCCATCTCATGCTCATCAAAAGGAATCCACTAACAAGGTTGATCAAGTCTTATTAACAAACTTCTTCCGAATGACATGAAACCGAAGAATTTTCGGATAACACTAGGTTACCTCAACGGGGATATGCATGTCCCCAACAATAAGAATATCATATTTCTTTTTGGCAGTAGGAAGAGGGAATTCAAAACCTCCAATAGTAATAGTTGGAATTTTTCCAATAGAATTGATAGTATGAACTTGAGGTTGTTTCTTCAGAAAGTGTACCGTATGCTCATTACCACTAACATGAAAAGTGACATTGCCTTTGTTGCAATCAATAACAGCCCCTGCAGTATTCAAAAAGGGTCTACCAAGGATAACCGACATACTGTCGTCCTCGAGAATATCAATAATAACAAAGTCTGTTATGATAGTAACGTTTGCAACCACAACAGGCACATCCTCACAAATACCGATGGGTATAGCAGTTGATTTATCAGCCATTTGCAAAGAAATTTCAGTAGGTGTCAACTTATTCAATTCAAGTGTATGATACAAAGATAAAGGCATAACACTAACACCGGCTCCAAGATCACATGAAGTAGTTTTAACATAGTTTCTTTTAATGGAGCATGGTACAGTTGGTACTCATGGACCTCCATGTTTCTTTGGTATTCCACCCTTAAAAGTATAATTAGCAAGCATGGTGGAAATTTCAGCTTCCGGTATCTTTCTTTTATTAGTAAAAATATCTTCCATATACTTAGCATAAGGAGGCATTTTAAGCATATCAGTCAAACGCATACACAAAAAGATAGGTCTAATCATTTCAGCAAAGCGCTCAAAATCCTCTTCATCCTTTTTCTTCGATGGCTTAGGGAGGAAAGGGCATGGGTTTCTGAACCCATGTTTCTCTTTACCATGTTTCGTACCAATGTAGTCTCTCTTATCATAGCGTTGATTCTTTGATTGTGGGTTGTCAAGATCAACAGCGGATTGTGTCTCAGCATCATAAATAGAAATATCATTGGGATTCTCAGGTGTGTGTCTATAGTAGGTTGATACGTCCATTTTGCATCATGCTTTTATATCGACATTTATTGCATTATGGGCTGTTATTACACATTATGTCACAATACATATTTACAAGGTTTATATGAAGAGGGAGAATGCCGGCAGCTGGGATTCTGGGCTGGAAAAGGAGCAAATATTAGAGACCTATTCTGCACAGCTCCAAAAGTCCTGAAACTTCACGGAAGTTATTTCCAGAATATATGAAAAATATTGAGCAAAGAAAGTTCCAGAGGGGGGCCACACCCTGGCCACGAGGGTGGGGGGCGCGCCCTACCCCCTGGGCGCGCCACCTGCTTCATGGGCCCCCTGGTGGCCCTCCGATGCCCATCTTATGCTATATGAGGTCTTTCACCGAGGAAAAATCATAAGCAAGCTTTCAGGAAGAAACTCTGCCGCCACGAGGCGGAACCTTGGCGGAACCAATCTAGGGCTCCGGCAGACTATTCTGCCGGGGAAACTTCCCTCCGGTAGGGGGAAATCATCACCATCATCATCACCAACGATCCTCTCATCGGGAGGGGGTCAATCTTCGTCAACATCTTCACTAGCACCATCTCATCTCAAACACTAGTTCATCTCTTGTATCCAATCTTTATATCCAAACCTCAGATTGTACCTGTGGGTTGCTAGTAGTGTTGATTACTCCTTATAGTTGATGCTAGTTGGTTTACTTGGTGGAAGATCATATGTTCAGATCCATTATGCATATTAATACCCCTCTGATTATGAACATGAATATGCTTTGTGAGTAGTTACGTTTGTTCCTGAGGACATGAGAAGTCTTGCTATTAGTAGTCATGTGAATTTGGTATTCGTTCGATATATTGATGAGATGTATGTTGTCATCCCTCTAGTGGTGTCATGTGAACGTCGACTACATGACACTTCACCATTGTTTGGGCCTAGAGGGAGGCATTGGGAAGTAATAAGTAGATGATGGGTTGCTAGAGTGACAGAAGCTTAAACCCTAGTTTATGCGTTGCTTCGTAAGGGTCTGATTTGGATCCATATGTTTCATGCTGTGGTTAGGTTTACCTTAGTACTTTTGTTATAGTTGCGGATGTTTGCAATGGGGGTTAATCATAAGTGGGACTCTTGTCCAAGTAAGGACAGCACCCAAGCACCGGTCCACCCACATATCAGATTATCAAAGTACCGAACGCGAATCATATGATCGTGATGAAAACTAGCTTGACAATAATTCCCATGTGTCCTAGGGAGCGCTTTCCTTCATATAAGAGTTTGTCCAGGCTTGTCCTTTGCTACAAAAAGGATTGGGCCATCTTGCTGCACCTTATTTACTTCTATTACTTGCTACTCGTTACAAATTACCCTATCACAAAACTATCTGTTACCGATAATTTCAGTGCTTGAAGAGAATACCTTACTGAAAACTACTTATCATTTCCTTCTGCTCCTCGTTGGGTTCGACACTCTTACTTATCGAAAAGCTACAATAGATCCCCTCTACTTGTGGGTCATCAAGACTCTTTTCTGGCGCCGTTGCCGGGGAGTGAAGCGCCTTTGGTAGGTGGAATTTGGTAAGGAAAAATTTATATAGTTTGCTGAAATTTACTGTCACTTGTTACTATGGAACATAATCCTTTGAGGGGCTTGTTCGGGGTATCTTCACCCCGACCAATAGAGCAAAGAGTTGCTTCTCAACCTACTGAACCTACTGAAAATATTTACTTTGAAATTCCTTCGGGTATGATAGAGAAACTGCTAGCTAATCCTTTTGCAGGAGATGGAACATTGCATCCCGATTTACACTTAATCTATGTGGATGAAGTTTGCGGATTATTTAAGCTTGCAGGTATGCCCGAGGATGTTATCAAGAAGAAGGTCTTCCCTTTATCTTTGAAGAGAGAGGCATTGACATGGTATAGGCTATGTGATGATATGGGATCATGGGACTATAAGCGATTGAAATTGGAATTTCACCAGAAGTTTTATCCTATGCATCTTATTCATCATGATCGTAATTATATATATAATTTTTGGCCCCGCGAAGGAGAAAGCATCGCTCAAGCTTGGGGGAGGATTAAGTCAATGTTATATTCATGCCCCAATCATGAGCTCTCAAGAGAAATGATTATTCAAAAATTTTATGCTCGGCTTTCTCTCAGTAATCACTCCATGCTCGATACTTCTTGTACTGGATCTTTTATGATGAAGACTATTGAATTGAAATGGGATTTATTGGAAAGAATTAAGTGCAACTCTGAAGATTGGGACCTCGATGAAGGTAAGGAGTTAGGTATAACACCTAAGTTTGCTTGTGTTAAATCTTTTATGGATACCGATGCTTTTCGTGAATTTAGCACTAAATATGGACTTGACTCTGAGATAGTAGCTTCCTTTTGTGAATCTTTTGCTACTCATGTTGATCTCCCCAAGGGGAAGTGGTCTAAATATAATCCACCCATTGAAGTAAAAGTATTTTCACCTATTAAAGTTGAAGAAAAGACTATCACTTATAATGATCCTGTTGTTCCTACTGCTTATATTGAGAAACCACCTTTCCCTGTTAGAATAAAGGATCATGCTAAAGTTTCAACTGTAGTCAACAAAAGTAATATTAGTACACACAAACCCCCTAAGCAAGTTAAAGTTGAACCTAATATTGCTATGGTTAAAGATCTCTTGGCTGATAATATTGATGGGCATGTTATTTATTTCTGTGATGAGACTCTAGAATTGCTAGACCTGATACTAAAAATAAACATAGACCTGTTGTAGGCATGCCTGTTATTTCTGTTAAAATAGGAGATCATTGCTATCATGGCTTATGTGATATGGGTGCTAGTGCAAGTGCAATACTCCATTCCTTATACAAAGAAATTATGCATGATATTGCACCTACTGAGATAGAAGATGTCGATGTTACCATTAAGCTTGCCAATAGAGATACTATTTCACCAATTGGGATTGTTAGAGATATTGAAGTCTTGTGTGGGAAAGTTAAATATCCTGCTGATTTTCTTGTTCTTGGTTCCCCACAAGATTGCTTTTGTCCCATTATATTTGGCAGACCCTTCTTGAATACTCTTAATGCTAAGATAGACTGCAATAAGGATATTGTTTCTGTTGGTTTAGGGGATATGTATCATGAGTTTAATTTTGCTAAGTTTCGTAGACAACCCCATGATAAAGAACTGCCTAGTAAAGATGAAATTATTGGTCTTGCATCTATTGCCATGCCTCCTAATGATCCTTTAGAACAATATTTGCTAGACCATGAAAATGATATGTTTATGAATGAAAGAAGGGAAATAGATGAAGTATTCTTTAAACAGAGACCTATTCTGAAACACAACTTGCTTGTTGAAATCCTAGGGGATCCCCCTCCACCCAAGGGTGATCCGTGTTTGAGTTTAAACCTTTACTTGATACTCTTAAATATGCTTGATGAAAAGAAGATATATCCTCTTATTATTAGTGCTAACCTTTCAGAGAAGGAGGAAGAGAGATTATTGAAAACTCTGAAGAAGCACCGTGCTGCTATTGGATATACTCTTGATGATCTTAAGGGCATTAGTACCACTCTATGTCAACACAAAATAAATTTGGAGAAAGACGCCAAACCAGTTATTGATCACCAACGACGGCTAAATCTTAAGATGAAAGAAGTGGTAAGAAAGGAAATATTAAAGCTCCTTGAAGCAGGTATAATTTATCCCGTTGTTGATAGTCAGTGGGTAAGTCCTGTCCATTGTGTCCCTAAGAAGGGAGGTATTACTATCGTTCCTAATGATAAAGATGAATTGATTCCACAAAGAATTATTACAGGTTATAGGATGGTGATTGATTTTCGCAAATTAAATAAAGCTACTAAAAAAGATCATTACCCTTTTCCTTTCATTGATCAAATGCTAGAAAGATTATCCAAACAAACACATTTTTGCTTTCTAGATGGTTACTCTGGCTTCTCTCAAATACCTGTGTCAGCTGATGATCAAGCAAAGACCACTTTTACTTTCCCTTTCGGTACTTTTGCTTATAGATGTATGCCTTTTGGTTTATGTAATGCACCTGCTACCTTTCAAAGATGCATGATGGCTATATTCTCTGACTTTTGTGAAAAGATTTGTGAGGTTTTCATGGACGATTTCTCCATTTATGGATCCTCTTTTGATGATTGCTTGAGCAACCTTGATCGAGTTTTGTAGAGATGTGAAGAAACTAATCTTGTCTTGAACTAGGAGAAATGCCACTTTATGGTTAATGAAGGTATTGTCTTGGGGCATAAAATTTCTGAAAGAGGTATTGAAGTTGATAAAGCTAAGGTTGATGCTATTGAAAAGATGTCGTGTCCCAAGGACATCAAAGGTATAAGAAGTTTCCTAGGTCATGCCGGTTTTTATAGGAGGTTCATTAAGGACTTATCAAAAATTTCTTGCCCTCTGACTAACCTATTACAAAAAGATGTCCCTTTTGTCTTTGATGATGATTGTGTAGAAGCATTTGAAATACTTAAGGAAGCTTTGATTTCTGCACCTATTGTTCAACCACCTGATTAGAATTTACCATTTGAAATTATGTGCGATGCTAGCAATTATGCTGTAGGTGCTATTTTAGGGCAAAGAGTTGATAAGAAATTAAATGTTATTCAATATGCTAGTAAAACTCTAGACAATGCCCAAAGAAATCATGCTACTACTAAAAAAGAATTTTTAGCAGTTGTATTTGCTTGTGATAAGTTCGGACCTTATATTGTTGATTCTAAAGTAACTATCCACACTGATCATGCTGCTATTAAATACCTTATGGAAAATAAATATGCTAAACCTAGACTTATTAGATGGGTTCTCTTGCTACAAGAATTTGATTTGCATATCATTGATAGAAAGGGAGCTGAGAACCCCATTGCAGACAACTTGTCTAGGTTAGAGAATGTTTTTTTTGAATATTTACTATAGGGTAAAAACCCCACAGCCCTTTATTGCATCTCAAAAGAGGCAAACTATACAGAGAAAGAAAAAAAGATTACAACCCTAAACTAAAGGTTAAGAAGAACTTACAATTACATAAGGGAGTTAACCCAATCTACAAGCTTAGACTTAGAGCTATCCTTAAACCTATGTGACAGGAGAAGAATATCATGTACAAAACTGCCCCTCCAGGCAGCAAAAGTAGCCTGAACTCCCCTGAAAGTTCTCCCATTTCTTAGAATCCAGATATTCCAAGCAGCTGTGAGCATAACTTCAAAGAAGAAAGGATGCCCAAATCTCTGCCTTGCTTGAGATATACTTTGCTGAATAGTAGAACCATGTGACCAATCGATCTGCAGGTAGTTCCAAACCCTGGCACTGAAATTACAACCAAAGAAAAGATGAGCCCTGTCCTCCCAAACATAGGCATTACAGATGACACATAGATTATCAGCCGTAGGGGACCTCTAGTGCTTGCAGACCAGCATGTCCTTAGTGTTGAGCCTGTCAAAAAATAGAAGCCAGCCAAAAACCTTGATTTTCATAGTACATCTGCTCTGCCAAAGCCACTTGCAAGGTTGAATAGTTGGGAGGTGTGTATGCATTATGTCATAGAAGCTCTTTGCAGAGAACTGTCCAGATTTACTAGGACAAATCCAAACATCAGGCAATGTTGGATCTCTCTGGAGATTGAACAGCCATTCTTCCAAGGTTTCCAGTTCTGTAGCTGCCTGCTGAGAGATTGGTAGATGAAACATGGAGAACAAATCCTGAGTTTGTAAGAACTCCCTGACAGAAACCTTATCATCCAAGACAAAAGAGAAAAGCCTTGGTAATCTGAGGCTAAGTGGCCTTGAAGAGCTACCTACATGCCAAGCATCCAGCCAAAAGAGAGCAAAATCACCCATATTAATTTGCACTGAAGCAATTGACCTATATGTGTCAGCAAGCTTGAGAATGTCTTTCCACCAAAAGGAGCCAGTTAGGACTGTTGCATGGGGCACTACTCCATCATAATAACTATCCCAAATTAGTTGTACCCAAGGAACCTGCTGCTTGTTGTAGAACTTATGCATTTGTTTGAGAAGCAGACCTTGGTTCTGAACATTGAGGTTTAGGATGCCAAGACCTCCCTTATCCTTTGGCCTACAAACTAAATCCCAGGCAACTAGGGATTGCTTAGGCACATCAGAATTTCCTCTCCACAAGCACTGCCTGAAAATCCTATCCAACTGTTTGATAATACCAGGTGGGATATGCAAGCTGCAGAGGAAGTATATGGGCATTGAAGTAAGCACAGATGCGAGCAATTGCAACCTGGATCCTTGGTTGAGCATGGCAGAGCTAACAGATAATCTTCTTTCAACACTATCCACTAGGGGCATGAAATCAAAGATTCTAGGTCTTGTAGTACCAAGTGGCAAACCCAGATATGTGAAAGGTAACTGCTCCAGCTTACATCCCAGAATGGAAGACAATCTCTGTGCCTCAGTGGGATCAACATTGAGTGGCACAAGTGATAATTTTGCAAAATTAACCTTTAGGCCAATAGACTGTTGAAAAATATGGAGCATGTTCTTAAGAGCTACCAACTAATCCTCAACTGCAGAAAGGATAACTATTGTGTCATCTGCATACTGAATGATAGGAAAATCAGGGTCCTGAGATGGGATTGGGAGTGTTAGAACTCCCTTAGCCAGCATGTCATTGACCACTGATTGAAGTAAATCAACAACTATGACAAATAAAAGAGGGGATAATGGATCCCCTTGCCTGACCCCACACTTACATTTGAACTGTTTGCCAGGCACCCCATTAAGCAATACAGATGATGATCCTGAGGAGAGAATCTCTTTAATCCAAGAAATCCATTTGGCATCAAAACCTTTGTGCTGAAGAACTTGCAAGATGAGGTCATGCTCCACTGTGTCAAAAGCTTTAGCAAAATCCAATTTCAAAATGATAATTGGCCTTTTTGATTGGTTGCATTGATGTATATATTCAAAAGCCCAAGCCAAGCAGTCTTGGATGGCTCTGCTCTTCAGAAACCCATATTGATTCTTATGGATGCATTGCAGAATGACCTTCTGAAGTCTATTTGCCAAAAGCTTAGTGAGGAACTTGAGGCATGTGTTAGTGAGAGAGATTGGTCTAAAATCGTCAGGTCCTTCAGGAGATAACATCTTTGGAATTAAGGTAATAAGGGATCCATTAATATTTTCCAAAGATAGCCTCCCTTCATAAAACCCCTGAATGAGAGCCAAAAAATCCTTCTCAATGATGGGCCAACACTTCTTAACAAAAAGACCATTAAAACCATCTGGCCCAGGAGCTCGATCAGTCGGCAACTCCTTAAGGACAGTGTTGATTTCTTCAGCAGAAAACGGTTCAGACAGACTGCTAAGGCCATCAACAGGTTGAATAAGAGCTGGCAAATCAAAGCCCATATTGATACCTTGGGCCTGGCCCATTCTGTTTTTAAAAGAGGACCAAAGGATTCCCGCCATTTGAGAATGATCAGAAACTGTGTTAGCACCTGCAACAGAGAGGCTTGCAATCGTATTCCTGCGCAGACGTTCAGAAGCCATTTCATGAAAAAACTTAGAATTCTCCTCTCCCACCTTAATATAACGGATTTTACACCTCTGCTTTCAATAAATGTAGTGGATGCGAAGCAGATTCTCATGGTGTAATTTAACAATCTTCCGAAAGTTAAATTTAGGTGTGGTGAGAGGCCGCAATTCTTCCAGGTTATCAAAGAATAAAATTACTCGGGAGCAATCCATTGTCAGTCGTTTTAGGAACGACAGGTTCTTGCTCCAAGCCTTGAGGGCAGAACGCAGGAGCTTAAACTTGGTTGTCAGGACTACAGAAGGAGACAAATCAGCAAACACTGGCTGGTTCCAAGAAAGCTTGACACAATCCAAAAACCCTGGCATGTCCACCCAGTAATTCTCAAACCTAAAGACTCTAGATTTAGGTATATTTGTGTCAATTGAAACCACACAGGAGACATGATCAGACGACGTTTTTGCCAGGGGTAGAACGACAGTGTTGGGATAAATAGAAATCCAGTCTGAGGTGGTAAAAAACCAATCAAGCTGTTCAAGCAATGGCTGCTCTTGCATATTGGACCAAGTAAAGCTTCTGCCCTTTAATGGCAATTCTAGCAAACCCAAATGGCCAATAATCTCATTAAAGAGGAAAATGTCATTGACATCACCTCCTGGCCTGTTTCTATTATCAAAGGAGCGAATGAAGTTGAAATCGCCCAGAAGCAACCAATTCTCATTAGTGGGGATATTAAGGTGGTAGAACCAACTAACAAAATTATCCCTAAGGGGGCCATCACAGGGCCCATAAACAGACACTAGGGTCCACTTCTCAGCATTATGAACTGACTGAAAAGAAACTACAATGCCAAAGCTCTAAATTTGAACGAGGGTCCCATGGAAGATGGATGAGTTCCAAACCACAAGGATGCCACCAGAAGCACCGACGACCGGGGAAAACACGGAAGTATCAAAGTGCCGAGGACAAAAAGATCTAATTTTTCGAATATCAAAATCTGCACACTTCGTTTCTTGCAAGCAAACAATGGAGCATTGGCTCTCCTCAATCTTAGCTCTCACATCACGCTGACGAGCATCTGAATTCAGGCCACGGACATTCCAACAGAGCACACGCCAATTACGATAAGTTGTACTATCCATAAAGAACTCGCGGCGATAAAATAAGGACTGTCAGGCATAACCTAGCAGTTTCACAGACCACAGTCGCACAACCCAAAAGCGCATACAGTGCAACAAGTTCAGATAAAACATAGCCAATAAGGAAACAAAAACCATGCCAGGCAAGACCCCTCTGGCGCCAATCTTGAAGCCTAGGTTTACTCATCATCGGACACTATATCAGAAGAGAAATTCTTAGTAGGAGCCGTAAGCTTCTCCAGAGTCAGATGATCCGCAGAAATACCCAGACAAGCGCCGACTGCCTGCAGGTCAGCGATGGGTGTTGGTGGAGGTGTCGCCTGTGCTGCATCTTCATGAACGTCAGAGTCTTCAACTGATGGCTTGGCCTTCTTGGCCCTCGGGCGGCGCAATGCAGAAGCTTTGGTGGGGATGGCTGAAGTTGGTTTGTAACCAGAGGCCTTAGCAGCGCTGCGCGTCATGCGCCTGACGGAGAAGTCTGGAATTGGAGCAACAGTAACTAGCGACCGACGATCTCGCCTGGCCTCACGTCCACGCTTGCCAAGCACTAGAGGAAGAACAGACGTGAATTGGAAGTCATCGTCATTCTATGGCGCTTCATCATTGGCAGGCTGCACAGGTTCAAACTGCTCATGGGAAGAAACTTGAGGTTCCACATGATCCGAGAAAATCTCTTCAATAACCACAGACGGGCGAGGCGCGGGAGGATTGCAGTGCTTCATCAGAAGTCCAAAAGAGAAATCACAATGCTCAGGCAAAACACAGGTGGTGAGTTGAGACTGCCATTGTTGATGTGCGGGCAGCGAAAAAGGCACCTTTCTGATGAAAAATTCAGGTAGCAGTGAATGAAAAGACCTCTCCCAGATAAGGTGTGGAGGAAGCACAGGTCCATAAACAACACGAACAACTCCCAGTTGAATTGGGTCAAGAGGAGCCGCTGGGTGCTGCGCCACAGCATGTTGGACAGGCTGCTGAACCTCCTCTAAATCCATGTCATTGTCAGAGTCCAAAGAAGGGTTGAGGACCATGGAATTCTGCTCCTGAACAATATCCTGCTGCTGACCAGGTTCATCCTCATGCTGTTGCTGTGGCTGCTGAGCCTGCTCCTCCCAAGGGCCCCATCCAGCATCATTGGCATTGTTAGCCTCATTGACATCCACACCCCAGCCACCTGCATTGTTACCCTGGTTTGGATTATGGTGAGGTGGAACAACATTCCAACCAAGCGCAGGGTACGGTGGCAATGCCCAGAAGGGCTACGGTGGGTTTACGCCTGGCATAGGATGTGGGTTGCCGTCTAGAGGCATTGGGTCTTCATCGGCAGGTATCATAGCATCCGCATATTCTCCAGTCAAGATGAAACAACCGTCCGTCCAAGATACAACAACACCGCCCCAGTTTGCAAAGTCCCAAAAAACCACAGAACGCGGCACCAAAGCAGTATCCGGAAAAGAGGCTCTGACCAGAGATCTAACCAGACGACGATCTGTTTGATCAAAAGTGCCAACAACCTCGGCCAAGCACTGCGTGTTGCGATAATCAAGTGGCACTCCAATAAACATGAGCCAGCCTGTTCTATGACCATGAATAGCCCTGAAACCCTCCCCCTGGTTGTGTGGAATAAACCTGACAAAAAATTCCTCTCCATCTTCATCCACACCAAGGGGAAAAGGAGGTGCTGAGTAAACGAACCCCTCACTACAGGATCCTCCATCTCAAAAAGCCCTACCCCTTGGAACCAAGTCTGAGCAGAAAGCACCGGAATATGCAGGGTCTGTGTAAGAAAATCAAGAACCTGCTGACGACGGATAGCAACCAAGTGTGCTTCTGGTATGGGCTCAACGATTGCCACCATGTACTGCTCATGGTTACGGGAGGGGGGGGCGTGATTGTAGGCGTGTAGAAGGTCCTTGGGAGCCGATCTTCTCCACCGTCGATGATATCATATCCACCGGAACAAAGCGGTGTGGATCAATCGCATAGACCGCCATTGGCAATGGCGGCGATGCAGCTGACGGTGCGGCGGTAGCAGGAACGGCCGGTGAAGATTGTGAGCTTGGCAGCGATGGGTGGGAGACGGATGATTGGGGTTTTTTGAGGGGTGAAGGCGTCTGGTTTGGGGAAACCGAAGAGGCCAGAGAGTTGTCTTTCTTGGCGCGGGCTCCAAAGCCTTTGGATGGGACTTTTGGCACCCAGAGAGGAGAATCAGGTGGTTGGCCGGTGCAGTCCCGTTTAATGTGACCAGATCGAAAACAATTTCTACACCGAATCCTGTTAGAACAAGTCTCTGTTCGGTGGCCCATACCCAAACAATTCTGACAGTCCCAAAACATGGCAGCCATATTTTCAATCATCTCGTCAAAGCTCTGTAAATCCCTGACAACATCCTGCGATGATGGAGATAATTGTTCGAAAACTGTGGAGTCGCGTTGGGCCAAACTATCCTCTTCATCATCAAAAATTTCAATGGGCTGAGAGGAGGAGGATGTGGGCTGAGGTGTAGGCCCAGGACATTCCAACGGTGGAGAATCAGGAATGTCCACAAAGTCCGGTCCAATAAACTTCAAACCAACAGGAGATCCGTGGTTACCGCCAACAGACAGCGGGGATTCCGGAGATAGTTGAAACGAACCAAAAAGGATTGCCGGAGGCGGCGAGCTAGCTACAGCCATCACTAGTGATGAGGTGCCCGAGGCTTCTTGGGCTGAAACATGATAACCAGCCTCACGGACAGTCAACAAGTCTGAGGGCGTGGGATGATAACTATACCCCTTACGAGCAGGATAGTTGATGAACGTAGCAAAACGTAATGTTTTCTTTGGGTGGCCAGAGGTAGATCTACCACGCATTGAGGATTTAGTAGGAACATGTTTCATGGCCTACATCCCAAGTAATGCCCTATGTTTTGTTGGACTAACTAAGGTCCATTCCTGCTGGCATTCATCCTGCCATAGACGAAATTCTTTCTCCCAATCTGGACCACCATGGCCCCAAAGATGAAAATAGCACTTGAAATGATCGCAGACAAAACTACGCTGATGTAGAATGAAAAACCCCACTTGCTTGCAGGAAACCGTGAAAGAAAAAACCCGATCATTGAGGAATGATACCTTGAGATGAGAGCAATAACCTCCAATAGCAGATTCAAGAGCAAGGCCAACATTATCCTCATCCAAACGAAAAGAGTGCCGGGCAAAGGAGACCACCATTGTGAATTGACCGGAGTCAGAGGTTGGATGCACAGATCTGTTGAACGTGTGTTGGATCTCAGCCGCCAAAGCCATCCCCGGGCTAAAGTCCAAGCCCAAGGAGATGGAGGCATGCACCGCCATGGAGAAGACAACCAACAAGGAGAGCAACCTGCGCCGGAGAGGGTGGTGCGATCAAATGTGAAAACCCATGGTCAGGTGGGCTGATCGCCGGTGGGGTGGGTGGCTAGGGTTAAGGTGGCGACGAGGTGGAGGTTAGAGAATGTTCTTGATGACCCACTACCTATTGATGATAGCTTTCCTGATGAACAATTAAATGTCATAAATGCTTCTCGTACTGCTCCATGGTATGCTGATTATTCTAATTATATTGTTGCTAAATTTATACCACCTAGTTTCACATACCAGCAAAAGAAAAAGTTCTTCTATGATTTAAGACATTACTTTTGGGATGACCCACATCTTTATAAATAAGGAGTAGATGGTGTTATTAGACATTGTGTACCTGAGCATGAACATGAATAGATCTTACGAAGTGTCACTCCGAAGCCTATGGAGGACACCATGCTGGATATAGAACTGCACACAAGGTATTGCAATCTGGTTTTTATTGGCCTACTCTCTTCAAGGATGCCCGTAAGTTTGTCTTGTCTTTTGATGAATGTCAGAGAATTGGTAATATTAGTAGACGTCAAGAAATGCCTATGAATTATTCACTTGTTATTGAACCATTTGATGTTTGGGGCTTTGATTATATGGGACCTTTTCCTTCCTCTAATGGGTATACACATATTTTAGTTGTTGTTGATTACATTACTAAGTGGGTAGAAGCTATTCCAACTAGAAGTGCTGATCATAACACCTCTATTAAGATGCTTAAAGAAGTTATTTTCCGAGGTTTGGAGTCCCTAGATATTTAATGACTGATGGTGGTTCACACTTTATTCATGGTGCCTTTCATAAAATGCTTGCTAAGTATGATGTTAATCATAGAATTGCATCTCCTTATCATCCACAGTCTAGTGGTCAAGTAGAACTTAGCAATAGAGAGCTCAAATTAATTTTGCAAAAGACTGTTAATAGATCTAGAAAGAATTGGTCCAAGAAACTTGACGATGCATTATGGGCCTATAGAACTGCATATAAAAATCCTATGGGTATGTCTCCTTATAAAATGGTTTATGGTAAAGCATGTCACTTACCTCTTGAATTAGAACATAAGGCATATTGGGCTATTAAAGAGCTCAACTATGACTTCAAACTTGCCGGTGAGAAGAGGCTTTTTGACATTAGCTCACTTGATGAATGGAGAACCCAGGCTTATGAAAATGCCAAGCTGTTTAAAGAAAAAATTAAAAGATGGCATGATAAAAGGATACAAAAGCGTGAGTTTAATGTAGGTGATTATGTATTGCTATAGAACTCTCATTTATGATTTTTTGCAGGAAAACTTCTCTCTAAATGGGAAGGTCCTTACGTTATCGAGGAGATCTATTGTTCCGGTGCCATTAAAATCAACAACTTCGAAGGCACTAATCCGAGGGTGGTGAACGGTCAAAAAATCAAACATTATATCTCAGGTAATCCTATAAATGTTGAAACCAATATTATTGAAACCATAACCCCAGAGGAATACATAAGGGACACTTTCTAGAATGTTTCAGACTCCGAAAAGGAATAGGTATGTGGTACGGTGAGTAAACCGACTCCATAATAGTTCTAATGGCAATTTTTCTCCGTTTTGGAATATTTAGAAAAATAGGAAAATAAGAAGCAGACCGGAAAGGACACGGGGCTTCCACGAGGGTGGAGGGCGCGTCCCCTGCCTTGTGGGAACCTCGTGCGCTCTCCGGACTCCGTTTTCTTGCACGATACTTCTTTTGGTCTGTAAAAATTCATTATATAATCTCTCGAAGGTTTTGACCACCGTATCACGCAAATATCTCTTGTCTTTGTTTCGAGGTGTTTTTCTGATAGATCTAGATCGCCATGGCGTCTTCAAGTGCCCCCAAGGACAAGTTCTTCGAGAAGGTCATCAACCCCTACCTTGCGGAAGTGCTGCAACACCCTCAAACCATTGAGATGCGTGAGGGGTTGTTGCACATCCGCGATGTGGAGGGACCGAGGAGGACCGGAAGCGTGGAGACAAGGCTCGAGGCGATGGAGCAACAAGTTTTCAAGTGTCAGGAGATGGTGGAGCGTGGACTCGACTCCAATCACATAATGATCATGGAGTTCACCAATAACCACAAGCTGGATGTCAAGGACATCGAGGAGGCCATCTTCAAGCTTCATGAGAAAATCGAGCACCTCCAAGCCCATATCCATGACCCGCAAAATCAAAACTGTGAGTATGAATATAGATTCAAGAGGATGAGTTTGGCTGCAGATTTAAGGATCCCGGAGACTCGATCATCCTTCTATGATGGTGAGCCTATGCCTTGGAAGAGGGACGACAAGCCTACATCATCAACAACTCCTTCATCACCACCTCCGAGGAAGGAAACATAAACACATGGGTATGGGCACTCCCCTTGGCAACTGTTTTTCTTAGTTAGATCCTTCTATCTTTACCGTTTTTCTTAGTTCAATCCTTTTGATAATATCTTGATCTAGTAGAATAAAGCTTTAGTATGATCTAGTTGTGAGTTTTGCTTTATGATCTTCTTATGTAATCGAGTCCGTGAGCTATATATTATAAAGATTAGTGTTGAGTCAAGGGCTTGATTATTTTGCTATGATCTTGAGGGAATAAAAAAAAAGGAGAGAAGAAATAAAAGGAAATAAAGAGATCATATGGATCTTATGGAGAGTAATGAGTTCACATATAAAGAGTATGACGAATAAAAGTTGTTGAGAGTTGACAAACATAGTTTTGGTCATCGTTGCAATTAATAGGAAGTAATAAAGAAAGAGAGGTTCACATATAAATATACTATCTTGGACATCTTTTATGATTGTGAGCACTCATTAAAGTATGACATGTTAAAGAGTTGACATTGGACAAGGAAGACAACGTAATGCGTTATGTTTTCTTACATCTGAGATAAATTATATTGTCATGGATCATCCAATATGTTGAGCTTGCCTCTCCCTCTCATGCTAGCCAATTTCTTTGCACCAAGTAGAGACACTACTTGTGCTTCCAAATATCCCTAAACCCAGTTTTGCCATGAGAGTCCACCATACCTACCTATGGATTGAGTAAGATCCATCAAGTAAGTTGTCATCAGTGCAAGCAATAAAAATTGCTCTCTAAATATGTATGACTTATTAATGGGGAGAAAATAAGCTTTGTACGATCTTGTGATATGGAAGAAATAAAAGCGATAGACTGCATAATAAAGGTTCATATCACAAGTGGCAATATAAAGTGACGTTCTTTTGTATTAAGATTTTGTGCATCCAACCATAAAAGCGCATGACACCCTCTGCTTCCCTCTGCGAAGGGCCTATCTTTTATTCTTGTCTTATACTTCATGCAACGAGTCATGGTTATATTGATCTTTCCTTTTTACATTTTATCCTTTGGCAAGCACAATGTGTTGTAAAGATCCAGATACATATAGCTAATTGGATGTGAGTCTGCATGAGCTATTATTGTTGACATTACCCTTGAGGTAAAACATTGGGAGGCAAAACTATAAGCCCCTATCTTTCTGTGTGTCCGATTAAAACTCCATACCCGTAAATATTGCGTGAGTGTTAGCAATTGTGAAAGTGTGGACTTGCTGAAAAGCTCTTATATTGTCTCTTTCCTATGTTATGATAAATTGCAATTGCCTCAGTGACTGAGATTAGAGTTTGTTGGTTTTCAATGAAGTTTATGATTCATACTTGAAATTGTGATTGAATTGTTGCATTAGCATAAGAGATCATATGACAATATATATATATATATATATATATATATATATATATATATATATATATATATATATATATATATAATGTTGCTGTTCTAAGAATGATCATGATGCCCTCCTGTCCGTATTTTATTTTTTATCGACACCTCTATCTCTAAACATGTGGACATATTTTTCAACTTCGGCTTTCGCTTGAGGACATGCGAGGTCTAAGCTTGGGGGAGTTGATACGTCCATTTTGCATCATGCTTTTATATCTATATTTATTGCATCATGGGCTGTTATTACACATTATGTCACAATACTTATGCCTATTCTCTCTTATTTTACAAGGTTTATATGAAGAGGGAGAATGCCGGCAGCTGGGATTCTGGGCTAGAAAAGGAGCAAATATTACAGACCTATTCTGGACAGCTCCAAAAGTCCTCAAACTTCACGGAAGTTATTTCCAGAATATATAAAAAATATCGAGCAAAGAAAGTTCCAGAGGGGGGCCACACCCTGGCCACGAGGGTGGGGGCATGCCCCCTGCCTTGTGGGCCCCCTGGTGGCCCTCTGATGCCCATCTTCTGTTATATGAGGTATTTCGTCGAGGAAAAAAATCATAAGCAAGCTTTCAGGAAGAAACTCCACAGCCACGAGGCGGAACCTTGGCAGAACCAATCTAGGGCGCCGGCAGAGCTATTTTGTCGGGGAAACTTCCCTCCGGGAGGGGGAGATCATCACCATCGTCATCACCAACGATCCTCTCATCGGGAGGGGGTCAATCTCCGTCAACATCTTCACCAGCACCATCTCATCTCAAACCCTAGTTCATCTCTTGTATCCAATCTTTGTATCCAAACCCTCAGATTGGTACCTGTGGGTTGCTAGTAGTGTTGATTACTCCTTGTAGTTGATGCTAGTTGGTTTACTTGGTGGAAGATCATATGTTCAGATCCATTATGCATATTAATACCCCTCTGATTACGAACATGAATATGCTTTGTGAGTAGTTACGTTTGTTCCTGAGGACATGAGAGAAGTCTTGCTATTAGTAGTCACGTGAATTTAGTATTCGTTCGATATTTTGATGAGTTGTATGTTGTCATCCCTCTAGTGGTGTCATGTGAACATCGACTACATGACACTTCACCATTATTTGGGCCTAGAGGGAGGCATTGGGAAGTAATAAGTAGATGATGGGTTGCTAGAGTGACAGAAGCTTAAACCCTAGTTTATGCGTTGCTTCGTAAGGGGCTGATTTGGATCCATATGTTTCATGCTATGGTTAGGTTTACCTTAATACTTCCGTTGTAGTTGCGGATACTTGCAATGGGGGTTAATCATAAGTGGGATGCTTGTCCAAGTAAGGACAACACCCAAGCACCGGTCCACCCACATATCAGATTATCAAAGTACCGAACGCGAATCATATGATCGTGATGAAAACTAGCTTGACGATAATTCCCATGTGTCCTCGGGAGCGCTTTCCTTCATATAAGAGTTTGTCCAGGCTTGTCCTTTGCTACAAAAAGGATTGGGCCATCTTGCTGCACCTTATTTACTTTTATTACTTGCTACTCGTTGCAAATTACCTTATCACAAAACTATCTATTACCGATAATTTCAGTGCTTGCAGAGAATACCTTACTGAAAATTGCTTATCATTTCCTTCTGCTCCTCATTGGGTTCGACACTCTTACTTATCGAAAAGCTACGATAGATCCCCTATACTTGTGGGTCATCACAGGTTCCCTAGCATGCAAAGTCCTATCGGTTTTCCTTTTCTTTTTATTAGAAGGACTAGGTGCATCAATATTAGTTCTTTGAGAAATCTTGCTCAACCCTCTTAGGATGGCCCTTAGGATACAAAGGTTCCTAGGTCATTTTACCACCTCTAGTCATAACCCTAACAACATTATCATTATTTTTACTATTCAACTCATTAAGCAAATCATCTTATGCCTTAAGTACTTGTTCTACTTGAGTTGTAACCATGGGAGCATGTTTACTAATAATCTTAAGATCATTAATAGTTATACTCATATAATCACCCAAGTGGTCAAGCATGTAAGCATTGCTTTCAATTATCTACTAACATAAGAAATGAAATTTTCTTGTTTAACAATAAAATTATCAAACTCATACAAGCATTGACTAGAAGACTTATTATGAGGAATATCACCTTCATCAAATCTATGGAGAGAGTTTACCTCTACTACCTGTGTCGGGTTATCAAGACCATGTATTTCTTCAATAGGCGGTAAATTCTTAACATCTTCAGCCTTAATACCTTTTTATTTCATAGATTTCTTTGCCTCTTGCATATCTCCAGGACCGAGAAATACCCTTTTCTTCGTAGTTGGATTAGGAGTTGGTTCAGGAAGTGTCCAATCATCATTACTCAATATATTATTCAATAGCAATTCAGCTTGCTCAACAGTTTGTTCCCTGAAAACACAACCAGCACAACTATCCAGGTGGTCTCTGGAAGCATCGGTTAGTCCATTATAAAAGATATCAAGTATTTCATTTTTCTTGACAAGATGATCAGGCAAAGCATTAAGTAATTGGAGAAGCCTCCCCCAAGCTTGTGGGAGACTCTCTTCTTCAATTTGCACAAATTTAAATATTTCCTTTCAAGCATCTTGTTTCTTATGAGCGGGGAAATATTTTGCAAACAAGTAGTAAATCATATCCTGGGGACTAGCACACAACCAGGAGCAAGAGAATTAAACCATATCTTAGCATCACCCTTTAATGAGAAAGGAAACAATGTATGGATATAGTAATAGCGAATTTTTTCCTCATGAGAAAATAGGGTGGCTATATCATTCAATTTAGTAAGATGTGCCACAACAGTTTCAGATTCATAGCCATAGAAAGGATCAGATTCAACCAAAGTAATTAAATCAGGATCGACAGAGAATTCATAATCCTTATCAGTAACAAAGATAGGTGAAGTAGAAAAAGTAGGATTTCATTCTAGCATTCAAGGATTTTTCTTTTAGCTTAGCTAACAATTTCTTAAGATCCTCTTTATCATTGCAAGCAAAGAAGTCTCTAGAAGTTTCTTCATCCATAACATAACCCTCAGGTACAACAGGCAATTCATATCTAGGGGGAGAATTGCAATCTTCAGTTTCAAGAATATCATCAGGTTCAATAATTTCATTCTCTCTCACCCTAGCAAGTTGTTCATCAAGAAATTCACCTAGTGGCATGGTATTATCAAGCAGAGAAGTAGTTTCATCATAAGCATCATGCATAGCAGAAGTGGCATCATCAATAACATGCAACATATCAGAATCAATAGCAGGTGTAGGTGTCGCAAGTTTACTCAAAACAGAAGGAGAATCAAGCGCAGAGCTAGATGGTAGTTCCTTACCTCCCCTCATAGTTGAGGGATAAATCTTGGTTTTGTTGTCTTTCAGATTCCTCATAGCGATCAACAGATATAAATCCCAAGTGACTCAAAGAATAGAGCTATGCTCCCTGATACGTCTCCAACGTATCTACTTTTCCAAACACTTTTGCCCTTGTTTTGGACTCTAACTTGCATGATTTGAATGGAACTAACCCAGACTGACGTTGTTTTCAGTAGAATTACCATGGTGTTATTTATGTGCAGGAGCAAATGTTCTCGGAATGACCTGAAACTTCACAGAGCCACTTTTCAGAAAGTATGAAAAATACCTGCAAAATATGAAGGCCAGGGGGCCCACCACCTCTCCACGAGGCTGGGGGCGCACCTGCCCCCCTAGGGCGGGCCCCTACCTCGTGGGCCCCCTGTTGCCTCTCCGACTCCAACTCCAACTCCATATATTGAGTTTCGGGGAGAAAAAACCAGAGAGAAGAAATCATCGCGTTTTACGATACGGAGCCGCCGCCAAGCCCTAAAACCTCTCGGGAGGGCTGATCTGGAGTCCGTTCGGGGCTCCGGAGAGGGGAATCCGTCGCCATCATCATCATCAACCATCCTCCATCACCCATTTCATGATGCTCACCGCTGTGCGTGAGTAATTCCATCGTAGGCTTGCTGGACGGTGATGGGTTGGATGGGATCTATCATGTAATCGAGTTAGTTTTGTTAGGGTTTGATCCCTAGTGTCCACTATGTTCTGAGATTGATGTTGCTATGACTTTGCTATACTTAATGCTTGTCACTAGGGACCGAGTGCCATGATTTCAGATATGAACCTATTATTTTTTCATCAATATATGAGTATTCTTGATCCTATCTTGCAAGTCTATAGTCACCTATTATGTGTTATGATCCGTTAACCCCGAAGTGACAATAATCGGGATACTTACCGGTGATGACCGTAGTTTGAGGAGTTCATGTATTCACTATGTGTTAATGCTTTGTTCCGGTTCTCTATTAAGAGGAGGCCTTAATATTCCGTAAGGACCCCGCTGCCACGGGAGGGTAGGACAAAAGATGTCATGCAAGTTCTTTTCCATAAGCACGTATGACTATATTCGGAATACATGCCTACATTATATCAATGAACTGGAGCTAGTTCTGTGTCACCCTAAGTTATGCCTGTTACATGATGAACCGCATCCGGCATAATTCTCCATCATCGATCCATTGCCTACGAGCTTTCCACATATTGTTTCTTCAATTATTTATTTTCCTGTTGCTATTGCTATCATCACTACAAAACACCAAAAACATTACTTTTACTACTGTTACCTTTTTCTACCGTTATCACTACTATCATATTACTTTGGTACTAAACACTTTGCTGCAGATATTAAGTTTCCAGGTGTGGTTGAATTGACAACTCAGCTGCTAATATTTGAGAGTATTCTTTGGCTCCCCTTGTGTCGAATCAATAAATTTGGGTTGAATACTTTACCCTCGAAAACTATTGTGATCCCCTATACTTGTGGGTTATCAAGACTATTTTCTGGCGCCGTTGCCGGGGAGCATAGCTCTATTCTTTGAGTCACCTGGGAAATATATCTACTTATCATTATGAAGAACTTGAAAGATCCAAGAACCAAGATCTATCCCTCAACTACGAGGGGAGGTAAGGAACTGCCATCTAGCTCTGCACTTGATTCACCTTCTGTTTTGAGTTAGCTTGTGACACCTACACCTGCTTCTGCTATTCGTTCTGATATGTCGCATGTTATTGATGATGCCACTTCTGCTATGCATGATACTTATGATGAAACTACCTCTATGCCTGATACTACTGTGCCACTTAGTGATTTTCGTGATGAACAACTTGCTAGGGCTAGAGAAATTGAAAATATTGAATCTGATGATACTGATGAAAGTGATGATGAAGAATCACTTGTTATTCCTAAGGGTTATGTTTTTTATCAAGAAGCCTCTTTCGCCATTTTAGCTTGCAAAAATAGAAATGAACTCAAAAGGCTATTAGCTAAATGGAATAAGCAATCTCTAAATGCTAGAATGAAACCTGACCCTGCTTTTGCTACTTCACCTATCTGTGTTACCGATAAGGATTATGAATTCTCTATTGATCCTGATATAATTACTTTGGTTGAATCTGATCCCTTTCATGGTTATGAATCTGAAACTTTTGTGGCACATCTTACTAAATTGAATGATATAGCCACCCTATTCACTAAAGATGAGAGAACTCGTTACTTTTATATCCTTAAAATATTTCCGTTCTCATTAAAGGGTGATGCTAAGATATGGTTTAATTCTCTTGATCCTTGTTGTGTGCGTAGTCCCCAGGATATGATTTATTACTTCTCTGCTAAATATTTCCCTGCTCATAAGAAATAAGCTGCTTTAAGGGATATATATAATTTTGTGCAAATTGAAGAAGAGAGTCTCCCACAAGCTTGGGGGAGGCTTCTCCAACTACTTAATACTTTGCCTGATCATCCTCTTAAGAAAAATGAAATACTTGATATCTTTTATAATGGACTAACCGATGCCTCCAGAGATTACCTGGATAGTTGTGCTGGTTCTATTTTCAGGGAAAGAATACGTGATGAAGCTGAAATACTATTGAATAATATGTTGACAAATGAAAATAATTGGACACCTCCAGAGCCAATTCCTGAGCCTATTCCTAAACCAACTCCGAAGAAGAGGGGTATTCTATTTCTCAGTCCTGAAGATATGCAAGAGGCAAAGAAATCTATGAAAGAAAAAGGTATTAAAGCTGAAGATGTTAAGAATTTACCTCCTATTGAAGAAATACATGGTCTTAATTTACCGCCTGTTGAAGAAACATATAATCCAAATCCTTCTCCTATTGAAGAAACTCATGGTCTTGATAACCCGACATAGGTAGTGAAGGTAAATTCTCTCTACATATATGATAAAGCTGAAATTCCATTTACTAAATCTGCTAGCCCATGCTTAGATGAGTTTGATAAATTTATGGCTAAGCAAGAAGACTTTAATGCTTATTTTGGAAGACAATTGAAATACAATTCAAATATGCTTGAACACTTGGGTGATTATATGGCTAATGTTAAAGGTGAACTTAAACTTATTAGTAAACATGCTTCTATGGTTACCACTGAAGTAGAACAAGTACTTAAAGCTCAAAATGATTTGCTCAATGAATTGAATATTAAAGATAATGATAATGCTGTTAGAGTGGCTACTAGAACTGGTAGAATGACTCAGGAACCTTTGTATCCTGAAGGCCATCCTAAGAGAATTGAGCAAGATTCTCAGAGAAATAATATAGATGCACCTAGTTCTTCTAAAAAGAAGAAAAAGAAAAATGATAGGACTTTGCATGCTTCTAGTGATCCTATTGTTGAAACACCTTAGAATCCAAATGATATTTCTATTTTTGATGCTAAAACACAATCTGGTAATGAACCTGAAACTAGTGACAATGTTAAGGATAATGTTCATGATGATGCTCAACCTAGTAATGATAATGATGTAGAAATTGAACCTGCTATTGATCTTGATAACCCACAATCAAATAATCAATGTTATGATAAGAAAGACTTTGTTGCTAGGAAACATGGTAAAGAAAGAGAGCCTTGGGTTCAGAAACCCATGCCTTTTCCTCCCAAACCATCCAAGAAAAAGGATGATGAAGATTTTGAGCGCTTTGCTGAAATGATTAGGCCTATCTTTTGCGTATGCGATTAACTAATATGCTCAAAACCAATCCTTATGCTAAGTACATGAAAGATATTGTTACAAATAAAAGAAAGATATCGGAAGCTGAAATTTCTGCCATGCTTGCTAATTATACTTTTAAGGGTGGAATACCAAAGAAACTTGGAGATCCAGGAGTACCCACTATACCATGCTCCATTAAAAGAATTATGTTAAAACTGCTTTATGTGATCTTGGAGCCGGTGTTAGTGTTATGCCTCTCTCTTTATATCGTAGACTTGATTTGAATAAGTTGACACCTACTGAAATATCTTTGCAAATGGCTGATAAATCAACTGCTATACCTATCGGTATTTGTGAGGATGTGCCTGTTGTAGTTGCAAACGATACTATTTTAACGGACTTTGTTATTCTTGATATTCCCGAGGACGATAGTATGTCTATTATTCTTGAAAGACCCTTTTTGAATACTGTAGGGGCTGTTATTGATTGCACTAAAGGCAATGTCACTTTTCATGTTAATGGTAATGAGCATACGGTACACTTTCCGAGGAAACAACCTCAAGTCCATAGTATCAACTCTATTTGAAAAATTCCATTGATTATATTTGGAGGTTTTGAATTTCCTCTTCCTACTGTCAAGAAGAAATATGATATTCTTATTATTGGGGATGTGCATATCCCCGTTGAGGTAACATAGTGTTATTCGAAATTTCTCCGGGTCCATGCTATTCGGAATGAGTTCGTTAACAAGACTTGATCAACCTTGTTAGTGGATTCCTTTTAATGATCATGAGACGGAGGAAACTAGAAGGCACAACCTTCTGTACCCCACTTTTACTTTTTGTTATTTATATTAAATAAAATAAAAATAAATATTTTTCTGTATGTTATCTGATTATCCGTGCAATATAAAAATACCATGAAAATAAAAGTTCCCCAAATGCCCTGAAATTTAAATATGATTTTTTCTAGAATATTTGAGAATATTTGGCACTAAGAACACAGCAGGGGGGGGGGTCAACCACCTGCCCACGAGGGTGGAGGGTGCGCCCTACCCCCTAGGCGTGCCCCCTGCCTCGTGGGCTCACGGTGGCCCTCCTCCACTTATCCTTTCACCCATACACTTCTTCTTCCTCCCACAAACACGAATAACCAGCTCAAACCCGACTCCAAGCTCGTTTTGTTGCCATTTTCGATCTCCTTGCTCAAAGCACCTCTCACAAAACTGCTTGGGGAGATTGCTCCTTGGTATGTGACTCCTCCATTGGCCCAATTAGTTTTTGTTCTAGTGCTTTATTCATTACAAATTTTTGCTACTTAGGTGAACCTGTTCTTGAGCTTGCATGTCAAATCATATGGTCAAAAGTAGTTTTGATGCATGATATAGGCCCTAGGCACTTGTAGGAGTAGTTTCTATCAATATAATTGAGTTTGGTTAATTTTATTTTGAAGTTACTAAAAAATTTCAGAATTTTTCAGAGGAAGAAAAATGCTTAGGAAAATGTTCCAAGGTGGTCCTTCAAGGAAGCAAGGACCCAGGCTTGCAATGCGTGATGCTGATGACGAGCCACCAAGAGACGCTCCAGTGCGTCCTTGTGAATGGCCCTCTCAGAACTTTATGGATTGAGAGGGAATTAAGGAAGAATTCAACACATATTTGCGTAACGCTGATCTTGTGAGCTTCGAGGAAGAGAAGTGTAGCCAGTATCACAACCTCACCAGTACCTTTATGAGGAGGTTTGAATTTTCAACTTCACGTAATTCTCCAACTGTCCTGTTTGATCTTTATGATAAATCTTACACTATGGACTTAGAGGATTTTACCACTGCATGCAAACTTCCACAATGGGGTAGTATAAGGGATCCTCGCAAATCTGAATTTAGAGATTTTCTTGCTAGCATAACTGTGGGAGAATCTAGAGATATTACACAAGCTACCATAGGGAGCATTCACTTTCCTGCTATACACTACTTTGCTCTCTTCATAGGAAGATGCATCAATGGTAAAGATGAGGCATGTCACATGTGTGTCCCCGATCTCAGTATTCTTAGGAGTGCTGTGTTAGGAGACCAATCTTATAATTTGGGAGCCATTGTTGCACGTAGGTTGCATCTTAATAGATTTAATGGAGATTTCTTTGGAGGAATTTATGCAACCCGCATAGCTAATTTTCTTGGTGTAGCCATACACGAAGATGATATTGAATTACCACCTGCTTACCTAGACTTTAATGCTATGGTTCACCACCAGTTTGTTGAGAGGAATGAATCACCTCTCCAGTATCGACTAATCTTTGACAGACGTCGTGCTGTCCATATTACTCTCCCTGCTCCCGCCTTCTTTGATCATCAGGCAAAAGGAAGATATACCATTACCACAGAGGAGGCAGATGAGTACGAGAGGAGAGAGGAGGCTGCTCGTCGCCACGCTGCAGCTCAGCAGGCGATAGCCGCTACATCGCAGTACGACCCCAACTACTATTATGGATATCCGCCAGGCTAGTCGTGGCCATAGACCAACTTAGGCCAAAAGCCTAAGCTTGGGGGAGTACATATTTCCCACCGACATTACATTTATGTTCACACACTCATTGCTAGATGTTGGTGCTCATACTTTTTCATTGTATCATCCATGCTAGTTTAATTTCCTTTTTATGCTTTCTTCTTGTGTGTTTGATAAACCTTAAGAAAAACCAAAAAAAATTAGTTGTAGCTTTTAATCAGTTTAATTTCCATGCTTGTAGTAGTAATTAAAAAGAAAACCCAAAAATATTTCTTGTTCTTCTTTTGGTTGTTGGGAGCTTTCCCGTGTAAATAGTTTTATTTCTTTTCTTTGGGGGTCGATAGGAGAAGACCATAATTAAATTTATGAAGGGGCTCTTGTATGCATTATTGTTTATCTGACAAAAGAGCCCATATTGCCTTGTCTTCTCCTGTTTATTGAATGCTTGTAGATTCCAGCTTAGTCCAATGCACGTGCACTATTATTATTATTCACACTATTCGGTTGTGCAAGTGAAAGGCAATTATGATGATATATGATGGACTGGCTGAGATGAGAAAAGCTGGTATGAACTCGACCTCTTTTGTTTTTGTAAATATGATTAGTTCATAATTCCTGATTCAGCCTATTATGAATAAACATGTTTGCAATGACAACTAGAGATCATAGTTTCTTGTCCCATGCTTGATTAACTATGAGTTATAATGGTCTACCTTACGTGCCAACATGCTATTGAGATAGTTATGATGTGGTATGATAGGGTGGTATCCTCCTCTAAATGACTTAAGTGACTTGACTTGGTGCATGTTCATGCATGTAGTTGAAACAAAATCAACATAGCCTTCACGATATTTATGTTCATGGTGGATTAAATCCTACTCATGCTTGCGTTCGGTGTTGATTAATTTTAATGCATGTTAATGACTGTTGTCACTCTCTAGCTGGTCGCTTCCTAGTCTTTTGCTAGCCTTTACTTGTACTAAAAGGGAATACTGCTTGTGCATCCAATCCCTTAAACCCCAAAGTTATTCCACATGAGTCCGCTATACCTACCTATATACGGTATCTACCTGCCGTTCCAAGTAAATTTGTATGTGCCAAACTCTAAACCTTCAAATAAATATCCTGTTTTGTATGCCCGAATAGCTCATGTATGAACTAGGGCTGTCTATATCTTCCATGTTAGGTGGGTTATTCTCAAGAGGAGTGGACTCCGCTCCTCACTCACGAGATAAATGGCTGGTCACCGGGATGCCCAGTCCCATGCTTTATGCAAACTAAATCAAAATAATTGCAAACAAAACTCCCCCTAGGACTCTTGTTAGTTGGAGGCACTCGTTGTTTCGAGCAAGCCATGGATTGATGCTTGTTGGTGGAAGGGGGAGTATAAACTTTACCATTCTATTTGGGAACCGCCTATAGTGTGTGTAGCATGGAAGATATCGCCATCTCTTGGTTGTTATGTTGACAATGAAAGTATACCGCTCAAAATATTATTCACCTCTATTTCAAAACCGAGCTCTGGCACCTCTACAAATCCCTGCTTCCCTTTGCGAAGGGCCTATCTATTTACTTTTATGCTGAGTCATCATCCTCTTATTAAAAAGCACCAGTTGGAGAGCACCGCTGTCATTTGCATTCATTACTGTTAGTTTACATTGAGTATGACTTGACTGGATCTTTTTTACCATGAATTACAATGTCTAGTCAGTCCGTGGTCTTTAAAGGTGCTCTGCATTTATGTTTTGCGGTCTCAGAAAGAGCTAGCGAGATACCACCTTGTTATATCATATTATGATTGTTTTGAGAAAGTGTTGTCATCCGAGATTTATTATTATGGCTCGCTAGTTGATTATGCTATTGATATGAGTAAACTTGAGACCTATGCGTTATTGCAAATGTGGTTAGTTATAATCTTTGCTGAAAACTTGAATGTTGGCTTTACATATTTACAATAACAAGAGCAAACAGAGTTTGTAAAAGTTTTTCTTTATCACTTTCAGTTTGTCAACTGAATTGCTTGAGGACAAGCAAATGTTTAAGCTTGGGGGAGTTGATACGTCTCCAACGTATCTACTTTTCCAATCACTTTTGCCCTTGTTTTGGACTCTAACTTGCATGATTTGAATGGAACTAACCTGGACTGATGATGTTTTCAGCAGAATTACCATGGTGTTATTTATGTGTAGGAGCAAACATTCTCGGAATGACCTGAAACTTCACAGAGCCACTTTTCAGAAAATATGAAAAATACCCGCAAAAGATGAAGGCCAAGGGGCCCACCACCTCTCCACAAGGGTGGGGGGCGCGCCTGCCCCCCTAGGGCGCGCCCCCTACCTCGTGGGCCCCCTGTTGCCTCTCCGACTCCAACTCCATATATTGAGTTTCGAGGAGAAAAAAACCAGAGATAAGAAATCATCGCGTTTATGACACGGAGCCGCCGCCAAGCCCTAAAACCTCTCGGGAGGGCTGATCTGGAGTCCGTTCGGGGCTCCGGAGAGGGAAATCCATCGCCATCGTCATCATCAACCATCATCCATCACCAATTTCATGATGCTCACCGCCGTGCGTGAGTAATTCCATCGTAGGCTTGCTGGACGGTGATGGGTTGGATGGGATCTATCATGTAATCGAGTTAGTTTTGTTAGGGTTTGATCCCTAGTGTCCACTATGTTTTGAGATTGATGTGGCTATGACTTTGCTATGCTTAATGCTTTTCACTAGGGCCCGAGTGCCATGATTTCAGATCTAAACCTATTATGTTTTCATCAATATATGAGTGTTCTTGATCCCATCTTGCAAGTCTATAGTCACCTATTATGTGTTATGATCTGTTAACACCGAAGTGACAATAATCGGGATACTTACCGGTGATGACTGTAGTTTGAGGAGTTCATGTATTCACTATGTGTTAATGCTTTGTTCCGGTTCTCTATTAAAAGGAGGCCTTAATATCCCATAGTTTCCGTAAGGACCCCGCTACCACGGGAGGTTAGGACAAAAGATGGCATGCAAGTTCTTTTCCATAAGCACGTATGACTATATTCGGAATACATGCCTACATTATATGAATGAACTGGAGCTGGTTCTGTGTCACCCTAGGTTATGACTGTTACATGATGAACCGCATCCGACATAATTCTCCATCACTGATCCATTGCTTACGAGCTTTCCACATATTGTTTCTTCACTTATTTACTTTCCTGTTGCTATTGCTATCATCACTACAAAATACCAAAAACATCACTTTTACTACTGTTACCTTTTCTACCGTTATCATTACTATCATATTACTTTGCTACTAAACACTTTGCTGCAGATATTAAGTTTCCAGGTGTGGTTGAATTGACAACTTAGCTGATAATACTTGAGAGTATTCTTTGGCTCCCCTTGTGTCGAATCAATAAATTTGGGTTGAATACTTTACCCTTGAAAACTGTTGCGATCCCCTATACTTGTGGGTTATCACTCCCCGGCAACGGCGCCAGAAAAAGGTCTTGATAGCCCACAAGTATAGAGCATCGCAGGAGTTTTCGAGGGTAGAGTATTCGACCAACATTTATTAATTTGACACAAGGGGAGCCAAAGAATATTCTCAAGTATTAGCAACTAAGTTGTCAATTCAACCACACCTTAAAGACTTAATATCTGCAGCAAAATATTTAGTAGCAAAGTAGTATGGAAGTAACGGTAACGGTGGCTAAAGTAACAGTAGCAGTTTTGTAGCAATCGTAACAGTGGCAACAGAAAAGTAACTGAGCAAAGATCAATATGTGAAAAGCTCGTAGGAAATGGATCAATGATGGATAATTATGTCGGATGACATTCATCATGCAATGGTTATAACATAGGGTGACATAGAACTAGCTCCAATTCATCAATATAATGTAGGCATGTATTCCGTATATAGTCATACGTGCTTATGGAAAAGAACTTGCATGCCATCTTTTGTCCTACTCTCCCATGGAAGCGAGGTCCTATTGGAAACTAAGGGATAGTAAGGCCTCCTTTTAATAGAATATCGGACCAAAGCATTAGCACTTAGTGAATACATGAACTCCTCAAACTATGGTCATCATCGGGAAGTGTCCTGACTATTGTCACTCCGGGGTTGCCGGATCATAATACGTAGTAGGTGACTATAACTTGCAAGATAGGATCAAGAACACAAATATATTCATGAAAACATAATAGGTTCAGATCTAAAATCATGGCACTCGAGCCCTAGTGACAAGCATTAAGCATAGCAAAATCATAGAAACATCAATCTTAGAACATAGTGGATACTAGGGATCAAACCCTAACAAAACTAACTCAATTACATGGTAAATCTCATTCAACCCATCACGGTCCAACAAGCCTACAATGGGATTACTCACACATGGCGGTGAGCATCATGAAATTGGTGATGGAGGATGGTTGATGATGACGATGACGACTGATTCCCCTCTCCGGAGCCCAAAACTGACTCCAGATCTGCTCTCCCGAGGAAGAACAAGGCTTGGCGGCGGCTCTGTATCGTAAAACGTGATGAATCTTTCTCTCTAATGTTTTCTCCCCGAACGTGAATATATGGAGTTAGAGTTGAGATCGATGGAGGCCCAGGGGGCCCACAAGGACGAAGGGCGCGCCCAGGGGGTGGGCGCACCCCCACCCTTGTGGCCAGGGTGTGGGCCCCCTTCCGTTGATTTTTTTGCTAATATTTTTTATTAATTCCAAAAATCATCTCCGTGAATTTTCAGGTCATTCTGAGAACTTCTATTTTTGCACAGAAATGACACCATGGCAATTCTGCTGAAAACAGCGTCAGTCCTTGTTAGTTCCCTTCAAATCATGCAAGTTAGAGTCCAAAACAAGGGCGCAAAAGAGTTTGGAAAAGTAGATACGATGGAGACGTATCACCAGGCCACGAACGGCGACGACAAGGACGGTCCCAAGCAAAAGAAGAACCACAAGTTTGATATCTCAAAGGTCCATTGTTTTAACTGCAATGAGACGGGGCACTTCAAGTCTGTCTGTCCAGAACCTAAGCATGAACGAGCACATCTTGCGTAAGCAGAGGATGTTGATGAACCGACACTGCTAAGGCACGAGGCATGTGAACTGATGTCAGCTGAGTCTACCTCAGCGTGTATCTGAATTACCCATGATCCTAATCGATTGTGCATTTGCATTCAACGCAATTTTTTAGTAATGCACAAATTTACGAGGAGCTCTTGCTTATCACATACTTCTCAAAGCGATGATTAATTTACTTTATTTAATCATTTGTCGAAGCTTCGATCTATATGTTGTCATCAATTACCAAAAAGGGAGAGATTAAAAGTGCAACTAATCCCCGGGTGGTTTTGGTAATTCATAACAACATATACCTCATTGAACTAATATGCATTCAAGACAAATATTTCGGGATGTTCAATGATTGGCATGGCATGGACTAAAGATGTGGACCCCTCAAAATGCTAAGGACAAAGATTGGCAAAATCTCAAGACTCTTCATTTGTATTTAAGTGATCCAAGAACACATTGAGTCCATAGGAAAGCCAATAC
This sequence comes from Triticum dicoccoides, assembly GCF_002162155.2. Classification (NCBI taxonomy): domain Eukaryota; kingdom Viridiplantae; phylum Streptophyta; class Magnoliopsida; order Poales; family Poaceae; genus Triticum; species Triticum dicoccoides. Next base: position 608,505,025 of record NC_041384.1, on the reverse strand, counting down.
TATTAAAAGGGGATGAGGTGTTGCTTAATGGTTTACTTTCTCAAAGTGCTTAGTGATATTGCTCCAAAACCCTCAGCCACTTTCTCTATGCAAATATGTCCAAACCCTAATTTCAAACTTGGCCCCATCGATTCTTTCTACCTGGAGCCACCGAGTTCATTTGACATAGCCACTACTGATAACCCTAGCGATTCAGTTACACCGATACGGATCTCGGTCCCATCGAGATGGCCTTGCCAGGGCTCTGTGATCTGTTGCACTCATTTTGGTCTCACCGAGTTTATGCAATCAGTCTCATCAAGTTGGCTTGACAGACTCTGTTACTTATTGCTTTAGTTCGGTCTCACCGAGACGATGTTTGCCCTCAGCTCTAGCACATCGGTCCCACCGAGTTGTTCTAGTCAGTCCCACCAAGATTCCTAATGTTCATATTTTTGAATGGATCAATGCCACCGAGTTTTCTAATCCGTGCCACCGAGATGAGTCAGAAGTGTGTAACGGTTGGATTTTGCATGGAGGCTTTATGTGCCCACCTCGTTTCCTCCCGCACCGCGTCTTTGCTTTATAAATACCCCGAAAATCCAAAAACCCTAGGGGAGTCAATGAAACACAATTCCAGCCGCCGCAAGTTCCAGAAACCACAGATCCAATCTAGACATCATCACACAGGGGTTCATCATCCTTTTTGGTGCCTCTCCGATGATGCGTGAGTAGTTCATTGTAGACCTACGGGTCGGTAGTTAGTAGCTAGATGGCTTCCTCTCTCTCTCTCTCTCTCTCTCTCTCTCTCTCTCTCTTTTGATTCTCAATACAATGGTCTCTTGGAGATCTATTTGATGTAACTCTTTTTGCGGTGTGTTTATTGGGATCTGATGAACTTTGAGTTTATGATCAGATCTATTTTATCCATGAAAGTTATTTGAGTTTTGATCTCTAATATGCATGATTGCTTATAGCCTCGTATTTCTTCTCCGAATCTTTGGTTTAGTTGTTGAGTAATGCAGTAATTTCAAAAAAAAATCCTACGCACATGCAAGATCATGGTGATGCATAGCAACGAGAGGGGAGAGTATCATCTACATACCCTCGTAGACCATAAGCGGAAGCATTATGACAACACGGTTGATGTAGTCGTACGTCTTCACGATCGACCGATCTAGTACCGAAGATACGTCACCTCCGCGATCTGCACACGTTCAGCTCGGTGACGTCCCGCGAACTCATGATCCAGTAGAGCTTCGTCAGCACGACGGCATGATGACGGAGATGATGTTGCTACTCGAATAGGGCTTCTCTTAAGCACCACTACGATATTAACGAGGTGGATTATGGTGGAGGGGGCACCGCACACGGCTAAATATCAATGATCAACTTGTGTGTCTATGGGGTGCCTCCCTCCCCCATATATAAAGGAGTGGAGGAGGGGGAGGGCCGGCCCTCCTATGGTGCGCCCCATGGGGATTCCTACTCCCACCGGGAGTAGGATTCCCCCCTTTCCATGTAGTAGGAGTAGGAGAAGGAAGGATGAAAGAGGGAGAAGGAAAGGGGGGCGCCGCTCCCCCTCCTAGTCCAATTCAGACCAGAGGGGGAGGGGGCGCGCTGCCTACCCTAGCAGCCCCTCCTCTCTTTCCACTAAGGCCCATAAGGCCCATTAAACTCCTCGGGGGGTTCCGGTAACCCCCCGGTACTCCGGTATATGCCCGAACTTCACTCGGAACCCTTACGATGTCCAAACATAGTCGTCCAGTATATCGATCTTTATGTCTCGACCATTTTGAGACTCCTCGTCATGTCCGTGATCAAATCCAGGGCTCCGAACTACCTTCGGTACATCAAAACACATAAACTCATAATATCGCTCGTCACCGAACGTTAAGCATGCGGACCCTACGGGTCCGAGAACTATGTAGACATGACCAAGACATGTATCTGGTCAATAAACAATAGCGGAACCTGGATGCTCATATTGGTTCCTACATATTCTACGAAGATCTTTATCGGTCAAACTGTATAACGATATACATTGTTCCTTTTGTCGTCGATATGTTACTTGCCCGAGATTCGATCGATGGTATCTCAATACCTAGTTCAATCTCATTACCGGCAAGTCTCTTTGCTTGTTCCGTAATGCTACATCCCGTAACTAACTCATTAGCTACATTGCTTGCAAGGCTTATAGTGATGTACATTACTGAGAGGGCCCAAAGATACCTCTCCGACAATCAGAGTGACAAATCCTAATCTTGATCCATGCCAACTCAACAAACACCATCGGAGACACCCGTAGAGCACCTTTATAATCACCCAGTTACGTTGTGACGTTTGGTAGCACACAAAGTGTTCCTCCGGTATTCGGGAGTTGCATGATCTCATAGTCATAGGAACATGTATAGTTATGGAGAAAGCAATAGCAACAAACTAAACGATCATCGTGCTAAGCTAACGGATGGGTCAAGTCAATCACATCTTTCTCTAATGATGTGATCCCGTTAATCAAATGACAACTCATGTTTATGGCTAGGAAACATAACCATCATTGATTCAACGAGCTAGTCAAGTAGAGGCAAACTAGTGACACTCTGTTTTTCTATGTATTCACACATGTACTAAGTTTCTGGTTAATACAATTCTAGCATGAATAATAAACATTTATCATGATATAAGGAAATATAAATAACAACTTTATTATTGCCTCTAGGGCATATTTCCTTCAGTCTCCCACTTGCACTAGAGTCAATAATCTAGATTACATTGTAATGATTCTAACACCCATGGAGTCTTGGTGCTGATCATGTTTTTCTCGTGAGACAACCTTAGTCAATGGGTCTGCAACATTCAGATCCGTATGTATCTTGTAAATCTCTATGTCTCCCTCCTTGACTTGATCGGGGATGGAATTGAAGCGTTTCTTGATGTGCTTGGTTCTCTTGTGAAATCTGGATTCCTTTGCCACGGCAATTGCACCAGTATTGTCACAACAGATTTTCATTGGACCCGATGTACTAGGTATGACACCTATATCAGATATGAACTCCTTCATCCAGACTCCTTCATTTGCTGCTTACGAAGCAGCTATGTATTCCGCTTCACACAAAGATCCCGCCACGACACTCTGCTTGGAACTGCACCAACTGATAGCTCCACCATTTAATAAAAATACGTATCTGGTTTGTGACTTAGAGTTATCCGGATCAGTGTCAAAGCATGCATCGACATAACCGCTTACTACAAGCTCTTTTTCACCTCCATATACGAGAAACAGATCCTTAGTCCTTTTCAGGTATTTCAGGATGTTCTTGACCGCTGTCCAGTGATCCACTCTTGGATTACTGTGGTACCTCCCTGCTAAGCTTATAGCAAGGCACACATCAGGTCTGGTACACAACATTGCATACATGATAGAGCCTATGGCTGAAGCATAGGGAACACCTTTCATTTTCTCTCTATCTTCTGCAGTGGTCGGGCATTGAGTTTGACTCAACTTCACACCTTGTAACACAAGCAAGAACCCTTTCTTTGCCTGATCCATTTTGAACTTCTTCAAAACTTTATCAAGGTATGTGCTTTGTGAAAGTCCAATCAAGCGTCTTGATCTATCTCTATAGATCTTGATGCCCAATATATAAGCAGCTTCACCGAGGTCTTTCATTGAAAAATTCTTATTCAAGTATGCTTTTATGCTATTCAGAAATTCATTATAATTATCGATCAACAATATGTCATCTACATATAATATCAGAGATGCTACGGAGCACCCACTCACTTTCTTGTAAATACAGGCTTCTCCAAAAGTCTGTACAAAACCATATGCTTTGATCACACTATCAAAGTGTATATTCCAACTAGATCGCTGGAGCTTGCACACTTTGTTAGCACCTTTTGGATCGACAAAACCTTCTGGTTGCATCATCTACAACTCTTCTTTAAGGTATCCATTAAGGAATGCAGTTTTGACATCCATTTGCCAAATTTCATAATCATAATATGCGTCAATAGCTAACATGATTCGGACGGACTTAAGCATCGCTACGGGTGAGATGGTCTCATCGTAGTCAACTCCTTGAACTTGTCGAAAACCTTTTGCAACAAGTCGAGCTTTGTAGACACTAACATTACCGTCAGCGTCAGTCTTCTTCTTGAAGATCCATTTATTCTCTATGGCCTGCCGATCATGGGGCAAATAAACCAAAGTCTATACTTTGTTCTCATACATGGATCCCATCTCAGATTTCATGGCCTCGAGCCATTTTGCGGAATCTGGGCTCATCATTGCTTCCTCATAGTTCATAGGTTCGTCATGGTCAAGTAACATGACTTCCAGAACAGGATTACCGTACCACTCTGGTGCGGATCTGGTTGACCTACGAGGTTCGGTAGTAACTTGATCAGAAGTTTCATGATCATCATAATTAGCTTCCTCACTTACTGGTGTAGGAATCACTGGAACTGATTTCAATGATGAACTACTTTCCAATAAGGGAGAAGGTACAATTACCTCGTCAAGTTCTACTTTCCTCCCACTCACTTCTTTCGAGAGAAACTTCTTCTCTAGAAAGGATCCATTCTTAGCAACGAATATCTTGCCTTCGGATCTATGATAGAAGGTGTACCAAGCAGTCTCCTTTGGGTATCCTATGAAGACACATTTCTACGATTTGGGTTCGAGCTTATCAGGTTGAAGCTTTTTCACATAAGCATCGCAGCCCCAAACTTTAAGAAACGACAACTTGGGTTTCTTGCCAAACCACAGTTCATAAGGTGTCGTCTCGACGGATTTAGATGGTGCCCTATTTAATGTGAACGCAACCGTCTCTAAAGCATAACCCTAAAACGATAGCAGTAAATCAGTGACAGACATCATAGATCGCACAATATCTAATGAAGTGCGGCTACGATGTTCGGACACACCATTATGTTGTGGTGTTCCAGGTGGTGTGAGTTGCGAAACTATTCCACATTGTTTCAAATAAAGTCCAAACTCATAACTCAAATACTCACCTCCATGATCAGATCGTAGAAACTTGATTACGATGATTTTCCACTTCACTTTGAAATTCTTTGAACTTTTCAAATGTTTCAGACTTATGTTTCATCAAGTAGATATACCCATATCTGCTCAAATCATCTGTGAAGGTGAGAAAATAACGATATCCGCCGCGAGCTTCAATGTTCATTGGACCACATACATCAGTATCTATAATTTCCAATAACTCTGTTGCTCGCTCCATAGTTCCGGAGAACGGAGTTTTAGTCATCTTGCCCATGAGGCATGGTTCACAAGTACCAACTGATTCATAATCAAATGATTCCAGAAGTCCATCAGAATGGAGTTTCTTCATGCGCTTTAGACCAATATGACCTAAACGGCAGTGCCACAAATAAGTTGCACTATCATTATCAACTCTGCATCTTTTGGCTTCAATACTATGAATATGTGTATCACTACTATCAAGATTTAGTAAAAATAGACCACTCATCAAGGGTGCATGACCATAAAAGATATTACTCATATAAATAGAACAACCATTATTCTCTGATTTAAATGAGTAATCGTCTCGCATCAAACAAGATCCAGTTATAATGTTCATGCTCAACGCTGGCACCAAATAACAATTATTCAGGTCTAAAACTAATCCCGAAGGTAGATGTAGAGGTAGTGTGCCGACGGCGATCACATCAACTTTGGAACCATTTCCCATGCGCATCGTCACCTCGTCCTTAGCCAATCTTCGCTTAATCCGTAGCCCCTGTTTCAAGTTGGAAATGTTAGCAACTGAACCAGTATCAAATACCCAGGCACTACTGCGAGCATTATTAAGGTACACATCAATAACATGTATATCAAATATACCTTTCACTTTGCCATCCTTCTTCTCCGCCAAATACTTGGGGCAGTTATGCTTCCAGTGACCAGTTCCTTTGCAGTCGAAGCACTCAGTCTCAGGCTTAGGTCCAGACTTGGGTTTCTTCACTTGAGCAGCAACTGGCTTGCTGTTCTTTTTGAAGTTCCCCTTCTTCCCTTTACCCTATTTCTTGAAATTGGTGGTCTTGATGACCATTAACACTTGATGATGTTTCTCGATTTCTACTTCCGCAGCCTTTAGCATTGCGAAGAGCTCAGGAATCGTCTTATCCATCCCTTGCATATTATAGTTCATCACGAATCTCTTGTAGCTTGGTGGCAGTGATTGAAGAACTCTGTCAATGACAATATCATTAGGAAGATTAACTCCCAATTGAGTCAAGTGGTTGTGGTACCCAGACATTCTGAATATATGTTCACTGACAGAACTAGTCTCCTCCATCTTGCAGCTGTAGAACTTATTGGAGACTTCATATCTCTCAATCCGATCATTTGCTTGAAATATTAACTTCAACTCATGGAACATCTCATATGCTCCATGACGTTCAAAACGTCGTTGAAGTCCCGGTTCTAAGCCGTAAAGCATGGCACACTAAACTATCGAGTAGTCATCAGTTTTGCTCTGCCACGTGTTCATAACATCTACCGTTGCTCCTGCAGCGGGTTTGTCACCGAGCGGTGCTTCCAGGACGTAATTCTTCTGTGCAGCAAGGAGGATAATCCTCAAGTTACGGACCCAGTCCGTGTAGTTGCTACCATCATCTTTCAACTTAGCTTTCTCTAGGAACGCATTAAAATTCAACAGAACAACATCACGGGCCATCTATCTACAACAACATAGACATGCGAAATACTATTAGGTACTAAGTTCATGATAAATTAAAGTTCAATTAATCAAAATTACTTAAGAACTCCCACTTAGATAGACATCTCTCTAATCATCTAAGTGATCACGTGATCCATATCAACTAAACCATGTCCGATCATCACGTGATATGGAGTAGTTTTCAATGGTGAACATCACTATGTTGATCATATCTACTATATGATTCACGCTCGACCTTTCGGTCTCCAGTGTTTCGAGGCCATATCTGCATATGCTAGGCTCGTCAAGTTTAACTCGAGTATTCCGCATGTGCAAAACTGGCTTGCACCCATTGTATGTGAACATAGAGCTTATCACACCCGAACATCACGTGGTGTCTCGGCATGACGAACTGTAGCAACAGTGCATACTCAGGGAGACCACTTATACCTTGAAATTTAGTGAGAGATCATCTTATAATGCTACTATGAAACTAAACAAAATAAGATGCATAAAGGATAAACATCACATGCAATCAATATAAGTGATATGATATGGCCATCATCATCTTGTGCCTTTGATCTCCATCTCCAAAGTACCGTTATGATCACCATCGTCACCGGCTTGACACCTTGATCTCCATCGAAGCATCGTTGTCGTCTCGCCAACTATTGCTTCTACGACTATCGCTACCGCTTAGTGATAAAGTAAAGCAATTACATGGCGATTGCATTTCATACAATAAAGCGACAACCATATGGCTCTTGCAAGTTGCCGAGAACTATGTTACAAAACATAATCATCTCATACATTAAATTTAGCATCATGTCTTGACCATATCACATCACAACATGCCCTGCAAAAACAAGTTAGACGTCCTCTACTTTGTTGTTGCAAGTTTTACGTGGCTGCTATGGGCTGAGCAAGAACCGTTCTTACCTACGCATCAAAAACCACAACGCGGTATAGGATTGCTTTTTGATCTTCAGAAAGAACCATGTTCATTGAATCCGATTCAACTAAAGCTGGAGAAACAGACACCCACAACTAGAACTACGGCTAGATGAACTAGAGGAGGCTCGAAAACTTGTGTATACAAAGGGCCAAAGTCCTCAAGTATGTAAGGTTGGAGGGAGGGGAGAGGGGGCACCACAAGGGGAGGAAAACCCCTGCGTTTGGCCAGCCTAGGAGGAGGAATGCCCCTCCAATTCGGCCTCCCCCTTCCTTCTACAAGGAGGAAGGGGCGCATCCACCTATTTGGGCCCAAGTGGCCTAAGTAGCTCAGCCTCCTCTTGGCCTTTTAAGATACATTGATATTAAATTAAATATAAAAGCCTTCTAACTATTATTAGAGCCTTTTATTATTAATTTAACATCTCCAGAAACATTTTCCACCTATATATTATTTATGGGTAATACCTGTTATTGCCCGATAAGCTCTAAAACCCTTCCGGTGACCCTGAAACGCTTCTGGCTCCTCTCAGAACTATTCTAAATATTAATGAAACTATTTCAAAAATAAATCCACGATACTACCATCCAACTAACCCTCAGCAGATCTTGATTCCTTAAGCTTGCGACCCCGTAGGTTCGGTAAAACATAGACATGAACGAAACCCGTTCATTCAATGACCGATAACGAAACTGTGGACGTCCATATGGATTCCTATAATTACATGGATGATATTCAAGTGAACCTTTGGTTATCATGTGATGTTTCTTTCTCTTTGCAGTACTTTACAAAACCCAAGATGCATCAGTATCCTCCCGAGTCATGCACATGCTCACTATACCGTTGATCCCGTTGTCGGTTTTCTTCTTCTTTCTCATTGAACTATTCCGGCATCCCCGTGACGTAGTCACCTATTGATACGTCCATTTTTTATAATGTTTTCCTACTGTTACTTATGATGTTTTTATGCATAATAATGCTTTTTGGAGTAATTCTAATGTCTTTTATCTCATAATTTGCAAGGTACACACAAAGAGGGAGAATTCCGGCAGCTGGAAATCTGGACCTAGAAAAGCTACGTCAGGCTACCTATTCTGCACAACTCCAAATAGGCTGAAACTTCACGGAGAATTGTTATGGAATATATGATGAATATTGGAGCAAATAAGTACTAGAGGAGGTCCACCAGGTGGGCACAACCCATCTGGGCATGCCAGGGAGCCCAGGCGCACCCTGGTAGGTTGTGCTCACCCAGGCCCATCTCTGGTGCCCATCTTCTGGTATATGGGTCGTTTTGACCTAGAAAAAATAAGGAGAGGACTTTCTGGATGGAGCGCCACCGTCTCGAGGCGGAACTTGGGCAGAAGCACTTTTGCCCTCTGGCGGAGCGATTCCGCCGTGGGAACTTCCCTCCCGGAGGGGGAAATCATTGTCATCATCACCAACAACTCTCCCATCTAGGGGGAGGGCAATCTCCATCAACATCTTCAACAAGACCATCTCATCTCAAACCCTAGTTCATCTCTTGTGTTCAATCTTGTTACCGGAATTATAGATTGGTGCTTCTGGGTGACTAGTAGTGTTGATTACATCTTGTAGTTGATTACTATATGGTTTATTTGGTGGAAGATTGTATGTTTAGATCCAATATGCTATTTAATACCCCTTTGATATTGAGCATGGTTACCATTTGTGAGTAGTTACTTTTATTCTTGAGGTCATGGGAGAAATCATGTTGCAAGTAATCATGTGAACTTGATATGTGTTCGATATTTTGATAGTATGCATGTTGTGATTCCCTTAGTGGTGTCATGTGAACGTCGACTACATGACACTTCACCATATTTGGGCCCAAGGGAATGCATTGTGGAGTAGAAATTAGATGATGGGTTGCGAGAGTGACAAAAGCTTAAACCCCAGTTTATGCGCTATTCTGTAAGGGACCGATTGGATCCAAAAGTTTAATTCTATGGTTAGAATTTATTCTTAATACTTTTCTTGTAGTTGCGGATGCTTGCGGGAGGGTTAATCATAAGTAGCAAGTTTGTTCAAGTGAGAACAGCACCTAAGCACCGGTCCACCCACATATCAAATTATCAAAGTAGCGAACACAGATCGAACCAACATGGTGAAAGTGACTAGATGAAATTCCCGTGTACCCTCAAGAACGCTTTGCTTATCATAAGAGACCGTTTTGTCCTATCCTTTGCCTCAAAAGGATTGGGCTACCTTGTTCCACTTTCGCTACTATCATCGTTACTTGCTCGTTACAAATTATCTTGCTATGAAACTACTCTGTTACTTACAATTTCAGCACTTGCAGACATTACCTTGCTGAAAACCACTTGTCATGTCCTTTTGCTCCTTGTTGGGTTCGAACGCTCTTAGTTATCAAAAAGAGCTACAATTGGTCCCATATACTTGTGGGTCATCACCTATGTCTAGCCAGATGATGATGGATGCCAACACACCAAGAGGGCCCTAAGAATATCTCTCCATCATCCGAGGAGCAAATCCCACTCTCGAGCTATCTAGTCCCTTGTCAAACTTTCCGATAAACTTGTAAGTTGTCGTTATGATCACCTAGTTATAGATGACGTTTGAGCAACCCCAAAGTTCACCGTACGGTAGGAAGTGACTACTATACTCACATGATCTGAGGAGCTAAAAACACATGTTAACACTCTGTGTTATGACAATTGATTTCAGACGATATTATCTGAAAGTATAACAAACAAGTTTGGGTCGATTCAATATGATCATTCTTCTAACGTCATACTCCCAGTGTTGTTTTAGGACTATCGTTACACTTAATGATATCCTAAGATCTGGAAAACATGATCACCAACAACACTTGAGCCAGTCTTAGAGGCAAGACTAGGAACCTATTCTTTACTGTTTATCATTCCACATGTGCATATGAGTTTTCCACTAAATCACACATTTCCAAGATCATAGCAGTTATAGCATGAAATATAAACTGTTAAATATGAACATGGAAATATAATAATACAATATTATTGCCTCTAGGGCATATTTCCAACATCAAGAACATCAACACTTGGCAGGTCATGACACATGATTATGCCGGTGGCACTGCTCTGGGATGATCTTACGTCCTGGCGGAGCTCGGTCTTTGATCTTGGGGTCACATGTTGTTCCATTGGAGTTCCATTTGGATCCTAGAAGTTGAGGTGAACATGACTACAACAAGAAGTTACAACCACAAACCATTTAAACAAACAAATTTTTAAAAGGTATATGTTGAGCCATTGGAGTTTCGATTGGATCCTGAAAATTTGAAGTTAGTTGACACATGACTAGAGAAAGAAGTTACAACAACAAACCAATTAAACGAACAAGTTTTGTATAGGTTAAAAACAAATGAACCTTGTTGCATCCTATAATTAGATATTGCCAGCTATTTATGATAGTTATGTAGCACTAGTTGGACAACATTTGAAATGATACATAAGTCAATAGTGTGTGGACATGATTAGGGCACATTGAAGTTAGAACAAAGAATTTCGGGTCATACAAGGTTGAATGTATCAAAAGGGATTTGAATAAACCTATTCACCACCAAGCCTCTCACGCTAAGAGCAAGGGTGACTTTCTCCGGTTGGGTATAGTTCCAGATGAACTGAAGGACACCCTGATGAATGACTGTATTATTTTAGGTCCTGGAAATAAAAACAATATGAAACTGAAATGTCAACTTCTAAAACGGATTGTTTGAAATTGTGTAATAGTTTATTTCAAAATAGTGAACTATGTTATTTTAAAAATGTGGAATTGAAATATATGTAATTTTTGTGAAATATGTTTCATGGTTTTTTGAACCAATTTTAATGTATCCAAAACCGGTCTTGTTTTAAAGGTCTTTGCGACATGAGTTCAAATATAAAATGTTTTGAAATTGGAATATTGGTCCAAATGTTAGGGCATCTCCAACGGCAACCCCCAAATTCCTTCCTGCATCCGTCCGCAAACAGGGGGGCAGTCTGCGGATACAGATGTGGGAGGCCGCCATCCAACCGTAATAGCATACATTTTGCCAATAGTTCAAACCAATCGTAGGAAATCCGTGCAAACCGCATGAATTTTGATATAAACACGACGAGTTTCATTTGAAATAAGATAATTTGTACATAAAACTGGACGGTGTTTTGTTTGGTGAATTAAAAACCTTAAATAAAACTCTAAACTACCATATACTTGACGGTTACCTTGTAGGCCATGTCGGACTGGCCAGCGGCTCCTCTTCCATCATCATTGCCCGATCCGGCATCGGAGTAGTCATAGTCAACCTTTGAGCGACGAAATGTGGCGGCATCGTGGTAGGGCTTCCCGACAGCCGCCTAATGCTCATAGATGGTCGTGTCCGCTTCCTCCTGTGCCATGCGCAATGCAGCCATGGCCACCAATGATGTGGGTGGGGGAGTGGGCGGCGGGCCTTGGAGGAGGCAACATTGGTGGCGACAATCTCACTGAGAGACCACTCCTCTATGTACTTGGCCATCTTCCTATCTAGGTAGTGGAGACGGCGCTTGCTCGTCTCTGTCGTCGTCACAGAGCGGTCCAGAGCCAAGGTGTACGCCAGCCCCGAGTCCGACTCGATGTGTGGATGCGGGATGTTGGAGTCAGCAAGCTCCGATCGGCACACTATGGTGTGCCTGTCCCGCCGGTGCTTCTCCCTATTGGCGTACTCCTGCATCGTTAGGGCGCTCCAGGACGGTGAAGATTTTCTGCTGCCGCCGCCGCCAAGGAAGTAGCTAAGGCAACCGTGTGCTTTCGTGATCGCATTGGACACGGGCGGCGCTCCTCCTTGACATGTATTCACAATGGCAAGAGGCGCTCTTCCTTCATGTGGCATCCGATTTGGACGTCGCAGTTGCACGGCGGAGAGCGCGGAGGGCATGCCGGCTCCGACTTCACTGGGAGGAATGTCCCCGGTAGTGGAGCCGGGCCGTTAAGGTGGAGCATGGAGCAATGGAGCATCAAGTCCATCTGCTCCTCGTACTCCGCGTCAATGGAGGCGTACACCTAGCCCACCACCGCTGGCACAGACTGCTGCTGGTCCTCCTCGTCGTCGGAGGAGATGAGGATCTCTGCCTTTCTTGAGAAGCACTCGCCGATGAGTAAGACGACCCCAAAATTCGAGGGCGGCGTCACCATGATCTGTCACCCGAGTCCGCTCCAGAACCGCCGCCTGCCGACGCCGATGCCCAGGACTTACGCATCGCCAGAGTTATTGAGGGAGATGGGCAGGGAGAGGGGAGCAGGAGAAGGAGGATAGCGGCATCACCATGATCCGCCCCAGCCCGCCCCGGAACCACTGGTTGTCAGTGCCAACGCCCAGGACTTGACCATCGCCAGATTTGTTGAGGGAGATGGGCGGGGAGAGGGGAGAAGGAGAAGGAGCATAGATGGCAATGTGGACGGCGCTGAAGTGCAGCTTATACAGCTGCGACCAGGGCATGCGAAGGGCCGGTCATCCGCTTCAATGCGGCACAGTGCCCGGAGTCTGTTCCTCGGCAAGCTGCATCCGCATTGAAGCGGTGGCTCCCGATAGGTCATGTAGATCAGCGTCGCCCTCTCTCCCTCTGGTCACATCGCAACATCAATGCCGGCCGTTGCGTGCTCTGGGCCGGCATGAATGCGGTGTAGTAAGCGGTGAGTGCATCGGAAGGAAAGCGCGGGATGGGCGGTGTGGGGGGTTTGGGTGGGTCATCAACGGTCCAGACTCCCGCAAAGCCCCCCCCCCTCGGTCGTTTGTCCCCGGTTTGCAGGAGAGAACGCGTCCGGACCACTCTACGGACCAATACATGCCCCATTGGATAGCTTCCGTGATCCAGACAACACGGTCCGGACGTATGCAAGAAGTTTGCAGGTCAGCACTGGAAATTCCCTTATGAGCCATTAAAAATGATATAAGAAAAATTAAACGCAAGTCTTTAGTTGCAGGCAATGTTCTGTGCATGCAGCGTCTCCCTCCTCTTTCACTCTTTTTTCGAGAGTACGCCAATGGCATACCTTATCTTTATAGAAGAAGAACAACAAGTTTACAAGAGAAGCCACGAGGAGGATGCGAACATCCCACCTCGGCCACACCCAATTACACCCCACGCCCTAACACAAGCCTACTCTCTCACAAAGTGTGACAACCCGCCTACACCAACACCCGCCGCTCTCAAATCTTGGATCTCCCGCAGGATAGCCTCCACCACCTGGTGTGGTGATTTCTATTGAGCCGTTCTATTTTATACACGCGCATTGCGCTATTTCCACAACGCCCAAGTCACCGCAATCACAAGAGTGTCGAACCCACATTTAAACTCTTTCCCAAAACCCCTCCTGGCCTCCAACCACCAATCCAACAAATTGTCCTCCGTCGTCGGCCTGACCACGTTCAAGTTGAGCTCTTGAAGACATTCATGCCAAACTTCCCTAGCGTACACGCATTGGACCAAGATGTGTTCTGCGTTATCTTCCTCCTGCAAGCAAGTGAAACAGGTGAATGGACGCTCCTGCAGCCCATGCTTCGCTCTTCGATCCGAGGTCCAGATGCGGCGTTGTGTAGCCAGCCAGACAAATATTTTACACTTGAGAAGCGCCCAACTCTTCCAAATGCATGAGGCATATGCTACCTGCTGGATCCCCTGGCACAAGCGATATTACGTGGATCTTGTGGTGTACTTGCCGGACGGATCCGCCAGCCAGGAGAAACAATCAGCCCTGTTTGGGTCCCGAGGCACCGTACTAATAGCCAGGTTGAGATGCACGAGCTGCATGTGACCCACAAAGGAGAGGTCTCCAGCCATATCCTGCAACCATATGCCATTCTCCAATGCGTCTCTCACCGTGCGCCGGTTCCTAGTACGATGTCCACCAATTTGTGTAACAAAGGTGGTATGTCCGCCACCGCAAATCCATGTATCCATCTGTCTCTCCAAAACAAAACCTTGTTGCAATCGCCCACCTCAATCTTGACAAGGCTATCAAAAACCTCTCTAGCATATTTGTCCTCCATCATTACTAGCCCCTGACATGGCCTCGTGGGATCCTTCCTCTTTAACCACTCCCATCTAACCCTAAGTGCGAGTCCTTGGAGTTCCAGGTCCCTCACCCCCAAACCACCCAAGTAAGTGGGTCTGCAAATCATGCTCCAGGCCACCAGGCACTGCCCGCCATTCACTTTCTCTTTGCCTGCCCAAAAGAACGCGTGCATCCATTGATTGATCTCCTCCAACACCCACGTCGGGGCCTCCGCAATCATGAAGTGGTGAATGGGTTTGGCTGCGATCACAGACTTGGCCAGAACCAGCTAATGAGGACATAGACCAGGGGTAGGGTAATAGGCCTGACCTATACATCCTATCCAAGGTCACTGTCTTAGAAGCAAAGAAGCTCAAGAAACAATAGGGAGGGCCCAACAAAGGTGTCGAGTGCAATCCACTCGACCTACCAGTCGCTTAGAGACTGATAACCCACAAGTATAGGGGATCGCAACAGTTTTCGATAAGTAAGAGTGTCGAACCCAACGAGGAGCTAAAGGTAGAACAAATATTCCCTCAAGTTCTATCGACCACCGATACAACTCTACGCACGCTTGACGTTCGCTTTACCTAGAACAAGTATGAAACTAGAAGTACTTTGTATGTGTTGTTGGATAGGTTTGCAAGAAAGTAAAGAGCACGAAAATGGAACTAGGGGCTGTTAAGGTAAAGAAGCAACTAAAGTAAATATAGTGAGTGTGGAAAAGTGGTGGTAGGAGTTGCGAAATTGCCCCTTAAGCAATTGACTACTTTACTAGACCGATAGCAAGTATTACGTAGGAGAGGCCACTGCTAGCATGTCATCCCTTACTTGGAATTCTATGTACTTATGATTGGAACTATTAGCAAGCATCCGCAACTACTAATGTTCATTAAGGTAAAACCCAACCATAGCATTAAGATATATTGGTCCCCCTTCAATCCCGTATGCACCAATTTCTATGCTAGGTTGAAGCTCCTGTCACTCTTGCCCTCCAATACATAGTCCTATCAACATACAACTAACCCTATGGTGTGATCCACGCGCACAATCATATGATGGGCACCAAAGGACAGCAACATAACCACAAGCAAATTAAATCAATCGTAGCAATTCATCAACCACCGATAGGACAACGGAAATCTACTCAGACATCATAGGATGGCAACACATCATTGCATAATAATATGAAGCGTAAAGCACCATGTTCAAGTAGAGGGTACAACGGGTTGCGGGAGAGTGGACCGCTGTAGATAGAGGGGGGAAGGTGATGGAGATGTTGGTGAAGATGGCGGAGGTGTTGGTGTAGATCGCGGTGATGATGATGGCCCCCGGTGACACTCTGGTGCCACCGAAAGCGAGGGGGAGAGAGCCCCCTCCTTCTTCTTCTTCCTTGACCTCTACCCTAGATGGGAGAAGGGTTTCCCCTCTGGTCCATGGCCTCCATGGCAAGGGAGGGGCGAGAGCCCATCCGAGATTGGATCTGTCTCTCTGTCTCTCTCTGTTTCTGCGTTCTCAGATTCTTCCCTTTCACCGTTTCTTATATTCCCGGAGATCCGTAACTCCGATTGGGCTGAAATTTTGACATGATCTATATCCGGAAATTAGCTTTCTTGCGGAGAAAGAATGGCACCAACTGCCTTACGGGGTGGCCACGAGGGTCAGGGGTGCGCCTGATACCCTGGGGCGCACCCCCTACCTCGTGGGACCCTCGAGCATCATCTCGCGTGGATTCTTCTTCCCAAAAATCATATATATTCCAAAAAAATCTCTGTCACTTTTTATTCCGTTTGGACTCCGTTTGATATGGATATTCTGCGAAACAAAAAACATGCAACAAACAGGAACTGGCACTGGGCACTGGATCAATATGTTAGTCCCAAAAATAGTATAAAAAGTTGCCAAAAGTATATGAAAGTTGAATAATATTGGCATGGAACAATCAAAAATTATAGATACGACGGAGACGTATCAGAGACCCCTCCTTCCTTAGTTCACTCAACCGCTCAATCACTCGACCATGCAAGAATCCATTCGACTTGTTTGAAGGCCAGGAGTCATCCAGAATAGCAACGGGCAAGCGTACACTATGTATTCTTTAAGGCCATTAAGGCATTTAAGACTGGCGTTACCAGTAACGTCACCTCTTTATGTAAATTGAACTCTTGGTAACGGAGGATGGCTGGGGTCGTGGCGCACTCTATATAAGCCACCCGCCTCCTCTGGCACAAGGGTTCGCACCCCCTGTAACACACACACGCGTATAATCTACTCGACCGTCTCCGGGCACCGAGACGTAGGGCTATTACTTCCACCGCGAAGGGCCTGAACTCGTAAAACTCGTGTGTACAACTTCGCCATAGCTAGGATCTTGCCTCCTCATACCTACCCCCCATTCTACTGTCAGTCTTAGATCCACGACAGTTGGCGCCCACCGTGGGGCAGGTGTCTTAGCGACTTTTTGGTGGAGTTGCGATTTTTCGATTCTCATCATCATGGTTTCTTCCGGTGGACTGGTTGAGGGTTGCGAGATCTGGCTCGGCGCACTCGTGTTCATCGCCGACGACTCCGCCTGGCTCCAGGAAGCTCCACACGACGTCGATGCGCTCCCCGTCCGTGGGGTGACGCATTTTCGTGCGTGCGTCCGGGCGTCCTTCTCCGGCAACCGTTGACCCAGTATCGGTCAGTTCCTATGGTGTCTTCGTCCCCCGCTATTCGTCGGCACAAGAGTTCCGGTCGGTCGCGGCTCCAGCGATGGGTAAGACACACGGTGGCCCGCCAGTCGGCCACCTCGCAAGTCACGGCAATCAAGCCCGAAGAAACTCTCTATGGCCTGTTTGACCCGTCGACTGGCTCCGTCGAGACTGCATCCGAGTGCGACAACAGCGATCCTGCGGTAGAAGTCTTGATGGTCAACGGACCACCCAGTCCTCCTGGCTTCCCCAACGATGAAGGTGGTGATGGCGGCGGCGATCCGTCACGCGTTCACGAAGAGTACCGCCCCGAGCCCCTTTCTTCGCAGCGTAGGGAAGAGCTTCGCCGCCGCAACATGGATGCACTTCACACTCCTATCGTTGTTGAAACCCCCGAGGCCCAGGCTAACCCGGGTCCCTGAAACTTTCAAGACATCGGGCAGGCTGCGCCCGTCAAGACCCCAGGATGAAGAGCCACCTTCTGAGAAGTCGGCGGCAAGGCATCTGACTGCCCACTCTCGGCCGAGTCCCGGGGACGACTTCAAGATGAGCCGACTCCTGACTGACGACTTCTAGTGGAGCCGGCCTTGGGGAGTCGGCCCGCGACTCCAACAAACCCCATGCCCTCATCAACAGGGACGGGACGGGGAGTGGCTACAGTAAAGCCCACTCCCACCCCTTTCCAGAGGCAGGCATGGCCATAGTACGCCGTACCCGCGGAGATCTTCGTCCGGCGCGGCACTATTGCCATGCCGGCCTTGACATCAGCATCAATGGACAGAATCCTGCACCCACGACGGCTTGTTTGTACGACCCTGGGGCGGCGGGTCCCACCATTCAGTGGGGGCCCAGAAGACGGCGAGAGCGTCACCAGTCAGACCCGTTGGGAGTCGTCCCCCGAGAGTCAGCCAGCCCCTCCCCCGGGGCCCACGCGCCATTAACCAGGCATGACGGGGCGTGGCAATAGTGATCGCCCGCCAGGCAGCGGGGCTGTTGCCACGACCCCATGACCAAACCCGCGTCATTAGAAGCACGGCTACAGTAATCAGCAGCCGGCAAGACCCGCCAGTGGCGGACACGGCCTGTCGGCACCGTACCGGACCAGTTGGCGGGCCCCAGTAGTCGGCAGAGAAGACGGAGGCCGGAGACACTGATGGCTAGGCCCGCGCCCAGCTGGATTACCGTTGTACCCCTAGGGGGTAGGCCTATATAAACCCCCCAGGGCACCCATGCAAAGGGTTCGAATCCATTAGCACTAGACCAGATCATATAGGAAGGAGAGAGCTAGCCCAGCCTTCTCCTTCCTCAAGGAAATAGCTCAAGGAGCAACCGTGTACACACTTTACCATAGTGACCATGCCGAGACCCCGCAGAGCAGCAGTAGGGGTATTATCTCCCCGGAGATCCCCGAAGCTGGGTAAGATTCGTCGGCGTGCATGCCTTCGCCTTATGCCGATTTCGAGCACCGGCGACGTTCTACTCGCCCCCACCATGATAAGCGATCCCTTGGCATATGTCGCACCCAACCCCCGACATTTGGCGCCCACCGTGGGGCATGGTGCACCATCGTCCGGAGACCTGTTCTGGACGGGAACCCTTTTCCTCCCTGGCGAGCGCAGCCATCCCAGCACGCCAAACGGAGTTTGCGCCAACGCGCTGCACGGCGCTGAGATCGCCTGCGCGGCCAGCTGCCTCGCCGATCTTGTCAATGAGGTTCACCTCTCCGACGAGCCTGCATCCAACGCAGGCACGGACGGCCCCGAGAGCCTCCTCATGGGCCTCCTTGACCAACTCCACGTCACCAGCGAGCCTACCGTGGACTTGAAGTCTGTAGGCTCCATCGACCCGATGCTGGTCGATTCCGACACCGCGTCGCTCGACGCGTTCCCCACCAACGTGGTGGTCTACGACGAGCCGCTCCCTCGCATGGAGAGCGACGGAAGCACTGTCACAGAGGTGCTCATCATTAGTCATGACGAGCATCCCGGCGGAGGGGCGCATGACCCACTTGCCACGGCATTGCAAGACCTGACTACGCCCATTCCGGAAGACGCTGACGTGGAGACGTTGGAGGCGCGCCGCCTTCAGCTCGTCGAAGGCGCGAAGAAGCTGACTAGCATGACACGCTTGTCAGAAGCCTACTAGTGTGAGATGGATTGCGCTGTGGGTGGCTCGCCAGCCCCAGTTGGGCCCAGCCGCCTAGGTGCGGTCCAGCAGCGCGGCGTGTCCATCGCCAGCCTGTTTGGGGCAAATCGCCCTGTGTATGCCACGCCTGCGGAGAATATTCGAGCCGCCCAAGTGGCGGCGGACGAGCTGGACAACTTCGAGGCTGAAGAGTGCCGCCTGATGACGGAGCAAGTCCAGCGGCTCCTCGATGTGGCTGCCGCCCAGAATGAGGCCGGCTGCCGCACAGAGGCGCCGCAGCGACAAAACGACGACCCGCCTCCATGCCAAGATCAAGGCGCGACGTCTCGGATGCCGACTGGCGGCGCCCGAGGAAGGAAGGACAAGGAGCCGGCTGTCAGCCACAGTCGAACTCGCATTACCATAGAGCGCGACCAAGACGGCCGCCTGAGAGCAGTGGAACGACGGGGCGACTGTCCGCCTCCTCCTCCTCGCAAGGAAAGGCGAGTCTCCCTGCCGCCTGTTGACCATCCGACTCTCGGCGACCGCCTTGGCCGTCGAGAGGGAGTCGGAGAAAACGACGCCCGTCACCGGATCGACCAACTTCACCGATCCCTGGCGCTGGAAGAAGAGGATGAGTTGGGTCCGCCTTGTTTCGGGCCCCGCATTCGAGACGAGCCCTTTCCCAAAGGGTTCACGCTCCCGAGAGACACGCCCAAGTATACCGGCTCCGTGAAGCCGGAGGACTGGTTGGTTGACTACTCCACGGCCGTCAGCATAGCGAACGGCAACAAGCGTGTTGCTGTAAAATATGTTCCGCTCATGCTCCAGGGCACAGCCCGGACATGGCTAAACAGCCTGAAGCCTTGCAGCATCAACAGCTGGGTCAACTTCACCGATGCGTTCGTCCGCAACTTCACAAGCACGTACAAGCATCCTCCCAAGCCTCGTCAGCTTTCCTTGTGCGTGCAAGGCCCCAACGAGTCGACTCGCGACTACCTCACGCGTTGGGCCGAGCTCCGGAACTCTTGTGAGGGTGTGCACGAGGTGCAGGCTATCGAGTACTTCACCGCCGGGTGCAGAGAAGGCACCCTCCTCAAGCACAAGCTCCTCTGCGACGAGCCAGAGACCCTCGATGAGCTGCTGATCATAGCAGACAAGTATGCCACGGTCGACTCCTCCATGAAGGCGGAGATTCAAGTTAGTGCGACTGGCAAAGTGGCCCCTCAGGCTCCTAGAACTCCGGCTAGAGACACCAGTCGGCGACAACAGCAGAATGACCACAAGCACAAGGCCCCACAGCCGGCTTCCAGCAGTCGGCAGGTGGCGACAGTCGAGGACCAGCATACGGATGGGCAGCCTCCACCCAAGCGACAGAAAGGCGGCAAGCCCAACTGGTTGCCGGCTTTCTCATACGAGCAGACTCTGGATGGTCCTTGCAAGTTCCACAGCGGCGCGAAGCCGTCAAATCACACCACCCGGAAGTGCCACTGGCTCACCAAGATCGCCAAAGGAGACGGCCTCCTGCCTCCCCCGCCTGCTAGGCAGTAGCATCTGCCTCCGCCCCAGCAGCCGGCTGTCAGGCTAGTCGGTGCAGTACAAGATGAGTACCCTGAAGAGCATGGAGCCTACGTAATATTTACCAGCATGGCTGATGATCGACGCAGCAGGCGGCTGCAGCAGCAAGAGGTGAATGCAGTAGCATTAGAGACACCAGAATTCATGCACTGGTCCGAGAAGCCTGTCAGCTGGAGCAGGGCTGATCACCCAGAGGTGATGCCGAGTCTGGGCTCTTATGCCTTGGTCTTGGATGCCACCTTTGCCACGGATAGGCGAGCTGCTTGTTTCTCGCGAGTTCTGATAGACGGAGGCAGCAGCATCAACATCCTGTACAAGGACACCATGGAGAAGTTAGGAATCAAGCAAAGACATCTTCAAAACAGCCGGACTGTGTTCCACGGCATTGTCCCTGGCCTTTCCTGCTCACCAATCGGCAAGATCCTGATGGACGTCCTCTTTGGAGACAAAGATCACTTCCGCCAAGAATCGGTTTGGTTTGAGGTGGTGGATCTCGAGAGCCCATACCATGCACTACTTGGCCGACCCACCTTGGCCAAGTTCATGGCGGTACCCCACTACGCCTACCTCAAGATGAAGATGCCTAGTTCCAAGTGGATTCTGACCGTAGCCGGCGACTACCGGAAGTCGTCGGCCTGTGCGGCTGAGAGTAGTCGGTTGGCCGAATCCCTGGTGATCGCGGCCGAGAAGCGGCTCCTTGACCGGGTTGTGGCGATGGCCGGCAAGCAGCTAGAGGTGTCGCCCAACCCCAAGGAGTCGGAGGCTGAGGGTTCGTTCAAGCCGGCCAAAGAGACAAAGAAGATACCCTTGGATCCGGAGCACCCAGAGAGGTACACTGTCATAGGCGCAAACCTCGACAACAAATAGGAAGGCGAGCTCGTCGATTTCCTCCGTGAGAATCGGGACATCTTTGCATGGTCCCCCAAAGACAAGCCAGGTGTACCGACGGAATTCGCCGAGCACAAGTTACATGTCCGATCTGATGCAAAGCCAGTCAGGCAGCCCTTGCGCCGCTTATCAGAAGAAAAGAGAAGAGTTGTCGGAGAAGAGATAGCCCGACTCCTGGCAGCCGGCTTTATTATGGAGGTGTTCTTTCCAGAGTGGCTAGCCAACCCGGTCCTGGTACTGAAGAAGAACAAGCAGTGGCGAATGTGTATTGACTACACAAGCCTCAACAAGGCTTGCCCCAAGGACCCATTTGCTTTGCCAAGAATCGATCAGGTGATAGACTCCACAGCCGGATGCGAGCTGCTGAGCTTCTTGGATGCATATTCAGGATATCACCACATCAAGCTAAACCCGGCTGACAGACTAAAGACCGCCTTCATCACACCATTTGGAGCCTTCTGCTATCTAACCATGACGTTCGGCTTGAGCAATGCCGGCGCCACCTTTCAGCGTTGCATGCAGAAATGCCTCCTCAAGCAACTTGGCAGAAACGCCCACGTCTACATGGACGATGTGGTGGTGAATACGGAGAAGCATGGAACACTCCTGGAAGACCTCAAGGAGACCTTTGAGAACCTGCGCCGATTCCAGATCAAGCTCAACCCTAAGAAGTGCGTCTTTGGAGTACCAGCCGGCCAACTCCTTGGTTTCCTGGTCTCTGAACGCGGCATAGAGTGCAACCCTACAAAGATCAAGGACATTGAGAGGATGGAGGTACCCAGCCGACTGCTGGACGTGCAAAAGTTCACTGGCTGTTTGGCATCCATCAGCCGATTCATCAGTCGGCTGGGCGAGAAAGCTCTCCCCTTATACCAGATCATGAAGAAAACCACTTTTTTCGAGTGGAACCACAAGGCGGACGAAGCCTTTCTTCAGTTGAAGAAGATGTTGACTACTCCACCCGTTCTGGCGGCTCTGACTCCTAAGGAGCCCATGCTCCTGTACATCGCCGCCACCAGCCGGGTAGTCAGCACAGTCATTGTAGTGGAACGCAAGGAGGAAGGCAAGGCACTACCTGTCTAGAGACCGGTATATTACCTGAGCAAAGTGCTGTCGACCTCCAAGCAGAACTACCCCCACTACCAGAAGATGTGCTATGGCGTGCACTTTGCTGCCAAGAAGGTGAAGCCTTACTTTCAAGAGCATCCAATCACTGTGGTCTGCACGGCCCGACTTGCCGAGATCATCGGAAGCCGAGATGCTTCTGGCTGAGTGGCTAAATGGGCCATAGAGTTGGCTCCTTACACCATCTACTACCAGCCCTGCACCGCCATCAAGTCACAGGCACTGGCCGACTTCCTCATCGACTGGGCCGAGACCCAGTACCTACCACCAGCGCCCGACTCCACCCATTGGCGGATGCATTTCGACGGCTCCAAGATGCGCACCGGCCTGGGAGCCGGCGTTGTCCTCACTTCTCCTAAAGGCGACAAGCTCAAATACGCACTGCAAATCCACTTCGCCACCTCCAACAACGTCGCCGAATACGAGGCGCTCATTCACGGGCTCCGGCTTGCCAAAGAACTAGGCATTCGCCGGATCCTGTGTTATGGCGACTCGGACTTAGTGGTCCAGCAGTCGTCCGGCGACTGGGACGCCAAAGATGCAAACATGGTGAGTTACCGTTTCCTCGTGCAGCAACTCAGTGGATATTTCGAGGGGTGCGAGTTCCTCCATGTGCCAAGAAATGACAACGATCAAGCAGACGCCCTGGCACAAATCGGCTCTACCCGCCAAGCAATACCATTCGGCGTCACCCTTCAGCGCCTCTTCAAGCCGTCTGTCAAGCCTTCACCGGAATCATACTCCATCTTTGTACTAGCTCCCCCCGAAGAAGTCGGATCTGACTCCAGAGCCCCAGCAGACGGTACGAAGATTTTGGCAGATGGCTCCAAAGCCACCACAGTCCAAGCCGACCCAGGGACCGCAGAGCCCGGACCGGGGACTGTGGCTGCCAGCGCGAAGACTCCAGAGCTCGGCTCGAGGGCTGCACCAGTTGGCCCGGGGACTTCATTAAACCAGCAAGAGGTCGCTGACTCCAGCCCGCCGCCTCCTGGCCCAGCCGCCCTTGTTCAAGTCGCAGTTCTGGCAGTCGAGGAAATAGCAGCACCCTCATGGGCCCAGCCCATCCTCAAATTCCTGGTGAGCAAAGAGCTGCCGACTGATGAGACCTCAGCTCGGCAAGTACAACGCCGAGCGGCAGCCTACACCAAAGTCAATAGAGAGCTGGTCAGGTGCAGCGTCACTGGTGTCTACCAGCGCTGCATAGAGCCAGAGCAAGGCCAAGCGATTCTCAAAGACATCCATCAAGGCGAGTGCGGACACCATGCGGCTTCAAGAGCACTCGTCGCCAAAGCTTTTCGACAAGGTTTCTTTTGGCCGACTGCCTTAGAGGAGGCCAAGGAGTTGGTCCAAAAATGCAAAGGGTGCCAGAAGTTCCGCTCCAAGCCACATCAGCCGGCTTCTGCACTCAAGACCATCCCCATTGCCTGGCCCTTTGCCGTTTGGGGCCTAGACATGGTGGGACCATTCAAGACGGCACGAGCTGGCTTAACTCACTTACTTGTCGCGATGGACAAGTTCACCAAGTGGATAGAAGCGAAGCCAATCAAGAAACTGAATGGTCCGACTGCCGTGACTTTCATCTCCGACATCACAATTCGGTACGGCATACTACACAGCATCATCATCGACAACGGCACAAATTTTGCCAAAGGCGCCTTGGCTCATTTCTACGTGACACAGGGCATCCGACTGGACTTAGCGTCCGTTGCCCATACGTAGTCAAACGGCCAGGTGGAGCGAGCAAACGGCATCATCCTGTACAGCATCAAGCCCCGACTGATCGAGCCCCTGGAGCGCTCGGCTGGCTGCTGGCTCGATGAGTTGCCAGCCGTCCTCTGGAGTCTGTGCACAACTCCAAACAAGTCAACCGGCTTCACGCCTTTCTTCCTCGTCTACGGTACTGAAGCCGTCATCCCAACAGACATAGAGTTCAACTCCCCGCGAGTCACCATGTACACCGAGGAGGAAGCAGAAGAAGCACATCAAGACGGCGTTGATCTGCTGGAAGAGGGCCGACTGTTGGCACTCAGCCGGTCCAGCATCTACCAGCAGAGCCTGCGCCGATACTACAACAGGAAGATCAGGCCGAGATCTTTCTAAGAGGGCGACCTTGTGCTCCGATTGATCCAGCGAACAGCCGGCCAGCACAAGCTGTCGGCGCCTTGGGAAGGCCCTTTCATCATCAGCAAAGTGCTGGGCAACGACTCCTACTACCTGATTGATGCTCAGAAGCCCCGAGCACGCAAGAGGGACGACTCCTGCAAAGAGACAGAGCGGCCATGGAATGCAAATCTCCTCCGAAGATTTTACAGTTGATGCAGTATGTACCATGCTACCTTTTGTATTAAAGTACCAAGACTTCGGGGCCCCCGAGACGAGCTCGGGGACTGCCCTCTTTTATCTATATGATAAGAATTATGCCTACGAGTATGTTACTCTTTGTTATGCCGCTTGGCACCGGGTCCGACTAGTCGGCCCGGGGACTTGCCGCCTTGCGCTATGAAATGCTTCCTGCGGCCGGACAAGTAGTGTGTGGCGCCTAAGCCATCTCCTGTCAGAAGCCGCAGTTCGCAGAGCGACTGTCCGGTGGGCAGGAGTAAGGTAGAATGGGCGTTCGCATGAAAAATGGCTAAGGACTCAAAGCATAAAACATAGTTTAAGCCGGCTTCCAGCCTTTTTTCGCAAACCGACTATTAAGCGATCAGCTCGTCGCCTTCTATTCAACTTGCTAAAAAAACTCTAAAACGAATAAGTACTTACCTTCCCAAAAGTAGCCAAGCATTTGATCCAGCGGCAGTCCGTAGAGCGGCTGTCCGACTGGCAAGACGGCAACTAAGGGAAGGCGGCAAGGGAAAAAGCCAAATGAGCAATGAGCAGGAAAAGATAGAATTCGGATAAATATTTACATAACATAAGCCCTTGGCCAAATCTTCGAGCAGAAGTTCAAAATACACCCCGCGGGTGGAATTGTGTGAATTAACAAGTTCTTCAGAGACTACTAAAGCAGATAAAATAAAGATAAGGCGGCAGCCTAAGATGCGGCAGACGGATTCGGAGGGTCAGAGGAGACGGCGGTGTTAGGTGTTAGGGCGGCCGGCTGGGCAGTCTCGCTTGATCGCCTCCGGCGGCAGTCGGCTCGGTCGCACGCGGCTCGTTGCTGGAGGCACGGTCGAGCTAAAGCTGGCTGTCCGCTCCGTCTTCTGGTGCCTCTGCCTCGTCTCCGTCCTCCGCCTTGCCTTCCTCCTCGACGCTGGAGCCGATCACCTCCGTCGAGTCCTCGCCGTAGTCTGGGTTCATCCCAAACAACTCCGGCGGTACCTCCTCGTCGTCTTCAGCCCGCTCGGGGACGAAGATGTTGGTGTCGGTGTACTCGGCGATCGCCGCGGCGCGCTTGACGAGGGCGTCTTCCGCGGCTGCCAGCTCCGGCTGGGCCTCTAGCCAGAGTGTGGCCAGCCGGTCTAGGTCCAGCCCCGGATACCACGCCTTGACGAATTCCAAGGCTCGGCGCGCTCCAGCCCGGGCCGAGGAACCTTTCTAGGCCTCAAGACGGCCAGCCGCGACCTCCAGCCAGTCGGCAGTCCGACTGGGGGTGCGCGGAGCCTGCATGTCTGGCCACAGGGCAGTGACCGCCTGGGTGCCGACACGTTGAAGCCGGCGCAACATCCGGTGAGCCGGCCGAAGGCAAGCCTCGATGCTCAGGAGTTGCTCGTCAAGGGTTCGGGGGGCGTCGGCGGCGATCTATGCGCCTTCCGCCTTCCGCCCTTCACGGTCAGCCTCGATGGCTTGGATGGCAGCCTGTGAGTGGCCAGGGAAGAAGTCTGCCAAGACGAGAAGAATGAAGAAGCAAGTCAAAAATCAGGAGTCGGCTCGACCTATAGTCGGCAGCTCGAAGAAAGAAAGTAAAGAAACTCACCATCAACGATGTCCTCAATCTCGTGGAACTCGTAGGCCAGCAATGCCTCCTTGTCAAACTAGGAGGAGCGCTCGCTTGCGAACTCGGCTAGGAGGGCGGTCTCCGCTTCTTCCGCCTCCTTCTGCGTCTTCTTGAGTAGATCCTGCTGCTCTGCCAATTGTGCGGCCAGCTGATCGCGCTCTGCGGCGAGCTTGCCGCACTCCTCCCCCTTGGCGCGCAATGCGGAGTTGGCCTTGCTCAGCTGCTGTTGAAGAGCGGCGTTGGCCTCTGAAGAGAAAGAAGAAGGAAGGCGTTAAGTTGTCAACAAAGAAGGTCGTCGGGGAGATCCGGCCCGACTGCTCAGCAGTCGGCCCGAATCTCGGGGACTACAGCCCGCGGGTGCGCCAGCGCGCCCCTGCAAAGAAGAAAAAGGACTCACTCCGGCTCTCCGAGAAGTCGGCAGTCCGCTTGCCCAGCTCTTCAACATTGCGGTTGAAGGCGGTGACACGGAGGTTGTGATAGTCCTGCGACAAGTATTTCAGACAAAAATTAGTACCCGGAACTCACCAATTGGAGTTCCGGGCCGCCTGCTCAGCAGCCGGCCTAAAACTCAGGGACTACACCCGGTGGGTGCGCTGGCGCGCCCCCACAGAGAGCAACAAGAAAACAAGGACAAAAGAGAAAGCATACCCGGACGGCTGCCCGCGATGCCAGGTACACCTTGGTGCAGTTCTGGATGGCGTCGCCCTCAGCTTGCAGCTTCGTCTGGACGTCCAGAAGCGCCTGGTTCATCGGGCCCGTGCCGCCTCCTCGCACCCACCCAATGGGCGCGGCGCTCGTCGCTTCGGTGTCTGGGATCGCCGATCTCGCGGTGCCGGTCTCCAAGGGGTGTGGCGCCGAAGTCGCCTTCTCAAGACGGCAGCGCATTGGCGAGCCGACTTGAAGGAGTAGCCTCGCCACAGCCTCGTCTTTAGTCGGCGGCACCGGCGGGTCCGCCGGCTGTTTGCCATGCGCGCTCCCAGACGGTGGCGGAGGTGGCGGCGGAACGATCACGTCCGGCATGGAGGTGTCGCCGCCTTCCCTCTCCATGATGGGGTTCTCGCCGCCGGCTTCCCCAGTCTGCCCCGTGAACTCCGGAGGCGGCGGCGCAGAGTTCAGCGGGGTGACGAACACCGCCAATTGGCGGTGCGCGGCCTCTTCAGCCTGCCGCCTCGCCGCGACAGCGGCTTCGGCCTCCGCCAGCTTCTTCTTGGCGGAGGCCTCTGCCTTCTCGGCCTCCACCTTCTCCAGGCGGGCGGCCTCTTCCTCGTTGCGCTTCTCCTGCGCGTTCCGCTCCGTCGCCTCTCGGAGGTCGGCGACGGGGTCAATCCGTCGAGTGGTGACGGACGTCTCCGCCGACCCCATGACGGAGGCGGCGACAACCCTCTCAAGAGTGAGGGGAGCCCTGAAGCGAGGGAAGCAAGTAAAAGACTCAGACAAAAGTCACAAAGAAGGAATAAAGCGTTAAGATGGAATACTCACGTGGAGACCAGTGGCGGCTTCTTTACTTCCTTGCGGAAGCGGATGGCCTTTGCGGCCGCCTCGTCCCGCTTGGTCGCTGCGGCCGAACTCTTGGGCTTCTTCGGCCGACTGCCGAACAAGGTCAGCGTGGCCCTGCGCTTCTTCCCGCTGCCTGGAGCGCCCGGCGCGGCAGAGGAGCCCGCGCCGAGATGGCCGACTCCTGGCCGGTGGCAGGGGGCGACCTCCTCATCATCATCAGGCCAGTCCTCTGGACTGGCCCCGAGCCGCGGGCCGCCTCCTCCCTCGGTGTCGTCTTCCAAAGCCGCCGCCCCCAGATTGGGGTCGTCGACTCGCTCTCCGCCCGGTCAGCGAGGAACTCGCGGGCCGGCCCCGCGGTGCCGGCTGGTGGATGGAGGAGGGGATTCTGACCAAAGCCGACTGGTCAGGTCGGACAAGACAAACTCGGCAAGAAAGAAGACAATTCAAAGAAAGAAAGAAAAAGGCAACTCACTGTGGGCGGGGGCTTGGCGCGAGAGTACGGCTCCTTGCCGAATCGCCAATCCTCCAGGAGCTTGCTGTCCAAGAGGTAGTTCACCATGTAGGCCACCTCCTCGTGAGGCATGTCCTTGGTGCACATCCGACTCGGGTCACGGTGCCCGCTCATTTGACATATCATGTGGGGGCGACCTTGGAGCGGGAGAACTTGGCGCGCCACGAAGGCGGCCAGCAGATCCGGACCAGTCAGGCCCTCCGACTGCGTCAGCACTCGGAGTCGTGTGACGGCGCCGGATCCCGCGAGCGTCAGCGACTTGGCCCAATATGACCAGTTGGGCAGCCTCCCAGCCGGCGGGCCGGCTATGAAAGCCGGTAGATTGACCCAATCACCCTTCACGAAGACGCTCTTCACATAGAAGTACGATCGCTGCCACATCTTCACCGACTTTATCAGCTTGATGGTGGGGAAGGGGTTGTCGGCCCTCGACCTCCGCACAGCAATGAACGCGCCGCACTGAGCCGGCACTCCTGCGACCTGGGTGCCGAGCTTGGAGTAGAAGAACTCCCCCCAGAGCTCGATGGTGGGGAGGACTCCGAGGAAGCTTTCGCACAGGGCAACGAAAGCGGACAACAGCACCACTGTGTTGGATGTGAGGTGGTGCGGCTGGAGGCCGTAGAACTCCAGAAAAGAGCGGAAGAAGCTGCTCGCCGGCAGCCCCAGGCCGCGCAGGCAGTGCGAGCAGAAGATAACCCGCTCTCCCTCCTCCGGCGCCGAAGGGATCACCCCCCTCAGCGCAAGGCGTACCCGCACGTAATCCTCACCGGGGAGCCGACGAGTCTTGCGGAGGAACTCGATGTGGTCGTCGTGAACCTCTGAGCCATCCCAGGTGCCGGAATGCACCGAGGGAGGCGCAGCGGCAGAGGAAGAGCTCATCATGAGCGGATCGCCGCAGCATTCGGCAAAGCTTGGGCGCGCGGCGGTGTGAGAAAGAGGAAGAAGAAGATCAAGGAGTAGCGTGGAGGAGGGGCGCGCGTGCTCTGCCGCGCCCCCCTCCTCCCCCTACTTATAGCCTCATGGGCTGCGAAGCCGAGGGGGTGGTCGTGGGATTTACTGCGCCCACGACCCCACGACCCCCATGTTTCCACGACAAAGTTATTGCGCGCAGTAACTTCGCAGGAATCCCAACCGTCCGCTCGGGCCGCAGCGGATCTGCTCAAGCGCCGAGGCGTGGTAATGGCGGGCCCCGCCTGTGGGCCTGTCCCGTCACGCGCGTGGGCAGGCAGACTGGCCCGGCCGCGTGTTGCCACGTGACAGGCCCGGAACGGGCGACGGCCTGGAAGCTTAGCTAGCACGCCACTTGGATCCCGCCGCGGCGTCTGAAATATTGTACAAGTCAGAGTTGAGCAAGTCCGACTCCTTCTAGTCGGCCCGGCAGAAATCAAGCAAGATCCATGTCTCGGGCACCCGGAAAGAGAAACTGGTGAGGCTCCTCGGCCGATCGTCCGCGGCGCCTCATCTGCTTCGGGGACTACTGTTGGAGTAATGGGCCACGGGTAGGCTAACCCGGGTCCCTG
This sequence comes from Triticum dicoccoides, assembly GCF_002162155.2. Taxonomy (NCBI): domain Eukaryota; kingdom Viridiplantae; phylum Streptophyta; class Magnoliopsida; order Poales; family Poaceae; genus Triticum; species Triticum dicoccoides. The sequence continues at coordinate 608,474,497 of NC_041384.1, read as the reverse complement.
AACCTTTCAAGACATCGGGCAGGCTGCGCCCCTCAAGACCCCAGGACGAAGAGCCGCCTTCTAAGAAGTCGGCGGCAAGGCAACCGACTGCCCACTCTCGGCCAAGTCCCGGGGACGACTTCAAGATGAGCCGACTCCTGACTGATGACTTCCAGAGGAGCCGGCCTTAGGGAGTCGGCATGTGACTCCAACAAACCCCATGCCCTCATCAAGAGGGACGGGACGAGGAGTGGCTACAGTAAAGCCCACTCCCACCCCTTTCCAGCGACAGGCATGGCCACAGTACAACGTACCCGCAGAGATCTCCGTCCGGCGCGGCACTATTGCCATGCCAGCCTTGACATCAGCATCAGTGGACAGAATCCTGCACCCACAATGGCTTGTTTGTACGACCCTGGGGCGGCGGGTCCCACCAGTCAGCGGGAGCCCAGAATACGGCGAGAGCGTCACCAGTTGTACCCGTTGGGACTCGGCCCCCGAGAGTCAGCCAACCCCTCCCCCGGGGCCCACGCGCCATTAACCAGGCATGACGGGGCGTGGCAATAGTGATCGCCCGCCAGGCGGCGGGGCTGTTGCCACGACCCCATGACCAAGCCCGCGTCACTAGAAGCACGGCTACAGTAATCAGCAGCCGGCAAGACCCGCCAGCGGCGGACACGGCCTATCAGCGCCGTACCGGACCAGTCGGCGGGGCCCGCCAGTCGGTGGGGCCCGCCAGTTGGCGGGCCCCAGCAGTCGGCAGAGAAGACAGAGGCCGGAGACACTGATGGCTGGGCCCGCGCCCAGCCGGATTACCATTGTACCCCTGGGGGGTAGGCCTATATAAACCCCCCAGGGCACCCATGCAAAGGGTTCGAATCCATTAGCACTAGACCAGATCATATAGGAAGGAGAGAGCTAGCCTAGCCTTCTCCTCCCTCCAGGAAACAGCTCAAGGAGCAACCGTGTACACACTTTACCATACTGACCATGCGGAGACCCCGCAGAGCAGCAGTAGGGGTATTATCTCCCCGCAGAGCCCTGAAGCTGGGTAAGATTCGCCAGCATGCATGCCTTCGCCTTATCCCGTTTCCGGGCACCGGCGACGTTCTACTCGCCCCCTCCATGATAAGCCATCCCTTGGCATATGTCGCACCCAACCCCCGACACTCACCCCCAAACCACCCAAGTAAGTGGGTCTGCAAATCATGCTCCAGGCCACCAGGCACTGCCCGCCATTCACTTTCTCTTTGCCTGCCCAAAAGAAAGCGTGCATCCATTGATTGATCTCCTCCAACACCCACGTCGGGGCCTCCACAATCATGAAGTGGTGAATGGGTTTGGCTGCGATCACAGACTTGGCCAGCACCAGCTAATGAGGACATAGACCTGGGGTAGGGTAATAGGCCTGACCTATACGTCCTATCCAAGGTCATTGTCTTAGAAGAAAAGAAGCTCAAGAGACAACAGGGAGGGCCCAACAAAGGTGTCGAGTGCAATCCACTCGACCTACCAGTCACTCAGAGACTGATAACCCACAAGTATAGGGGATGGCAACAGTTTTCGATAAGTAAGAGTGTCGAACCCAACGAGGAGCTAAAGGTAGAACAAATATTCCCTCAAGTTCTATTGACCACCGATACAACTCTACGCACGCTTGACGTTCGCTTTACCTAGAACAAGTATGAAACTAGAAGTACTTTGTAGGTGTTGTTGGATAGGTTTGCAAGAAAGTAAAGAGCACGAAAATAAAACTAGGGGCTGTTAAGGTAAGGAAGCAACTAAATTAAATATAGCGAGTGTGGAAAAGTGGTGGTACGAGTTGCGAAATTGCCCCTTAAGCAATTGACTACTTTACTAGACCAATAGCAAGTATTATGTGGGAGAGGCCACTGCTGGCATGTCATCCCTTACTTGGAATTCTATGCACTTATGATTGGAACTATTAGCAAGCATCTGCAACTACTAATGTTCATTAAGGTAAAACCCAACCATAGCATTAAGATATATCGGTCCCCCTTCAATCCCGTATGCATCAATTTCTATGCTAGGTTGAAGCTTCTGTCACTCTTGCCCTCCAATACATAGTCCTATCAACATACAACTAACCCTATGGTGTGATCCACGCGCGCAATCATATGATGGGCACCAAAGGACAGCAATATAACCACAAGCAAATTAAATCAATCATAGCAATTCATCAACCACCGATAGGACAATGAAAATCTACTCAGACATCATAGGATGGCAACACATCATTGGATAATAATATCAAGCGTAAAGCACCATGTTCAAGTAGAGGGTACAGCGGGTTGCGGGAGAGTGGACCGCTGTAGATAGAGGGGGGAAGGTGATGGAGATGTTGGCGGAGATGGCGGAGGTGTTGGTGTAGATCGCGGTGATGATGATGATGGGCCCCGGTGGCACTCCGGTGCCACCGGAAGTGAGGGGGAGAGAGCCCCGCTCCTTCTTCTTCTTCTTCCTTGACCTCCTACCTAGATGGGAGAAGGGTTTCCCCTCTGGTCCATGGCCTCCATGGAAAGGGAGGGGCGAGAGCATTGCAACAAACAGGAACTGGCACTGGGCACTGGATCAATATGTTAGTCCCAAAAATAGTATAAAAAGTTGCCAAAAGTATATGAAAGTTGAACAATATTGGCATGGAACAATCAAAAATTATAGATACGACGGAGACGTATCAGCATCCCCAAGCTTAATTTCTGCTCGTTCTCGAGTAGGTAAATGATAAAAAGATAATTTTTGATGTGGAATGCTACCTAGCATAATCTTGATCATATGTCTAATCATGGCATGAATATTAAGATATGAGTGATTCAAAGCAATAGTCTATCATTTGACATAAAAACAATAATACTTCAAGCCCACTAATAAAGTAATCATGTCTTTTCAAAATAACAAGGCCAAAGAAAGTTATCCATAAAAAATCATATAGTGTGGCTATGCTCCACACAAAATATTCACATCATGCACAACCCCGATGACAAGCCAAGCAATTGTTTCATACATTTCAAGTTCTCAAACCTTTTCAACTTTCATGCAATACATGAGCGTGAGCCATGGACATAGCACTATAGGTGCAATAGAATATGATGGTGGAGAAGTCAAAAAGGAGAAGATAGTCTCACATCAGCTCGGTGTATCAACGGGCTATGGAGATGCCCATCAATAGATATCAATGTGAGTGAGTAGGGATTGCCATGCAACGGATGCACTAGAGCTATAAGTGTATGAAAGCTCCAAGTGAAACTAAGTGGGTGTGCATCCAACTTACTTGCTCATGAAGACCTCGGGCATTTTGAGGAAGCCCATCATCGGAATATACAAGCCAAGTTCTATAATGAATATTCCCACTAGTATATGAAAGTGATAAATCAAGAGACTCTCTATATGAAGAACATGGTGCTACTTTGAAGCACAAGTGTGGAAAAAGGATAGTAGCACTGCCCCTTCTCTCTTTTTCTCTCATTTTTTTATTTTTTTTTATTTTTTGGTGGGCTTCTTTGGCCTCTTTTTTTTATTTGGGCTTCTTTGGCCTCTTTTATTTTTTTGTAAAGTCCAGAGTCTCATCCCGACTTATGGGGGAATCATAGTCTCCATCATCCTTTCCTCACTGGGGCAATGCTCTAATAATGATGATCATCACACTTTTATTTACTTACAACTCGATATCTAGAACAAGGATATGACTCTATATGAATGCCTCTGGCGGTGTACTGGGATGTGCAATGATCTAGCGTAGCAATGACATCAAAAAACGGACAAGCCCTGAAAACATCATGCTAGCTATCTTACGATCATGCAAAGCAATATGACAATGACTGCTCAAGTCATGTATATGATGATGACGAAAGTTGCATGGCAATATATCTCGGAATGGCTATGGAAATGCCATGATAGGTAGGTATGGTGGGTGTTTTGAGGAAGGTATATGGTGGGTTTATGGTACGGCGAAAGTTGCGCAGTACTAGAGAGGCTAGCAATGATGGAAGGGTGAGAGTGCGTATAATCCATGGACTCAACATTAGTAATAAAGAACTCACATACTTATTGCAAAAGTCTATTAGCTATTGAAACAAAGTACTATGCGCATGCTCCTAGGGAGATAGATTGGTAGGAAAAGACCATCGCTCATCGCCGACTGCCACTCATAAGGAAGACAATCAATAAATAAATCATGCTCCGACTTCATCACATAACGGTTCACCATACGTGCATGCTACAGGAATCACAAACCTCAACACAAGTATTTCTACAATCCACAAGTACCCACTAGCATGACTCTGATATCACCATCTTTATATCACAAAACTATTGCAAGGAATCAAACATATCATATTCAGTGATCTACAAGTTTATGTAGGATTTTATGACTAACCATGTGAATGACCAATCCCTGTCATCTCTCTAAATAGATATAAGTGAAGCAAGAGAGTTTAATTCTTTCTACAAAAGATATGCCCGTGCTCTAAAAAATATAAGTGAAGCAAAAGAGCATTCTACAAATGGCGGTTTTCTATGTAAAGAGAAACAGGCAATCCAAACTTCAAATGATATAAGCGAAGCACATGAAGCATTCTATAAAGCCATACTCAAAAGATATAAGTGAAGTGCAATGAGCATTCTATAAATCAACCAAGGACTATCTCATACCATCATGGTGCATAAAAAGAAAAATAAAAACCTAAATGCAAAAGACACTCCAAGACTTGCACATATCGCATGAACGAAATGAATCCGAAAACATACCGATATTTGTTGAAGAAAGAGGGGATGCCTCCCCAGCATCCCCAAGCTTAGACGCTTGAGTCTCCTTGAATATTTACTTGGGGTGCCTCGGGCATCCCCAATCTTGAGCTCTTGCCTCTCTTCCTTCTTCTCACATCGAGACCTTCTCGATCATCGAACACTTCATCCACACAAAACTTCAACAGAAAACTCGGTAAGATCCATTAGTATAATAAAGCAAATCACCACTATAAGTACTGTTGCAAACCAATTCATATTTTGTTTTTGCATTGTGTCTACTGTATTATAACTTTTTCATGGCTTAATCCACTGATATAAATTGATAGTTTCATCAAAACAAGCAAACTATGCATCAAAAACAGAATCTGTCTAAAATAGACCAGTCTGTAATAATTTGAACATTCACCATACTTATGATACTTGAAAAATTCTACCAAAATTAGAAAAAATAAACAATTTGTATAGGAATACATTGCAAAAAGAATCATAACCATTTGTCGTTCCACCTAAAAATGTAAAATTGCGCACTACAGCCAAAGTTTCTGTCCTGCACCGTACAAACCATCAAGCAAATGTAAACATCCTAAAGGCAGACCTTGGAACATTATTTTTATAATACAATGGAATTGTACAAGGGGATAATTATTTTTGTTGAAAAGTTTCTGTAATCAAGATTCACAAAGTTGCCGTGAGCATGAACAAAGTTCAAGGAGCTCTCCCACTTCAACAGTGCTTGTCTTTCTCACTTTCACTTTCCTTTTTGAAAAGTTTTGGGTTCCCCTCTTTATTTTTGTTGTTTTTAAACTATATGAAAGCACTCAACAGAAATAAATGACTCTCTAAAACTTCCAGGTTGTCTCCCTGGCAGCGCTTACTTTAAAGCCATTAAGCTAGGCATATAGTGCTCAAGTAGCGAATCCACTCGGATCCCAAGGTATATCAAAGCCAATTTGAATCAACAATGATTTGCAATTTAGTAGTGAGCACAAAGCAACATATATCATGTAATGACGAAGTCTAACTCTCTTCCTATGCATCGGCATGTCATAAAAGAACAATTCATGCACACATAGTAAAGGCCAATGCATAGTATAAACAGTTTCTTGCAATTTTATCGTGTTGGAGACATAGAGAGGTGGAGATATAGTTCCTCTCTCATAATAATTGCAAGTAGGAGCAGCAAGCACATGCATATTATATTCATCAAAATCATCATGTGTAACGTTCTAAGGCAACCCATCAATATAATCCTTAATAAGAGCAAACTTCTCCGATATAGTATAATCGGGAGAATTCAAAAAGATAATAGGACTATCATGCGTGGGTGCAATAGCAACAATTTCATGTTTAACATAAGGAACTATAGCAAGTTCATCTCCATAAGCATAATTCATATTGGCATCTTGGCCACAAGCATAGCAATCATCATCAAAAAGGGATATTTCAAAAGAATCATAGGGATCATAATAGTCATCATAGCAATCATCCTTCGGTAAGCACGAAGGGGAATTAAACAATGTATGAGTTGAAGAGTTACTCTCATTAGAAGGTGGGCACGGGTGATCAATCCGCTCTTCCTCCTTTTGTTCTTCGCTCTCCTCCTCATCTTTTTCATCCAATGAGCTCACAGTTTCATCAATTTCTTCTTCCATAGACTCCTGCAAAATATTAGTCTCTTCTTGGATAGCGGAGTACTCCTCAATATATGGTTTAAAATAAGCATTAGAAGCATAATTATCATAGCAATATTTAAGTACGGAAAAATTTTCAAATTTGTAAAGAGTAGCATCATACTTTTCAATCAAAGAAGCAATTTCAAAAGCACCCTTCAAAGCAACAAATTCTTCAATTTGTTGAACATCATAGTAATTATAAACACCCTTAGCATACGAAGATACGATTCCATTATCACTAAACTCACATTGATAGGGAAGGTGTTTCTTAGGGTTTTCAGAACAACAAGTAAAATCATATATTTCACATAAATTCCAAGCATAGCATTGCAAACGTTGAATTTGACACCATAATAGTTTCCCTTTTTCAGATATACGGTGTCGCACATAACAAGCATGCTCATCTAAGGATTTGCCCTCAACTAAGCTAGTTGGGGTTTCAGCACGAGCACATAGGGATCGAAGATGATCCAAGTAATAAGCTTCAGCAGTGTGATAGATTTTGATTGGTTCTTCAACCATTGGTTCAGTAGGTACAACTAAATTTTTTGGTATTTCACGTTTCCTACCCATAACTAAAGATAGAAAACAACTAAGAACAGCAAATAAAAATTACTTAGTGATAAAGCAAACAAGCACACACGAGAATATTCACCCCACGCTATTGCTCCCCGGCAACGGCGCCAGAAAAAGGTCTTGATAACCCACAAGTATAGGGGATCGCAACAGTTTTCGATAAGTAAGAGTGTCGAACCCAACGAGGAGCTAAAGGTAGAATAAATATTCCCTCAAGTGCTATCGACCACCGATACAACTCTACGCATGCTTGACGTTCGCTTTACCTAGAACAAGTATGAAACTAGAAGTACTTTGTAGGTGTTGTTGGATACGTTTGCAAGAAAGTAAAGAGCACGAAAATAAAACTAGGGGATGTTAAGGTAAAGAAGCAACTAAAGTAAACATAGCGAGTGTGGAAAAGTTGTGGTAGGAGTTGCGAAATTTCCCCTTAAGCAATTGACTATTTTACTAGACCGATAGCAAGTATTATGTGGGAGAGGCCACTGCTAGCATGTCATCCCTTACTTGGAATTCTATGTACTTATGATTGGAACTATTAGCAAGCATCCGCAACTACTAATGTTCATTAAGGTAAAACCCAACCATAGCATTAAGATATATTGGTCCCCCTTCAATCCCGTATGCATCAATTTCTATGCTAGGTTGAAGCTTCGGTCACTCTTGCCCTCCAATACATAGTCCTATCAACATACAACTAACCCTATGGTGTGATCCACGCGCGCAATCATATGATGGGCACCAAAGGACAACAACATAACCACAAGCAAATTAAATCAACCATAGCAATTCATCAACCACCGATAGGACAACGAAAATCTACTCAGACATCATAGGATGGCAACACATCATTGGATAATAATATGAAGCGTAAAGCACCATGTTCAAGTAGTGGGTACAGCGGGTTGTGGGAGAGTGGACCGCTGTAGATAGAGGGGTAAGGTGATGGATATGTTGGTGAAGATGGCGGAGGTGTTGGTGTAGATCACAGTGATGATGATGGCCCCCGATATGGATATTCTGCGAAACAAAAAAACATGCAACAAACAGGAACTGGCACTGGGCACTGGATCAATATGTTAGTCCCAAAAATAGTATAAAAACTTGCCAAAAGTATATGAAAGTTGAATAATATTGGCATGGAACAATCAAAAATTATAGATACGACGGAGACGTATCAGAGACCCCTCCTTCCTAGTTCACTCAACTGCTCAATCACTCGACCATGCAAGAATCCATTCGACTTGTTTGAAGACCAGGAGTCATCCAGAACAGCAACGGGCAAGCATACACTCTGTATTCTTTAAGGCCACTAAGGAATTTAAGACTGGCGTTACCAGTAACGTCACCTCTTTATGTACATTGAACTCTTGGTAACGGAGGATGGCTGGGGTCCTGGCGCACTCTATATAAGCCACCCTCCTCCTCTGGCACAAGGGTTCGCACCCCCTGTAACACACACACACGCATAATCTACTCGACCGCCTCCGGGCACCGAGACGTAGGGCTATTACTTCCACCGCGAAGGGCCTGAACTCATAAAACTCGCGTGTACAACTTCGCCATAGCTAGGATCTTGCCTCCTCATACCTACCCCCATTCTACGGTCAGTCTTAGATCCACGACAGTTGGCGCCCACCGTGAGGCAGGTGTCTTAGCGACTTTTTGGTGGAGTTGGGATTTTTCCGATTCTCATCACCATGGTTTCCGCCGGTGGACTGGTTGAGGGTTGCGAGATCCGTCTCGGCGCGGTCGTGTTCATCACCGATGACTCCACCTGGCTCCAGGAAGCTCCACTCGACGTCGATGCGCTCCCCGTCTGCGGGGTGACGCACTTTCGCGCGTGCGTTCGCGGCGTCCTTCTCCGGCAACCGTCGACCCAGTATCGGTCAGTTCCTATGGTGTCTTCGTCCCCTGCTATTCGTCGGCACAAGAGTTCCGGTCGGTCGCGGCTCCAGCGATGGGTAAGACACGCGGTGGCCCGCTAGTCGGCCACCTCGCAAGTCGCGGCAATCAAGCCCGACGAAACTCTCTACGGCCTGTTGGACCCGTCGACTGGCTCCGTCGAAACTGCATCCGAGTGTGACAACAGCGATCCTGCGGCAGAAGTCTTGATGGTCAACGGACCACCCAGTCCTCCTGGCTTCCCCAACGATGTAGGTGGTGATTGCGGCGGCGATCCGTCACGCGTTCACGAAGAGTACCGCCCCGAGCCCCTTTCTTCGCAGCGGAGGGAAGAGCTTCACCGCCGCAACATGGATGCACTTCACACTCCTATCGTTGGAGAAACCCCCAAGGCCCAGGCCTTGGAGGAAGCGCGCCTAGCCAACTTGGCTGAGCGCACTCGATTAGAGAATCTGCAGCGTGCACTCGACGAGCATGCTCAGCAGCGGATCCTTGAATCCAGTTGATGGCAACTTTTTCCGCCTCAAACTCAGGTATACCATACTCCGATTCAAAATATCACAGCTGCGGCCTGAATAGCAGAGTCAATCCAGCTCTCCTAGTCGGAGGAAGGAAGAGGTTTGATGCAGATCCGGGCCTTGCTCCGAGCAGCTGGGGAGCAGAACACCGCAGTGTCTCAGTCGCGGAATAGGATTCATAGCAGATCTGTGGTGGCGGATACATTACAGTCGGCCCACAGCCCAAGATCGCCCCCTCGGCGTGAGGGACGTGGGCACAGGCAGGATCAGTATAGAAACCATGAGCAATATGATCACCGCCTCGGCCACGACGACTGCCGTCGAGTGCCCACGCCTCCTCCGAGGAGTGGGTCATATGTGCCTCGGCGGCATGATGACAGACGCCCTCACAGCGGCGAGCAAAGAATACCGGTCGACCCAAGGGAGCCAGGCTTTGATGCAAGATCTATTCTCGTTCAAGGTCTGGTTGACAAGAACAGAGCACACAGAGAAGGCCATGACAGAGATTATCCGACTGGCGGCAGAGTGCACATTTCAGGTCCCGAGTGTTTTAGCCGAGCCATCAGGGCTGTAGCGATTCCTCCCAATTTTAGGTTGGCGACTGGAGTCCGCAAGTTTACGGGTGAGTCTAAGCCTGACACTTGGCTTGAGGACTACCGAGTAGCTGTACAGATTGGTGGTGGCAATGATGAAGTTGTTATGAAACACCTTCCTCTCATGTTGGAAGGCTCGGCCAGAGCATGGCTGAATCAGTTGGCACCCGACAGCATATTCAGTTGGGAGGAACTCGCCCGAGTGTTTGTTAGGACTTTTTAAGGTACTTGCAAGCGACCAGAGGGGTTGACTGAATTGAAGAGTTGTGTGCAAAAACTGAATGAAACCCTGAGAGACTATATCCAGAGATGGATCACGTTACACCATACAGTGGAGAATGTGTCAGATCACCAAGCAGTTTGTGCTTTCAAGGAAGGCGTTAAGTATCGGGAGTTGAATCTGAAATTCGGTCGGACAGGAGATATGTCCCTGACTTGGATGATGGAGATTGCCACCAAATACGCCAACGGCGAAGAAGAAGACCGACCCCGGAGTGGCAAGCACAAAACTGTCGCCCAGGACACCGGTGGAGGTACTTCCAATTGGAAACAGAAGCGTAAGGCCGAGCCAGTTGCTCCTGGTGAGGCTTTAGTTGTGGCTCAAGGAAAGTTCAAGGGGAAGCCCAAAGGGCCCTGGAAACCCAAGAAAGTGAAATATCAAGACGGAAATGATGTGTTGGATTTGCCATGTCACATTCACACCAAGAAAGATGAAGAGGGTAATCTGATTTATCCCAAGCACACCACTTGGCAGTGTCGGCTCCTGATCCAGCAGTTTCGAGAGAAACAACCCAAGGAGAAGGAAAAGGAGTCGGACAAGGACGAGGATAAGGAAGAGGATGATGATGGTTTTCCCAATGTCAACTCCACTCTGGTGATTTTTGCTGATGTTGAGAGCAAAAGTCAGTTGAAAGTTATCAACAGAGAAGTGAACATGGTTGCTTCGGCAACACCAAGTTATTTGAAGTGGTCCCAGACTGCCATCACATTCGACCAGTCTGACCATCCAGCACGTATAGCCACCCCTGTGAGGCAAGCGTTGGTGGTCGACCCAGTTGTCGAAGGCACTCGACTGACTAAAGTGCTGATGGATGGTGGTAGCGGCCTGAATATCCTTTATGCTGAAACCTTGAAGGGAATGGAGATTCCGATGTTCAAGCTCAGCAAAAGCAATATGAGTTTCCATGGCGTTATACCCGGCAAGAAGGCTGAATCACTCGGCCAGATCACGATGTGGTTTTCGGTGATTCCAAGAATTACCGCAAAGAAAAGTTGACATTTGAAGTAGTGGATTTCAAGAGTGCTTATCATGCCATTCTCGGTAGGCCTGCCTATGCACGTTTCATGGCTCGACCGTGCTACATGTACCTCAAATTGAAAATGCCTGGTCCCAGAGGAGTGATCACTATCACTGGCAATCGGCAGAAAGCAGAAGAGTGCTTCCAGAAGGGCTCCAAAATCGCTGATGCACAAATGGCAGGAGTCGAAATGCAAGAATACTAGAAAAATGCAAATCCGAGTGATTTGCTGCGCTCCGAGAAGCCTGCCACAGATTCCGCATTTCAGTCGCCCGGTGAAACCAAGCCGATTCATATTCACCCGACCGATCCTAATGCTACTCCTACTCATATCTCAACTTCACTCGACAGAAAATAGGAAGAAGCACTCATCTAGTTCCTCCGTGAGAACTGAGACATCTTTGCATGGAAACCTTCTGACATGCCGGGTGTACCCAGGGGACTGGCTGAGCATCATTTGCGAGTCGACCCGAAAGTAAAACCAGTCAAAGAACATCTTCAACGGTCCGCCGTACAGAAGAGAAAAGCAATTGGTGAGGAAGTGGCTCGGCTCCTGGCAGCTAAGTTCATTCGAGAGATTTACCACTCTGATTGGCTCGCCAATGTTGTTATGGTCCCCAAGAAGGACGACTCACTTTGCATGTGCATTGACTTCAAGCATATCAATCGGGCCTGCCTGAAAGATCATTTTCCTCTCCCCGCATCGATCAGATTGTCGACTTGACTGCGGGGTGTGAGCGTTTGTATTTTCTAGACGCCTATTCTGGGTACCATCAGATCCGACTGTATGGACTCGATGAGATAAAAACAGCTTTCATGACACCATTCGGGTGTTTTTGTTATGTCACCATGTCGTTCGGCCTCAAGAATGCTGGAGCTACATTCATGAGGATGATTCAGAAGTGTCTGCTCACTCAAATCAGTCGGAATGTGGAAGCATACATGGATGACATTGTGGTCAAGTCGCGTAAAGGTTCTGACCTGCTAACTGACCTTGCAGAAACCTTTGCCAACCTGAGAAGATGTGATATCAAGCTTAATCCATCAAAGTGCACATTTGGAGTTCCTAGCAGAAAGTTACTCAGCTTCCTCATTTCCGAACGAGGGATCGACGCAAACCCAGAGAAACTTGGTGTCATACTCCGGATGAAGCACCCCGTGCGTGTGCATGATGTCCAGAAGCTTACTGGTTGTTTGGCCGCCTTCAGTCGATTCATTTCTCGCCTCGGTGAAAAGGCATTGCCTCTGTACCGACTGATGAAGAAATCTGACAAGTTCGAGTGGACTCCTGAAGCTGATGCAGCGTTTGCAGATCTCAAAGCCCTGCTTTCCACCCAGCTGGTGCTCGCTACCCCAATCATCAAAGAGCATTTACTGCTTTACATTGCAGCCACTGGACAAGTTGTCAGTACAGTACTCACGGTCGAGCGGGAAGAAGAAGGAAAAGCCTATAAAGTTCAGCGCCTAGTATACTATGTTTCTGTAGTTTTGACTCCATCCAAGCAAAGATATCCACACTATCAGAAGCTGGTTTATGGGATTTACATGACCACAAAGAAGGTTGCACATTATTTCTCTGATCACTCCATTACAGTCGTCAGCGACGCACCATTGTCAGAAATTCTAAACAACAGAGATGCAACCGGTCGAGTGGCAAAGTGGGCAATTGAACTCCTTCCCTTGAATATCAAGTTTGAGGCAAAGAAAGCTATCAAGTCCCAGGCAATAGTAGATTTCCTCGCCGAATGGATCGAACAGCAACTGCCGACTCAGATTCCCTCGGATCATTGGACCATGTTCTTTGATGGATCTAAGATGCTGAATGGTTCTGGTGCAGGAGTAGTATTGGTATCCCCCCGAGGTCACAAACTCCGCTATGTTCTCCAGATTCATTTTGATTCCTCCAACAATGAAGCTGAATATAAGGCACTTTTGTATGGGTTAGGTATGGCCATTTCACTCAGCGTCCGTCGCCTCATGGTCTACGGCGACTCAGATTTAGTGGTGAATCAAGTAATGAAGGAGTGGGACGTTAGAATCCCGGCTATGACTAGCTATTGTAATGCAGTAAGAAAGTTAGAGAAGAAGTTTGAGGGTTTAGAGCTCCATCACATACCCCAACTGAAAAATCAAGCAGCGGATGATTTGGTGAAGATAGGTTCCAAGAGAGAGGCCATTCCCAGTAATGTGTTTCTAGAACATATTCATACACCTTCAGTCCAGGAAGATCCTTTCACTGAAGAGCCCCCGCAACCAAAGAGCGCCACTGATCCGACTGAAGTTGAAGTCCCGGTCGTGGTCAATTTGATCATGGAGGTTTTGGTCATCACTCCTAACTGGACAGTGTCATACATCACGTACATTCTTAGGAAAGAACTCCCAGAGGACGAAGAAGAGGCCCGACAGATTGTCCACCGATCCAAAGCTTTTACCGTGATCAGAGAGCAGCTGTTCAGAGAAAGTGTAACTGGAGTCAGCTAGAAATGCATAACACCAGAAGAAGGTCGAGTGATCCTCAATGACATCCACTCGGGAACTTGTGGTCACCATGCATCCTCTCGGACCATTGTGGCCAAAGCATACCGAGCGGGGTTTTATTGGCCACGGGCAAATGAGATGGCTCAAGAAATAGTCGACAAATGTGAAGGTTGCCAGTTTTACTCCAACATGTCTCACAAGCCTGCGTCAGCCCTAAAGACCATTCCACTCGTCTGGCCATTCGCTGTTTGGGGTTTGGACATGGTTGGACCTCTGAGAACGGGTAGGAGCGGCTTCACTCATGTACTTGTGGCAGTTGACAAGTTCACCAAATGGATTGAAGCCAAACCTATCAAAAGTCTTGAAGCCAGTACTGCGGTCAGTTTCATCAGAGTTTACATTCAGATACGGTGTTTTACACAGCATCATCATTGAAAATGGCTCGAACTTCGATTCGGATGAGTTCAGAGCCTTCTGTGCTTCCCAAGGCACTCAAGTCGACTATGCTTCAGTCACCCATCCCCAGTGAACAAGCTGAAAGAGCAAACGGGTTCATCCTCAAAGGACTGAAACCCCGACTGATGCGTGATCTCAAGCATGCGGCAGGCACCTGGGTCAATGAACTTCCGTCAGTGCTTTGGGGTTTGAGGACGACTCATAATCGGTCGACTGGCCGAACTCCATTCTTCTTGGTCTATGGAGCTCAAGCTGTGCTTCCGAGTGACTTGCTTCACAATGCACCCAGAGTCGAGCTTTTCTCAGAAGATGAAACAGAACAGGCTCGGCAAGACGCAGTTGATCTCCTGGAAGAGGAAAGAGAGATGGCCCTAATACGATCGACCATTTATCAGCAAGACCTGCGTCGATTCCATGCCAGAAACATGAGGGGTCAAGCATTTCGGGAAGGAGACTTGGTTCTTTGAGTGGATCAGCAGAAGCCACACAAGCTCGCCCCTACTTGGTAAGGTCCCTTCATCATCACCAGAGTGCTCCACAACGAAGCGTACCACCTCTACAACGTCGAGCACAAGACAGACGAGCCACGCACTTGGAATGCGGAGTTGCTCCGCCCCTTTTACACTTAAGCATCCAGACTGTTGAGATGTAATAAGAAATACCTTCTAGTTTGACTATCAAAGACATAGTTTTACAGTCTCCTAAATGATTGTTGTTTCTTTTTTATATGTTCAAATCCCCCAGTGGGTACCTTAGATGCGAATCCGTTTCACCTAAGTTTTAAAAAAATCCTGTCGAGTGAAGAGCAAGCCTCTCACTCGGGGGCTAAGCTGCGAATCTGTTTCGCCTAAGTTTAAAAAATCCTACCGAGTGATGAGCAAGCCTCTCACTCGGGGGCTTAGCTGCAGTCCAATACTCACCTAAGTTTAATAAATCCTACCGAGTGATGAGCAGCCTCTCACTCGGGGGCTTAGCTGCAGTCCAGTACTCACCTAAGTTTAAAAAATCCTACCGAGTGATGAGCAAGCCTCTCACTTGAGGGCTTAGCTGCAGTCCAGTACTCGCCTAA